>NW_026529349.1:0-300000 GCF_028500815.1 Rissa tridactyla
GTAGATGATGGTCGGGAATGGTTACATATTAAGCCTGGCCATACAGGCCGTGCTGATCTGTATCAGGAAGGTCTAGCCCGGGGGTGGCCTGTGTCGGTTAAGCTGTGCGAACAAGTAGTAACTGCCTGGTCACAATGTCGCCTACGACTCAGCAAAGATCATCCGAGTAAGGCGCCTCCCTTACACATGCGGGACAAGAAAATGTTGTGGCATTCATGGCAGATTGATTATATTGGCCCTTGAGATCATCAGGTGGGAAAAGATATGTCCTAGTCGGAGTGGAGATTATCTCCAGCCTCAGTATGGCCACTGGCTTCAAATCAGCTGCTGGGGACAACACAGTGAAAGGCCTAAAAGGGTGGTTCAGCACACTTCCCCTTCCGAGGAAATCCAAAGTGATAACGGTTCACACTTTACCGCTACAGTGGTACAAGATTGGGCCAAAGAAGAAGGGATTCGATGGGTATTTCATACTCCCTATTATCCTCAGGCTAATGGCATTGTTGAATGCACCAACGGATTGGTTAAGCGTTTTGCAAAAACTCATAAATCATAAGGGAAGGTGAAGAAGGCACCTTGCCCACCGAAATTCGAAAAGTAATATGGGATAACGCAATTGAGTTGAGAGAAAATTTCAATCTGGTGGTATCTGGTTAATTTCACCTACGATCCCACTGAGAGCAAAGCCACAGCTTTTGTCTTAACGATACGCAATGCCTCAGTATCCACCATATACCCAATCATCGCACTGGGGTTGAATCACCAAGGAGCTCTACTCTATCCAACACAGCACAGAGGTTGGGCACGACAAAATGAGACTAAATGGCAAACTGCTGATGTTGACGCATGCGTTTCACGAGACAACAAGGATTCATTTGTGAGAGTAATACTCTCAAAGCACAAGACCTTTGTCTTGACACCAACCAGAATGCTTGTCACTTTGAGACACATCCCGATGAAACCCCAGAGACTGTGCTTGACTATATTGGGAAAGGGTGCGTTAGCATGAGGTCTCCCTGTAGTCTTGTATTATAGACGAGAAAGGCTTGAGACCATGGCCACTCTGGGTCTCTTTGACTACAAACAACAGGGAATAAAAGGTGAAACTGAATAGCATCAATTCCATCTGCCAATTCGTCATTTTAGAATTTGGGCCTCCAAATAGCCATACATCATAAAAGTAGTATTATTGCCAGGTTCAATGTCAGGATTCCCTGGAGACATTCAAAGGTAGCGTAGGCCAATCCGTCTGTACAGCTCATCCAAGGTTCCTGTAAGACATAAAGGAAAAGAAAATCTGCTCGGTCTTATTCGACCGACGGGGTTAAAAAGAAGGTGCGGTCCACCGGGTGCTGATCCGGTGTATCTTCCCTGAACAATCCTTGGCTTCCCATGCATAGGGATTTTTGGGAGTAGCTAGCACCATTGGCACCGTCCCATTTTGAGGCATTTTCACTAGCACAGGTAGTCCAGGGTGAAATCTTCCGGGGTATTTTCCCGGTTCATTGGCAGCCTTTGGCGAGATAATATTGGCAGGTACACAGAAAGCTTTCATTTTAGGACAGCCGTCTCCACTCCATTTGTTATTTAGTTGATAGATGGCATCATCCAATCGCAAATGCCAACCAGGTTCATGACTTTTTGCAAAACGCTTAACCAATCTATTGGTGCGTTCAACAATGCCATTAGCCTGGGGATAACAGGGAGTATGAAATACCCATCGAATCCCTTCTTCCTTGGCCCAATCTTGTACCACCGAAGCCGTAAAGTGTGAAACGTTATCACTCTGGATTTCGTCGGAAGGGGAAGTGTGCTGAACCACCCTGTTAGGCCTTTCACTGTGTTGTCCCTCGTAGCTGGTTTGAAACTGCTGGCCATACTGAGGCTGGAGATAATCTCCACTCCTACCAGGACATATCTTTTCCCACCTGATGATCTCAAGGGCCCAATATAATCAAGCTGCCATGAATGCCACAACGCTTTCTTGTCCGCATGTGTAAGGGAGGCGCCTTACTCGGATGATCTTTGCTGAGTCGTAGGCGACATTGTGAACAGGCAGTTACTATTTGTTCGCACAGCTTAACTGACACAAGCCACCCACCTTCCCGACACAGGTCAGGACGGCCTGTGCGGCCACGTTTAACATGTAACGATTCAAGTAAGCGTTCCCATTCCCGACCATCATCTACAATGTCAATTTGTTGCAGCCGCGTGAGGCCATCTACCTGTTGGTTGAACTGAGCAGTGATCGAGTTTGAACGATCGTGGCCTTTTACCCAAGCAATGTGCAATGGTCTCTGTCCTCCTATTTCCAACAGTTGCTTCCAATTATCTGTCTCCCAAACTGGGACTCTATTCACCTGCCAATCGTTGGCTGCCCAGTGTCCTAGCCATTCAGTGGCTCCTTTAAGAACAGCATATGACTCAGCGTAAAAGGAGGTGGCTCCATGTTGTGCAGCTAGTAGGACAGCTCTGAGTTCCCCTACCCTCCCCTATTTCAATTGCTCTTTCTCCCGTTGTTACTTCCAGTGCTACGGCCTTATATTTGCACTTATTTTTTTAACGGTGAGATGACGCACCAGTAAACCACACTCCTCTAAGATCACTGCTGTCCCTCAAAGGAGGTGCTTCTTGGATCGGAGATGGTCTGTTTGGTGGGGATTGGAACAATAGGGCACCATCTATATCCTTTGGTATCCTTGTGAAGTAGCCTTGGATACTTTAACACTGCCTTCAGAGACTGGCTTGATTTCATTAATGCCTTCTAAATAAGCATACCACTTTCGAACTGTAGGTCTCTGGGCAATGCCAGCTGGTGGTGGTGTCCCTTTAAGGACCACATCTGGGAGGCGAAAAGGTCCCAGGAAAGATCACACTCTGTTCTCTTCTTATCTGCTCTGCTCGTTGCAACGCTCGCACCAGGGACAGTAAACCCTTCTCCAGGTCTGAATAGCTGCATTCAGTATCATTGAAAGAGTGGGAGCAAAATTCTAATGGTCTCTCCGGTCCTGCTGGTCCCTTCTGCCATAAATTACAACGGGAACCATGTTCACTGAGCCCCCATTCTACATGGACAGGGTCAGTTGGATGTATGGGGCCAAGTTGTTGGAATAACCTTAGCTCTTTTATTAGCAATTCTAGTGCATTAGTGTGTTGTTCAGTCGACTCCCAGGATTTACCTTTTTTGAGCAAACAATAAAGGGGGCGAGCAATGATGGAAAAGCCAGGGATGTGTTTACGCTAATAACTTAAAGTTCCCAGGACTTGCTGTAACTCCTTCGTGCTGGAAGGATTCTGTCCATGTTCTATTTTTTCAGGGTATCCTGAGGGACAGAAGCAGCTCCCTTAATCCACCAGACCCCCAGGAATTTAACTTCCTGTGCGGGTCCCTGACACTTTGAGTCGGGTCTACGTGAGGCACCCACTAACACTTCTGCCCTAGTCATTCGCTGCTCTCCCGGCAACCAGAGGTTAATTTTTGCAGTGGGGCATGTTTTTACCACACCATCAATTCCTGTGAAGTTGACTCTGCGTCGGGTGGGATTTATACCTAGAAGTTGTGCTGTTTCGTTAGTGATTGCAGACATTTGGGCTCCGGTATCAATAATAAAATTTACCAATATCTTCCGGGGTCCAACAGGAATGACAATAACGGGTTCGGAGTCTTTATGAGAGCGCCATTGGATTGCTAGTACCTGCCCGACAGGGTTGCTCAGTGCCCTCCCCGGGGATAGGAGTGTTGTGGCTGGGACTCTGTCAAATCAATCAAGTTATGTTCCGGTGCAGAAGGCACAGTTTTCTCACGGCTTGGGGATTCTCTGGTTAGACTTTTCTCCCCAGCCGCATTATTCTTTCTAGGTAGAGATTGGACTAGCGTACGGAGATCTCCCGTAGGGTCACCGTGCAAGAATTGTCGGGGCACCCCTAATTGTAGGGCTTTACGCCACAACTCATTCCGGTCCTTATCAGGCTTAAACCTTCCCTCTGATTTAGGGTTTTGAGTGTGAGTTTGGACTTGGCGAACCTTTCGCGGGTGTTCGGAGGATTTCTCACTAGTTTGGCTGGCCCAGCCCATTCGGCGCCCATATTGATCTATTTCCTGTACATTCCAGGTGGGCATGTAGTGACGACGGCCCCGCCCATGAGCACCCCGAGCATCCCGTATACGATCTTGAGTGCGAACAAGGAACGGTTTCAGGCAACCGGGAAGACCACGGATGAGAGGGGCTAATCGATCCGGGTCGATAGGGGCTGACATTGGGGATTTCCGAAATTCCTCTCTGTCATACATGGCTTGCAGACAAGCTGCTTTCCGTACAGCCGCAAACAGATCAGAGTAGCCTGTAGCTCTAATCTCTAACGGCTCCCCCCTCTCTCGCGGATCCATACCCCTTGCCCAATAGGCTGCTCGAGCGGTTAGGGAATAATTATGATCCCCAGGCATAGTGGTTAAAAACACTCCTGGTCCCCAAGAGTCTCCTGCTTCTTCCTCACTCAGCATAATTCTGCCCCCCCCTTCAGAAGAAACTCGCCACACGTACTCAACAGCTGACTCTTCTGGTCGCCTCGAATATTTCTCCCTTATTTTTGTTAACTCGGTTGGTGTCCATGGAACGGTACGCACAGTGGTGTGAATTTCATCACCATCATCAACTGCAGTTTCAGTTTTAACCAGAGGACGTAAAGGAAAAACTTGGGATTTCAAAGTAAAAGTCCTTTCCTCCTCATCTTCTTCGTCATCCTCACTATTAGACAAAAAAATCTCCGGTCTGGGTTCCGGAATTTGGATAACACATTAACTTACGAATCTGTTGGACCTGGGTCGAGGGCTGCATTTTATCTAAGAGCCCGGTCACCCTTTCAATAACATTTTAAGTTGGCGATTTTCACTCCCAAGTTGAGCATTCCGGTTTCCTAAACATTCATTCTCACTCACAAGCTTATCGACTTGAGTTCTTAATCTTTCTCCTGTCTCCTTTTGCAAGGCTAATGATGACTTCAGCACCTCATTCTCCGATTTCAGGGTTGCATATTCTACAGCTGAAATCAGATTAGGAGCGGGGGTTTCTCTAGCTTCTTGTTGTGCACAAGATAAACAGGCGCCTAACACAGCACAAATCACACCCTTGCCTTTCCCCGCTCTGAGCTTCTGTGAAACCCGACGCTCTTCAATACGTTCCACCACTTTCTCTTCATCCTTCCAAAATTTTTGGGCCCACTCCTTCCCACCCTGGGAAGGGGCACAATCATATTTTTGCAGCAGTTTATCCATGGCAATCCTGCCGACTACGCCAAATTCTGTTGCGTGAAACGGGGCCAAGCGGTTTTGGCAGAAGATAAACCCCCTTGCGTTCTAACACTCCTCACCGAGGTGGGAGGCCAGGTGCGGCTGGGTTTCAATTCTGAGTGATGCCCAATTCAGCACTATCAGGCCAATCGCGTTTAATATGTGTTAAACTATTACGATTTGGAGACACTAATAGTGGGCTGCACCTTCAGTCTAGTCGTGCTCCTGAACCAGCACAGCCTCTCTCAAGTTTTGGTCGCGTTCAGTGAGAAAGCGAAACGACTAGCTACTGAAACAGTGCAGTTTATTTAAACAACAGATATACAGGTTCTTTAGGATTGCCGGTGATAAATACACTGTCTGCAAAGCACGTGCAAATAAAGACATTGTTAAATAGACAAACGCGCGACAAAATTATAAACGATACAGCCTGGCTATAAATGTAGGGTAGAGATTCTCTAGAGAAATTTCTAGAGTCCCCGAGAAAGCACTCGGTGTAATCAAAGTCTTACCCAAAGGCGTCCTTATGAGGGGGAAGAAAGGCTCAGCCCGTCGACTGATCCCAGAAAACAGCGGTGGGATTCTTCGCGATGGTGTCTTCCCAGACATTCCCCCTCTCTTGGGCTATTTTTATATTATTTTTTTAACTTCAAAGTGGAGTTTGAGTGACTTTAGTCATATGTACTTTTATTATGATTAATGTACTCAAGGAGGAGTGTTCACACCTCGGGGGCGGATAGCCTCCGGGATGGAGGTGTGTTTTGGTACATTGTGGTGAGCAAAGTTCGCACAAAAGGACAGCATTTCATCAACATTTGACGAAATGTTGGCTCGGGTGGCGTGTAGGCCGCTTATCAGTTCCGTAGTACCATCTCGTCCCCATATCTGCTATTCGTCACAAGGGAAGGCCACGGAACAAGCGCGTTCCGTTCCATCCCTCGTGTAGTTTCGCAAACAACCTTGTACAGGGAATCACAGCTGTTGCATTCTTCGTGTGCTAGCTGCGGCTGTATTCTACCTCAGAAGCCTCTTGATTTTATGACTTTCCTTAATGTGTGAACAATGCTGTATTTTTGTATTCTTGGCCAATTTAGTAATTATTCCACAAGAACACACATTGGTTGCCGATTTATCAACGGGTCTAATCACCACAGGCCAACTGTAATCAAAACCATCTATGTAGACTCTACCAAAGCGGACAAATACAACACTGATTGTTACAAAATTATGGAGCCAAATTCAGATTGCTGGCACAATTTCACTTTCATCAAACCTACAGTAGTGTACTGTATTTGGGGCTACAAGGGCACAGAATTGTTATTTGAATTTATGATTGACTCAAATACACCTGAACTTGCTGAAATGAATCCAGAACCTACACCCCACAAACTCTCAAAGGCTCTCTCTTCTAAGAGAAAAAAAAAAAAAACACCTCTCTCTTTTCTAAGCCCTCCATTAGACTAACTCCTTACATTTTCAACATTGGCCCTTACGTTATTAAACACACACAGGTCAACAACAGGTACTGTTTAATCCCACATATTCCCTCAAACGAGCAGAATTGTCAATGCAGATTAAAATCTCTGCGATCAAACCCACCTGCTTACCATTCCTGAGTACATCTTATGCAGAATGGTCAGCATGGTTACGCAAACGAACTCTTGCCACTTCACACGGACGGAAGAGGGATGCGACTGGTATCTTAGGAACAGGCCTGGGAGTCTTGAATAGTATAGATGCTGAGATACTTGCCAACAAACTAGTCACAACCGCTACTGATCTGGACAAATTAAGACATCCCCTACAGTCCTCTCTATTAGCATTGGGAAACCACCAACGGCTTTTATCGAATATATTGCCTCAATGGGAAGAAACGGGTGAAAAAGACCATCAGCTGATCACAGATGCACTTGGTACAACTCAAAGCAATGTTTCCTTGGCTCTTAGTTGTATCCAAGCCCAATTGTGGATGCAATCTATGACAGCCGCAATCATAAGGGAAGGTAAAGAAGGCACCTTGCCCACCGAAATTCGAAAAGTAATATGGGATAACGCAATTGAATTTGAGAAAAAATTTCAGTCCAGGTGGTATCTGGTTAATTTCACCTACGATCCCACTGAGAGCAAAGCCACAGCTTTTGTCTTAACGATACGCAATGCCTCCGTATACACCACATACCCAATCATCGCACTGGGGTTGAATCACCAAGGAGCTCTACTCTATCCAACACAGCACAGAGGTTGGGCACGACAAAATGAGACTAAATGGCAAACTGCTGATGTTGACGCATGCGTTTCACGAGACCAACAAGGATTCATTTGTGAGAGTAATACTCTCAAAGCACAAGACCTTTGTCTTGACACCAACCAGAATGTTTGTCACTTTGAGACACATCCCGATGAAACCCCAGAGACTGTGCTTGACTATATTGGGAAAGGGTGCGTTAGCATGAGGTCTCCCTGTAGTCTTGTATTCAGAGATGACATAGTAATCACTCAAATCTTTGTGTTTGAACTTTACTAACACAAAGTTACGGGATGCGACTTCAAATATTAAGCTCCTGTTACGTCTTTTCAATTGCTACAACCTAATTATACGTTGATTCGAGATTGTTGCCTACCCCTATCGGAATGAATCTCTCCCTGGTGAAGAAGCTGCTAAAACACAATGAATTGAAGCGACTCTTGAAAGAGGCCCAAGAAAATAGACAGACAACTTTGATTACCGTCCATCATCAGGTTGAAGAAATACACCAAGCGTTGGAAAGAGTGAAGAGAGGCGAAGGACATAGATGGGGAGATCCTCTTTTTGGATGGTCACCGACAGTTACAGGACTTTATAACAAGATGCTTCACTCTGTTGTTGTTTTACTAATACTCACTGTATTGTGCTTTGCTTAGACAATTGTTTTGCATGTTAGACTTTGGATTATGATGAAAAGTTTAAATCGCTTGATCACTCCGCGAGAAGGATTTCCACTTGATATCCCTCAGCACAAGAACACATGTGATCTTTCTTATCAGTGTTGAGTACGTCGACCTTGACTGACTGTAGACAAAGCTTTCCCTGCAGGCTCTTTGGGCGGGGGACCCATCTCCAGCCATATGGCCATTTTTGTGCCTGGCGCGGCGCCAAGTTGGAAAGCGTGGCTTTGAGTCTGAAGGCAGCAGGAAAGCCCGCAGCCCCCAGGTCTGTGGGGCTACGCAAGCGGTTCCCAAAGAGCTTTAGAACAAGGCATAGTTTTCCCTGCTGACTCCTTGGGCGGGGGACCCATCTCCAGCCATAGGCCATTTTTGTGCCTGGCGCGGCGCCAAGTGGGAAAGGGTGGTGTCGAGGCTGAAGGCAGCAGGAAAGTCTGCAGCCCCCAGGTCTGTGGGGCTATGCAAGCGGTTCCCAAAGAGCTTTAGAACAAGGCATAGTTTTCCCTGCTGGCTCTTTGGGCATGGGACCCATCTCCAGCCGTATGGCCATTTTTGTGCCTGGCGCGGCGCCAAGTGTGAAAGGGTGGCTTTGAGGCTTGAAGGCAGCAAGACAGCCCGCAGCCCCCAGGTCTGTGTGGCTACGCAAGCGGTTCCCAAAGAGCTTTAGAACAAGGCATAGTTTTCCCTGCTGGCTCCTTGGGCGGGGGACCCATCTCCAGCTGTATGGCCATTTTTGTGCCTAGCGCGACGCCAAGTGGGAAAGGGTGGCTTTGAGGCTGAAGGCAGCAGCAAAGCCTGCAGCCCCCAGGTCTGTGGGGCTACGCAAGCGGTTCCCAAAGAGCTTTAGAACAAGGCATAGTTTTCCCTGCTGGCTCTTTGGGCATGGGACCCATCTCCACCCATAGGCCATTTTTGTGCCTGATAGGGCGCCAAGTTGGAAAGGGTGGCTTTGAGGCTGAAGACAGCAGGAAAGCCTGCAGCTCCCAGGTCTGTGGGGCTATGCAAGCGGTTCCCAAAGAGCTTTAGAACAAGGCATAGTTTTCCCTGCTGGCTCTTTGGGCGGGGGACCCATCTCCAGCCGTATGGCCATTTTTGTGCCTGGCGCGGCGCCAAGTGGGAAAGGGTGGTGTCAAGGCTGAAGGCAGCAGGAAAGCCCGCAGCCCCCAGGTCTGTGGGGCTACGCAAGCGGTTCCCAAAGAGCTTTAGAACAAGGCATAGTTTTCCCTGCTGGCTCTTTGGGTGGGGGACCCATCTCCAGACGTATGGCTATTTTTGTGCCTGGCGCGGTGCGTAGTGGCATAGGGTGGTTTTGAGGCTGAAGGCAGCAGGAAAGCCCGCAGCCCCCACGTCTGTGGGCCCAAGCAAGCGGTTCCCAGAGAGCTTTAGAACAAGGCATAGTTTTCCCTGCTGGCTCTTTGGGCGGGGGACCCATCTCCAGCCATAGGCCATTTTTGTGCCTGGCGCGGCGCCAAGTGGGAAAGGGTGGCTTTGAGGCTGAAGGCAGCAGCAAAGCCCGCAGCCCCCAGGTCTGTGGGGCTACGCAAGCGGTTCCCAAAGAGCTTTAGAACAAGGCATAGTTTTCCCTGCTGGCTCTTTGGGGGGGGGACCCATCTCCAGCCGTATGGCCATTTTTGTGCCTGATAGGGCGCCAAGTGGGAAAGGGTGGTGTCGAGGCTGAAGACAGCAGGAAAGCCTGCAGCCCCCAGGTCTGTGGGGCTACGCAAGCGGTTCCCAAAGAGCTTTAGAACAAGGCATAGTTTTCCCTGCTGGCTCTTTGGGCGGGGGACCCATCTCCAGCCGTATGGCCATTTTTGTGCCTGACGCGGCGCCAGGTGGGAAAGGGTGGCTTTGAGGCTGAAGGCAGGAGCAAAGCCTGCAGCCCCCACGTCTGTGGGGCTACGCAAGCGGTTCCCAAAGAGCTTTAGAACAAGGCATAGTTTTCCCTGCTGGCTCTTAGGGCGGGGGACCCATCTCCAGCCGTATGGCCATTTTTGAGCCTGGCGCGGCGCCAAGTGGGAAAGGGTGGTGTCGAGGCTGAAGGCAGCAGGAAAGCCCGCAGCCCCCAGGTCTGTGGGTCTACGCAAGCGGTTCCCAAAGAGCTTTAGAACAAGGCATAGTTTTCCCTGCTGGCTCTTTGGGCCTGGGACCCATCTCCAGCCATAGGCCATTTTTGTGCTTGATAGGGCGCCAAGTGGGAAAGGGTGGCTTTGAGGCTTGAAGGCAGCAGGAAAGCCCGCAGCCCCCAGGTCTGTGGGGCTACGCAAGCGGTTCCCAAAGAGCTTTAGAACAAGGCATAGTTTTCCCTGCTGGCTCTCTGGGAGGGGGACCCATCTCCAGCCGTATGGCCATTTTTGAGCCTGGCGCGGCGCCAAGTGGGAAAGGGTTGTGTCGAGGCTAAAGGCAGCAGGAAAGCCCGCAGCCCCCAGGTCTGTGGGGCTACGCAAGCAGTTCCCAAAGAGCTTTAGAACAAGGCATAATTTTCCCTGCTGGCTCTTTGGGCGGGGGACCCATCTCCAGCCGTATGGCCATTTTTGTGCCTGGCGCAGCGCCAAGTGGGAAAGGGTGGTTTTGAGGCTGAAGGCAGCAGCAAAGCCTGCAGCCCCCAGGTCTGTGGGGCTACGCAAGCGGTTCCCAAAGAGCTTTAGAACAAGGCATAGTTTTCCCTGCTGGCTCTTTGGGCGGGGGACCCATCTCCAGCCGTATGGCCATTTTTGTGCCTGGCCGGGGGCCAAGTGGGAAAGGGTGGTTTTGAGGCTGAAGGCAGCAGGAAAGCCCGCAGCCCCTAGGTCTGTGGGGCCAAGCAAGCGGTTCCCAAAGAGCTTTAGAACAAGGCATAGTTTTCCCTGCTGGCTCTTAGGGCGGGGGACCCATCTCCAGCCGTATGGCCATTTTTGTGCCTGGCGCGGTGCGTAGTGGGAAAGGGTGGTTTTGAGGCTGAAGGCAGCAGGAAAGCCCGCAGCCCCCACGTCTGTGGGGCTACGCAAGCGGTTCCCAAAGAGCTTTAGAACAAGGCATAGTTTTCCCTGCTGGCTCTTTGGGCGGGGGACCCATCTCCAGCCGTATGGCCATTTTTGTGCCTGGCGAAGCCCCAAGAGGGAAAGGGTGGCTTTGAATCTGAAGGCAGCAGGAAAGCCCGCAGCCCCCACGTCTGTGGGGCTACGCAAGCGGTTCCCAAAGAGCTTTAGAAGAAGGCATAGTTTTCCCTGCTGGCTCTTTTGGCAGGGGACCCATCTCCAGCCGTATGGCCATTTTTGTGCCTGGCGCGGTGCGTAGTGGGAAAGGGTGGTGTTGAGGCTGAAGGCAGCAGCAAAGCCTGCAGCCCCCAGGTCTGTGGGGCCAAGCAAGCGGTTCCCAAAGAGCTTTAGAACAAGGCATAGTTTTCCCAGCTGGCTCTTTGGGCGGGGGACCCATCTCCAGCCGTATGGCCATTTTTGTGCCTGGCCCGGCGCCAAGTGGGAAAGGGTGGCTTTGAGGCTGAAGGCAGCAGCAAAGCCCGCAGCCCCCAGGTCTGTGGGGCTACGCAAGCGGTTCCCAAAGAGCTTTAGAACAAGGCATAGTTTTCCCTGCTGGCTCTCTGGGCGGGGGACCCATCTGCAGCCGTATGGCCATTTTTGAGCCTGGAGCAGTGCCAAGTGGGAAAGGGTGGTTTTGAGGGTGAAGGCAGCAGGAAAGCCCGCAGCCCCCAGGTCTGTGGGGCTACGCAAGCGGTTCCCAAAGAGCTTTAGAACAAGGCATAGTTTTCCCTGCTGGCTCTTTGGGCGGGGGACCCATCTCCAGCCGTATGGCCATTTTTGTGCCTGGCGCGGCGCCAAGTGGGAAAGGGTGGTGTCGAGGCTGAAGGCAGCAGGAAAGCCCGCAGCCCCCACGTCTGTGGGGCCAAGCAAGCGGTTCCCAAAGAGCTTTAGAACAAGGCATAGTTTTCCCTGCTGGCTCTTTGGGCGGGGGACCCATCTCCAGCCATAGGCCATTTTTGTGCTTGATAGGGCACCAAGTGGGAAAGGGTGGCTTTGAGGCTGAAGGCAGCAGGAAAGCCTGCAGCCCCCAGGTCTGTGGGGCTACGCAAGCAGTTCCCAAAGAGCTTTAGAACAAGGCATAGTTTTCCCTGCTGGCTCTTTGTTCGGGGGACCCATCTCCAGCCATAGGCCATTTTTGTGCCTGATAGGGCGCCCAGTGGGAAAGGGTGGCTTTGAGGCTTGAAGGCAGCAGGAAAGCCCGCAGCCCCCAGGTCTGTGGGGCTACGCAAGCGGTTCCCAAAGAGCTTTAGAACAAGGCATAGTTTTCCCTGCTGGCTCTCTGGGAGGGGGACCCATCTCCAGCCGTATGGCCATTTTTGAGCCTGGCGCGGCGCCAAGTGGGAAAGGGTTGTGTCGAGGCTAAAGGCAGCAGGAAAGCCCGCAGCCCCCAGGTCTGTGGGGCTACGCAAGCGGTTCCCAAAGAGCTTTAGAACAAGGCATAATTTTCCCTGCTGGCTCTTTGGGCGGGGGACCCATCTCCAGCCGTATGGCCATTTTTGTGCCTGGCGCAGCGCCAAGTGGGAAAGGGTGGTTTTGAGGCTGAAGGCAGCAGCAAAGCCTGCAGCCCCCAGGTCTGTGGGGCTACGCAAGCGGTTCCCAAAGAGCTTTAGAACAAGGCATAGTTTTCCCTGCTGGCTCTTTGGGCGGGGGACCCATCTCCAGCCGTATGGCCATTTTTGTGCCTGGCCGGGGGCCAAGTGGGAAAGGGTGGTTTTGAGGCTGAAGGCAGCAGGAAAGCCCGCAGCCCCTAGGTCTGTGGGGCCAAGCAAGCGGTTCCCAAAGAGCTTTAGAACAAGGCATAGTTTTCCCTGCTGGCTCTTTTGGCGGGGGACCCATCTCCAGCCGTATGGCCATTTTTGAGCCTGGCGCGGCGCCAAGTGGGAAAGGGTGGTGTCGAGGCTGAAGGCAGCAGGAAAGCCCGCAGCCCCCAGGTCTGTGGGGCCAAGCAAGCGGTTCCCAAAGAGCTTTAGAACAAGGCATAGTTTTCCCTGCTGGCTCTTTGGGCGGGGGACCCATCTCCAGCCGTATGGCCATTTTTGTGCCTGGCCCGGCGCCAAGTGGGAAAGGGTGGCTTTGAGGCTGAAGGCAGCAGCAAAGCCCGCAGCCCCCAGGTCTGTGGGGCTACGCAAGCGGTTCCCAAAGAGCTTTAGAACAAGGCATAGTTTTCCCTGCTGGCTCTCTGGGCGGGGGACCCATCTGCAGCCGTATGGCCATTTTTGAGCCTGGAGCAGTGCCAAGTGGGAAAGGGTGGTTTTGAGGGTGAAGGCAGCAGGAAAGCCCGCAGCCCCCAGGTCTGTGGGGCTACGCAAGCGGTTCCCAAAGAGCTTTAGAACAAGGCATAGTTTTCCCTGCTGGCTCTTTGGGCGGGGGACCCATCTCCAGCCGTATGGCCATTTTTGTGCTTGATAGGGCGCCAAGTGGGAAAGGGTGGCTTTGAGGCTGAAGGCAGCAGGAAAGCCTGCAGCCCCCAGGTCTGTGGGGCTACGCAAGCAGTTCCCAAAGAGCTTTAGAACAAGGCATAGTTTTCCCTGCTGGCTCTTTGTTCGGGGGACCCATCTCCAGCCATAGGCCATTTTTGTGCCTGGCCCGGCGCCCAGTGGGAAAGGGTGGCTTTGAGGCTTGAAGGCAGCAGGAAAGCCCGCAGCCCCCAGGTCTGTGGGGCTACGCAAGCGGTTCCCAAAGAGCTTTAGAACAAGGCATAGTTTTCCCTGCTGGCTCTCTGGGAGGGGGACCCATCTCCAGCCGTATGGCCATTTTTGAGCCTGGCGCGGCGCCAAGTGGGAAAGGGTTGTGTCGAGGCTAAAGGCAGCAGGAAAGCCCGCAGCCCCCAGGTCTGTGGGGCTACGCAAGCGGTTCCCAAAGAGCTTTAGAACAAGGCATAATTTTCCCTGCTGGCTCTTTGGGCGGGGGACCCATCTCCAGCCGTATGGCCATTTTTGTGCCTGGCGCAGCGCCAAGTGGGAAAGGGTGGTTTTGAGGCTGAAGGCAGCAGGAAAGCCCGCAGCCCCCAGGTCTGTGGGGCTACGCAAGTGGTTCCCAAAGAGCTTTAGAACAAGGCATAGTTTTCCCTGCTGGCTCTTTGGGCGGGGGACCCATCTCCAGCCGTATGGCCATTTTTGTGCCTGGCCGGGGGCCAAGTGGGAAAGGGTGGTTTTGAGGCTGAAGGCAGCAGGAAAGCCCGCAGCCCCTAGGTCTGTGGGGCCAAGCAAGCGGTTCCCAAAGAGCTTTAGAACAAGGCATAGTTTTCCCTGCTGGCTCTTTGGGCATGGGACCCATCTCCAGCCGTATGGCCATTTTTGTGCTTGATAGGGCGCCAAGTGGGAAAGGGTTGCTTTGAGGCTGAAGGCAGCAGGAAAGCCCGCAGCCCCCAGGTCTGTGGGGCTATGCAAGCGGTTCCCAAAGAGCTTTAGAACAAGGCATAGTTTTCCCTGCTGGCTCTCTGGGCGGGGGACCCATCTCCAGCCGTATGGCCATTTTTGAGCCTGGCGCGGCGCCAGGTGGGAAAGGGTGGCTTTGAGGCTGAAGGCAGGAGCAAAGCCCGCAACCCCCAGGTCTGTGGTGCTACGCAAGCGGTTCCCAAAGAGCTTTAGAACAAGGCATAGTTTTCCCAGCTGGCTCTTAGGGCATGGGACCCATCTCCAGACATAGGCCATTTTTGTGCCTGGCGCGGCGCCAAGTGGGAAAGGGTGCTGTCGAGGCTGAAGGCAGCAGGAAAGCCCGCAGCCCCAAGGTCTGTGGGGCTACGCAAGCGGTTCCCAAAGAGCTTTAGAACAAGGCCTAGTTTTCCCTGCTGGCTCTTTGGGCGGGGGACCCATCTCCAGCCGTATGGCTATTTTTATGCCTGGCGCGTTGCGTAGTGGGAAAGGGTGGTTTTGAGGCTGAAGGCAGCAGGAAAGCCTGCAGCCCCCAGGTCTGTGGGGCTACGCAAGCGGTTCCCAAAGAGCTTTAGAACAAGGCATAGTTTTCCCTGCTGGCTCTTTGGGCGGGGGACCCATCTCCAGCCGTATATCCATTTTTGTGCCTGATGCGGCGCAAAGTGGGAAAGGGTGGCTTTGAGGCTGAAGGCAGCAGGAAAGCCCGAAGCCCCCAGGTCTGTGCGGCTACGCAAGCGGTCCCCAAAGAGCTTTAGAACAAGGCATAGTTTTCCCTGCTGGCTCTTTGGGCGGGGGACCCATCTCCAGCCGTATGGCCATTTTTGTGCCTGGCGCGGCGCCAAGTGGGTAAGGGTGGTGTCGAGGCTGAAGGCAGCAGCAAAGCCTGCAGCCCCCAGGTCTGTGGGGCCAAGCGAGCGGTTCCCAAAGAGCTTTAGAACAAGGCAGAGTTTTCCCTGCTGGCTCTTTGGGCATGGGACCCATCTCCAGCCATATGGCCATTTTTGTGCCTGGCCCGGCGCCAAGAGGGAAAGGGTGGTGTCGAGGCTAAAGGCAGCAAGAAAGCCCGCAGCCCCCAGGTCTGTGGGGCTACGCAAGCGGTTCCCAAAGAGCTTTAGAACAAGGCATAGTTTTCCCTGCTGGCTCTTTGGGCGGGGGACTCATCTCCAGCCGTATGGCCATTTTTGTGCATGGCGCAGCGCCAAGTGGGAAATGGTGGTATCGAGGCTGAAGGCAGCAGGAAAGCCCGCAGCCCCCACGTCTGTGGGGCTACGCAAGCGGTTCCCAAAGAGCTTTAGAACAAGGCATAGTTTTCCCTGCTGGCTCTTTGGGCCTGGGACCCATCTCCAGCCATAGGCCATTTTTGTGCCTGATAGGGCGCCAAGTGTGAAAGGGTGGCTTTGAGGCTGAAGGCAGCAGGAAAGCCCGCAGCCCCCAGGTCTGTGGGGCTACGCAAGCAGTTCCCAAAGAGCTTTAGAACAAGGCATAATTTTCCCTGCTGGCTCTTTGTTCGGGGGACCCATCTCCAGCCATAGGCCATTTTTGTGCCTGGCCCGGCGCCCAGTGGGAAAGGGTGGCTTTGAGTCTTGAAGGCAGCAGGAAAGCCCGCAGCCCCCACGTCTGTGGGGCTACGCAAGCGGTTCCCAAAGAGCTTTAGAACAAGGCATAGTTTTCCCTGCTGGCTCTCTGGGAGGGGGACCCATCTCCAGCCGTATGGCCATTTTTGAGCCTGGCGCGGCGCCAAGTGTGAAAGGGTTGTGTCGAGGCTAAAGGCAGCAGGAAAGCCCGCAGCCCCCAGGTCTGTGGGGCTACGCAAGCGGTTCCCAAAGAGCTTTAGAATAAGGCATAATTTTCCCTGCTGGCTCTTTGGGCGGGGGACCCATCTCCAGCCGTATGGCCATTTTTGTGCCTGGCGCAGCGCCAAGTGGGAAAGGGTGGTTTTGAGGCTGAAGGCAGCAGCAAAGCCTGCAGCCCCCAGGTCTGTGGGGCTACGCAAGCGGTTCCCAAAGAGCTTTAGAACAAGGCATAGTTTTCCCTGCTGGCTCTTTGGGCGGGGGACCCATCTCCAGCCGTATGGCCATTTTTGTGCCTGGCCGGGGGCTAAGTGGGAAAGGGTGGTTTTGAGGCTGAAGGCAGCAGGAAAGCCCGCAGCCCCCAGGTGTGTGGGGCTACGCAAGCGGTTCCCAAAGAGCTTTAGAACAAGGCATAGTTTTCCCTGATGGCTCTTTGGGCATGGGACCCATCTCCAGCCATAGGCCATTTTTGTGCTTGATAGGGCGCCAAGTGGGAAAGGGTTGCTTTGAGGCTGAAGACAGCAGGAAAGCCCGCAGCCCCCAGGTCTGTGGGGCTACGCAAGCGGTTCCCAAAGAGCTTTAGAACAAGGCATATTTTTCGCTGCTGGCTCCTTGGGCGGGGGACCCATCTCCAGCCGTATGGCCATTTTTGAGCCTGGCGCGGCGCCAGGTGGGAAAGGGTGGCTTTGAGGCTGAAGGCAGGAGCAAAGCCTGCAGCCCCCAGGTCTGTGGTGCTACGCAAGCGGTTCCCAAAGAGCTTTAGAACAAGGCATAGTTTTCCCAGCTGGCTCTTAGGGCATGGGACCCATCTCCACCCATAGGCCATTTTTGTGCCTGGCGCGAAGCCAAGTGGGAAAGGGTGCTGTCGAGGCTGAAGGCAGCAGGAAAGCCCGCAGCCCCAAGGTCTGTGGGGCTACGCAAGCGGTTCCCAAAGAGCTTTAGAACAAGGCATAGTTTTCCCTGCTGGCTCTTTGGGCGGGGGACCCATCTCCAGTCGTATGGCTATTTTTATGCCTGGCGTGTTGCGTAGTGGGAAAGGGTGGTTTTGAGGCTGAAGGCAGCAGGAAAGCCTGCAGCCCCCAGGTCTGTGGGGCTACGCAAGCGGTTCCCAAAGAGCTTTAGAACAAGGCATAGTTTTCCCTGCTGGCTCTTTGGGCGGGGGACCCATCTCCAGCCGTATGGCCATTTTTGTGCCTGGCCGGGGGCCAAGTGGGAAAGGGTGGTTTTGAGGCTGAAGGCAGCAGGAAAGCCCGCAGCCCCCACGTGTGTGGGGCTACGCAAGCGGTTCCCAAAGAGCTTTAGAACAAGGCATAGTTTTCCCTGCTGGCTCTTTGGGCATGGGACCCATCTCCAGCCATAGGCCATTTTTGTGCTTGATAGGGCGCCAAGTGGGAAAGGGTGGTGTCGAGGCTGAAGGCAGCAGGAAAGCCCGCAGCCCCCAGGTCTGTGCGGCTACGCAAGCGGTTCCCAAAGAGCTTTAGAACAAGGCATAATTTTCCCTGCTGGCTCTTTGGGCGGGGGACCCATCTCCAGCCGTACGGCCATTTTTGTGCCTGGCGCGGCGCCAAGAGGGAAAGGGTGGCTTTGAGGCTGAAGGCAGCAGGAAAGCCCGCAGCCCCCAGGTCTGTGGGGCTACGCAAGCGGTTCCCAAAGAGCTTTAGAACAAGGCATAGTTTTCCCTGCTGGCTCTTTGGGCATGGGACCCATCTCCACCCATAGGCCATTTTTGTGCCTGATAGGGCGCCAAGTGAGAAAGGGTGGCTTTGAGGCTAAAGACAGCAGGAAAGCCTGCAGCCCCCAGGTCTGTGGGGCTACGCAAGCGGTTCCCAAAGAGCTTTAGAACAAGGCATAGTTTTCCCTGCTGGCTCTTTGGGTGGGGGACCCATCTCCAGCCGTATGGCTATTTTTGTGCCTGACGCGGTGCGTAGTGGCATAGGGTGGTTTTGAGGCTGAAGGCAGCAGGAAAGCCCGCAGCCCCCACGTCTGTGGGGCCAAGCAAGCGGTTCCAAAAGAGCTTTAGATCAAGGCATAGTTTTCCCTGCTGGCTCTTTGGGCAGGGGACCCATCTCCAGCCGTATGGCCATTTTTGTGCCTGGCGCGGTGCGTAGTGGGAAAGGGTGGTTTTGATGCTGAAGGCAGCAGGAAAGCCCGCAGCCCCCAGGTCTGTGGGGCTACGCAAGCGGTTCACCAAAGAGCTTTAGAACAAGGCATAGTTTTCCCTGCTGGCTCTTTGGGCAGGGGACCCATCTCCAGCCGTATGGCCATTTTTGTCCCTGGCCCGGCGCCAAGTGGGAAAGGGTGGTGTTGAGGCTGAAGGCAGCAGCAAAGCCTGCAGCCCCCAGGTCTGTGGGGCCAAGCAAGCGGTTCCCAAAGAGCTTTAGAACAAGGCATAGTTTTCCCTGCTGGCTCTTTGGGCGGGGGACCCATCTCCAGCCGTATGGCCATTTTTGTGCCTGGCGCGGCGCCAAGTGGGAAAGGGTGGCTTTGAGGCTGAAGGCAGCAGCAAAGCCCGCAGCCCCCAGGTCTGTGGGGCTACGCAAGCGGTTCCCAAAGAGCTTTAGAACAAGGCATAGTTTTCCCTGCTGGCTCTTTGGGCATGGGACCCATCTCCAGCCGTATGGCCATTTTTGTGCCTGGCCCGGCGCCAAGAGGGAAAGGGTGGTGTCGAGGCTAAAGGCAGCAGGAAAGCCCGCAGCCCCCACGTCTGTGGGGCTACGCAAGCGGTTCCCAAAGAGCTTTAGAACAAGGCATATTTTTCCCTGCTGGCTCTTTGGGCGGGGGACCCATCTCCAGCCGTATGGCCATTTTTGTGCATGGCGCAGCGCCAAGTGGGAAATGGTGGTATCGAGGCTGAAGGCAGCAGGAAAGCCCGCAGCCCCCACGTCTGTGGGGCTACGCAAGCGGTTCCCAAAGAGCTTTAGAACAAGGCATAATTTTCCCTGCTGGCTCTTTTGGCATGGGACCCATCTCCACCCATAGGCCATTTTTGTGCCTGATAGGGCGCCAAGTGGGAAAGGGTGGCTTTGAGGCTGAAGACAGCAGGAAAGCCTGCAGCCCCCAGGTCTGTGGGGCTACGCAAGCGGTTCCCAAAGCGCTTTAGAACAAGGCATAGTTTTCCCTGCTGGCTCTTTGGGTGGGGGACCCATCTCCAGCCGTATGGCTATTTTTGTGCCTGACGCGGTGCGCAGTGGCATAGGGTGGTTTTGAGGCTGAAGGCAGCAGGAAAGCCCGCAGCCCCCACGTCTGTGGGGCCAAGCAAGCGGTTCCCAAAGAGTTTTAGAACAAGGCATAGTTTTCCCTGCTGGCTCTTTGGGCGGGGGACCCATCTCCAGCCGTATGGCCATTTTTGTGCCTGGCGCGGTGCGTAGTGGGAAAGGGTGGTTTTGACGCTGAAGGCAGCAGGAAAGCCCGCAGCCCCCAGGTCTGTGGGGCTACGCAAGCGGTTCCCAAAGAGCTTTAGAACAAGGCATAGTTTTCCCTGCTGGCTCTTTGGGCGGGGGACCCATCTCCAGCCGTATGGCCATTTTTGTGCCTGGCGCGGCGCCAAGTGGGTAAGGGTGGTGTCGAGGCTGAAGGCAGCAGCAAAGCCTGCAGCCCCCAGGTCTGTGGGGCCAAGCAAGCGGTTCCCAAAGAGCTTTAGAAGAAGGCATAGTTTTCCCTGCTGGCTCTTTGGGCATGGGACCCATCTCCAGCCGTATGGCCATTTTTGTCCCTGGCCCGGCGCCAAGTGGGAAAGGGTGGCTTTGAGGCTGAAGGCAGTAGCAAAGCCCGCAGCCCCCAGGTCTGTGGGGCTACGCAAGCGGTTCCCAAAGAGCTTTAGAACAAGGCATAGTTTTCCCTGCTGGCTCTTTGGGCGGGGGACCCATCTCCAGCCATATGGCCATTTTTGTGCCTGGCGAAGCCCCAAGTGCGAAAGGGTGGCTTTGAGGCTGAAGGCAGCAGGAAAGCCCGCAGCCCCCAGGTCTGTGGGGCTACGCAAGCGGTTCCCAAAGAGCTTTAGAACAAGGCATAGTTTTCCCTGCTGGCTCTTTTGGCAGGGGACCCATCTCCAGCCGTATGGCCATTTTTGAGCCTGGAGCAGTGCCAAGTGGGAAAGGGTGGTGTCGTGGCTGAAGGCAGCAGGAAAGCCCGCAGCCCCCAGGTCTGTGGGGCTACGCAAGCAGTTCCCAAAGAGCTTTAGAACAAGGCATAATTTTCCCTGCTGGCTCTCTGGTCGGGGGACCCATCTCCAGCCATATGGCCATTTTTGTGCCTGGCGCAGCGCCAAGTGGGAAAGGGTGGTTTTGAGGCTGAAGGCAGCAGGAAAGCCCGCAGCCCCCACGTGTGTGGGGCTACGCAAGCGGTTCCCAAAGAGCTTTAGAACAAGGCATAGTTTTCCCTGCTGGCTCTTTGGGCATGGGACCCATCTCCAGCCATAGGCCATTTTTGTGCTTGATAGGGCGCCAAGTGGGAAAGGGTGGTGTCGAGGCTGAAGGCAGCAGGAAAGCCCGCAGCCCCCAGGTCTGTGGGGCTACGCAAGCGGTTCCCAAAGAGCTTTAGAACAAGGCATAATTTTCCCTGCTGGCTTTTTGGGCGGGGGACCCATCTCCAGCCGTACGGCCATTTTTGTGGCTGGCGCAGCGCCAAGAGGGAAAGGGTGGTGTCGAGGCTAAAGGCAGCAGGAAAGCCCGCAGCCCCCAGGTCTGTGGAGCTACGCAAGCAGTTCCCAAAGAGCTTTAGAACAAGGCATAGTTTTCCCTGCTGGCTCTTTGGGCGGGGGACCCATCTCCAGCCGTATGGCCATTTTTGTGCATGGCGCAGCGCCAAGTGGGAAAGGGTGGCTTTGAGGCTGAAGGCAGCAGGAAAGCCCGCAGCCCCCAGGACTGTGGGGCTACGCAAGCGGTTCCCAAAGAGCTTTAGAACAAGGCATAATTTTCCCTGCTGGCTCTTTGGGCGGGGGACCCATCTCCAGCCGTATGGCCATTTTTGTGCCTGGCCGGGGGCCAAGTGGGAAAGGGTGGTTTTGAGGCTGAAGGCAGCAGGAAAGCCCGCAGCCCCCACGTGTGTGGGGCTACGCAAGCGGTTCCCAAAGAGCTTTAGAACAAGGCATAGTTTTCCCTGCTGGCTCTTTGGGCATGGGACCCATCTCCACCCATAGGCCATTTTTGTGCCTGATAGGGCGCCAAGTGAGAAAGGGTGGCTTTGAGGCTAAAGACAGCAGGAAAGCCTGCAGCCCCCAGGTCTGTGGGGCCAAGCAAGCGGTTCCCAAAGAGCTTTAGAACAAGGCATAGTTTTCCCTGCTGGCTCTTTGGGCATGGGACCCATCTCCAGCCGTATGGCTATTTTTGTGCCTGACGCGGTGCGTAGTGGCATAGGGTGGTTTTGAGGCTGAAGGCAGCAGGAAAGCCCGCAGCCCCCACGTCTGTGGGGCCAAGCAAGCGGTTCCCAAAGAGCTTTAGAACAAGGCATAGTTTTCCCTGCTGGCTCTTTGGGCGGGGGACCCATCTCCAGCCGTATGGCCATTTTTGTGCCTGGCGCGGTGCGTAGTGGGAAAGGGTGGTTTTGACGCTGAAGGCAGCAGGAAAGCCCGCAGCCCCCAGGTCTGTGGGGCTACGCAAGCGGTTCACCAAAGAGCTTTAGAACAAGGCATAGTTTTCCCTGCTGGCTCTTTGGGCAGGGGACCCATCTCCACCCATAGGCCATTTTTGTCCCTGGCCCGGCGCCAAGTGGGAAAGGGTGGTGTTGAGGCTGAAGGCAGCAGCAAAGCCTGCAGCCCCCAGGTCTGTGGGGCCAAGCAAGCGCTTCCCAAAGAGCTTTAGAACAAGGCATAGTTTTCCCTGCTGGCTCTTTGGGCGGGGGACCCATCTCCAGCCGTATGGCCATTTTTGTGCCTGGCGCGGCGCCAAGTGGGAAAGGGTGGCTTTGAGGCTGAAGGCAGCAGGAAAGCCCGCAGCCCCCAGGTCTGTGGGGCTACGCAAGCGGTTCCCAAAGAGCTTTAGAACAAGGCATAGTTTTCCCTGCTGGCTCTTTGGGCAGGGGACCCATCTCCAGCCGTATGGCCATTTTTGTCCCTGGCCCGGCGCCAAGTGGGAAAGGGTGGTGTTGAGGCTGAAGGCAGCAGCAAAGCCTGCAGCCCCCAGGTCTGTGGGGCCAAGCATGCGGTTCCCAAAGAGCTTTAGAACAAGGCATAGTTTTCCCTGCTGGCTCTTTGGGCGGGGGACCCATCTCCAGCCGTATGGCCATTTTTGTGCCTGGCGCGGCGCCAAGTGGGAAAGGGTGGCTTTGAGGCTGAAGGCAGCAGCAAAGCCCGCAGCCCCCAGGTCTGTGGGGCTACGCAAGCGGTTCCCAAAGAGCTTTAGAACAAGGCATAGTTTTCCCTGCTGGCTCTTTGGGCATGGGACCCATCTCCAGCCATATGGCCATTTTTGTGCCTGGCCCGGCGCCAAGAGGGAAAGGGTGGTGTCGAGGCTAAAGGCAGCAGGAAAGCCCGCAGCCCCCACGTCTGTGGGGCTACGCAAGCGGTTCCCAAAGAGCTTTAGAACAAGGCATAGTTTTCCCTGCTGGCTCTTTGGGCGGGGGACCCATCTCCAGCCGTATGGCCATTTTTGTGCATGGCGCAGCGCCAAGTGGGAAATGGTGGTATCGAGGCTGAAGGCAGCAGGAAAGCCCGCAGCCCCCACGTCTGTGGGGCTACGCAAGTGGTTCCCAAAGAGCTTTAGAACAAGGCATAGTTTTCCCTGCTGGCTCTTTGGGCATGGGACCCATCTCCACCCATAGGCCATTTTTGTGCCTGATAGGGCGCCAAGTGGGAAAGGGTGGCTTTGAGGCTGAAGACAGCAGGAAAGCCTGCAGCCCCCAGGTCTGTGGGGCTACGCAAGCGGTTCCCAAAGAGCTTTAGAACAAGGCATAGTTTTCCCTGCTGGCTCTTTGGGTGGGGGACCCATCTCCAGCCGTATGGCTATTTTTGTGCCTGACGCGGTGCGTAGTGGCATAGGGTGGTTTTGAGGCTGAAGGCAGCAGGAAAGCCCGCAGCCCCCACGTCTGTGGGGCCAAGCAAGCGGTTCCCAAAGAGTTTTAGAACAAGGCATAGTTTTCCCTGCTGGCTCTTTGGGCGGGGGACCCATCTCCAGCCGTATGGCCATTTTTGTGCCTGGCGCGGTGCGTAGTGGGAAAGGGTGGTTTTGACGCTGAAGGCAGCAGGAAAGCCCGCAGCCCCCAGGTCTGTGGGGCTACGCAAGCGGTTCCCAAAGAGCTTTAGAACAAGGCATAGTTTTCCCTGCTGGCTCTTTGGGCGGGGGACCCATCTCCAGCCGTATGGCCATTTTTGTGCCTGGCGCGGCGCCAAGTGGGTAAGGGTGGTGTCGAGGCTGAAGGCAGCAGCAAAGCCTGCCGCCCCCAGGTCTGTGGGGCCAAGCAAGCGGTTCCCAAAGAGCTTTAGAAGAAGGCATAGTTTTCCCTGCTGGCTCTTTGGGCATGGGACCCATCTCCAGCCGTATGGCCATTTTTGTCCCTGGCCCGGCGCCAAATGGAAAGGGTGGCTTTGAGGCTGAAGGCAGCAGGAAAGCCCGCAGCCCCCAGGTCTGTGGGGCTACGCAAGCGGTTCCCAAAGAGCTTTAGAACAAGGCATAGTTTTCCCTGCTGGCTCTTTGGGCGGGGGACCCATCTCCAGCCATATGGCCATTTTTGTGCCTGGCGAAGCCCCAAGTGTGAAAGGGTGGCTTTGAGGCTGAAGGCAGCAGGAAAGCCCGCAGCCCCCAGGTCTGTGGGGCTACGCAAGCGGTTCCCAAAGAGCTTTAGAACAAGGCATAGTTTTCCCTGCTGGCTCTTTTGGCAGGGGACCCATCTCCAGCCGTATGGCCATTTTTGAACCTGGAGCAGTGCCGAGTGGGAAAGGGTGGTCTCGTGGCTGAAGGCAGCAGGAAAGCCCGCAGCCCCCAGGTCTGTGGGGCTACGCAAGCAGTTCCCAAAGAGCTTTAGAACAAGGCATAGTTTTCCCTGCTGGCTCTTTGGGCGGGGGACCCATCTCCAGCCATAGGCCATTTTTGTGCCTGGCCCGGCGCCCAGTGGGAAAGGGTGGCTTTGAGGCTTGAAGGCAGCAGGAAAGCCCGCAGCCCCCAGGTCTGTGGGGCTACGCAAGCGGTTCCCAAAGAGCTTTAGAACAAGGCATAATTTTCCCTGCTGGCTCTCTGGTCGGGGGACCCATCTCCAGCCATATGGCCATTTTTGTGCCTGGCGCAGCGCCAAGTGGGAAAGGGTGGTTTTGAGGCTGAAGGCAGCAGGAAAGCCCGCAGCCCCCACGTGTGTGGGGCTACGCAAGCGGTTCCCAAAGAGCTTTAGAACAAGGCATAGTTTTCCCTGCTGGCTCTTTGGGCATGGGACCCATCTCCAGCCATAGGCCATTTTTGTGCTTGATAGGGCGCCAAGTGGGAAAGGGTGGTGTCGAGGCTGAAGGCAGCAGGAAAGCCCGCAGCCCCCAGGTCTGTGCGGCTACGCAAGCGGTTCCCAAAGAGCTTTAGAACAAGGCATAATTTTCCCTGCTGGCTTTTTGGGCGGGGGACCCATCTCCAGCCGTACGGCCATTTTTGTGGCTGGCGCAGCGCCAAGAGGGAAAGGGTGGTGTCGAGGCTAAAGGCAGCAGGAAAGCCCGCAGCCCCCAGGTCTGTGGAGCTACGCAAGCAGTTCCCAAAGAGCTTTAGAACAAGGCATAGTTTTCCCTGCTGGCTCTTTGGGCGGGGGACCCATCTCCAGCCGTATGGCCATTTTTGTGCATGGCGCAGCGCCAAGTGGGAAAGGGTGGCTTTGAGGCTGAAGGCAGCAGGAAAGCCCGCAGCCCCCAGGACTGTGGGGCTACGCAAGCGGTTCCCAAAGAGCTTTAGAACAAGGCATAATTTTCCCTGCTGGCTCTTTGGGCGGGGGACCCATCTCCAGCCGTATGGCCATTTTTGTGCCTGGCCGGGGGCCAAGTGGGAAAGGGTGGTTTTGAGGCTGAAGGCAGCAGGAAAGCCCGCAGCCCCCACGTGTGTGGGGCTACGCAAGCGGTTCCCAAAGAGCTTTAGAACAAGGCATAGTTTTCCCTGCTGGCTCTTTGGGCATGGGACCCATCTCCACCCATAGGCCATTTTTGTGCCTGATAGGGCGCCAAGTGAGAAAGGGTGGCTTTGAGGCTAAAGACAGCAGGAAAGCCTGCAGCCCCCAGGTCTGTGGGGCTACGCAAGCGGTTCCCAAAGAGCTTTAGAACAAGGCATAGTTTTCCCTGCTGGCTCTTTGGGTGGGGGACCCATCTCCAGCCGTATGGCTATTTTTGTGCCTGACGCGGTGCGTAGTGGCATAGGGTGGTTTTGAGGCTGAAGGCAGCAGGAAAGCCCGCAGCCCCCACGTCTGTGGGGCCAAGCAAGCGGTTCCCAAAGAGCTTTAGAACAAGGCATAGTTTTCCCTGCTGGCTCTTTGGGCGGGGGACCCATCTCCAGCCGTATGGCCATTTTTGTGCCTGGCGCGGTGCGTAGTGGGAAAGGGTGGTTTTGAGGCTGAAGGCAGCAGGAAAGCCCGCAGCCCCCAGGTCTGTGGGGCTACGCAAGCGGTTCACCAAAGAGCTTTAGAACAAGGCATAGTTTTCCCTGCTGGCTCTTTGGGCAGGGGACCCATCTCCAGCCGTATGGCCATTTTTGTCCCTGGCCCGGCGCCAAGTGGGAAAGGGTGGTGTTGAGGCTGAAGGCAGCAGCAAAGACTGCAGCCCCCAGGTCTGTGGGGCCAAGCAAGCGGTTCCCAAAGAGCTTTAGAACAAGGCATAGTTTTCCCTGCTGGCTCTTTGGGCATGGGACCCATCTCCAGCCGTATGGCCATTTTTGTCCCTGGCCCGGCGCCAAATGGAAAGGGTGGCTTTGAGGCTGAAGGCAGCAGGAAAGCCCGCAGCCCCCAGGTCTGTGGGGCTACGCAAGCGGTTCCCAAAGAGCTTTAGAACAAGGCATAGTTTTCCCTGCTGGCTCTTTGGGCGGGGGACCCATCTCCAGCCATATGGCCATTTTTGTGCCTGGCGAAGCCCCAAGTGCGAAAGGGTGGCTTTGAGGCTGAAGGCAGCAGGAAAGCCCGCAGCCCCCACGTCTGTGGGGCCAAGCAAGCGGTTCCCAAAGAGCTTTAGAACAAGGCATAGTTTTCCCTGCTGGCTCTTTTGGCAGGGGACCCATCTCCAGCCATATGGCCATTTTTGTGCCTGATGCGGCGTCCAGTGGAAAAGGGTGGCTTTGAGGTTGAAGGCAGCAGCAAAGCCTGCAGCCCCCAGGTCTGTGGGGCTACGCAAGCGGTTCCCAAAGAGCTTTAGAACAAGGCATAGTTTTCCCTGCTGGCTCTTTGGGCGGGTGACCCATCTCCAGCCGTATGGCCATTTTTGTGCCTGGCGCGGCGCCAAGTGGGTAAGGGTGGTGTCGAGGCTGAAGGCAGCAGCAAAGCCTGCAGACCCCAGGTCTGTGGGGCCAAGCAAGCGGTTCCCAAAGAGCTTTAGAACAAGGCATAGTTTTCCCTGCTGGCTCTTTGGGCATGGGACCCATCTCCAGCCGTATGGCCATTTTTGTCCCTGGCCCGGCGCCAAGTGGGAAAGGGTGGCTTTGAGGCTGAAGGCAGCAGGAAAGCCCGCAGCCCCCAGGTCTGTGGGGCTACGCAAGCGGTTCCCAAAGAGCTTTAGAACAAGGCATAGTTTTCCCTGCTGGCTCTTTGGGCATGGGACCCATCTCCAGCCATAGGCCATTTTTGTGCCTGATAGGGCGCCAAGTGGGAAAGGGTGGCTTTGAGGCTGAAGACAGCAGGAAAGCCTGCAGCTCCCAGGTCTGTGGGGCTATGCAAGCGGTTCCCAAAGAGCTTTAGAACAAGGCATAGTTTTCCCTGCTGGCTCTTTGGGCGGGGGACCCATCTCCAGCCGTATGGCTATTTTTGTTCCTGGCGCGGTGCGTAGTGGCATAGGGTGGTTTTGAGGCTGAAGGCAGCAGGAAAGCCCGCAGCCCCCACGTCTGTGGGGCCAAGCAAGCGGTTCCCAAAGAGCTTTAGAACAAGGCATAGTTTTCCCTGCTGGCTCTTTGGGCGGGGGACCCATCTCCAGCCATATGGCCATTTTTGAGCCTGGAGCAGTGCCAAGTGGGAAAGGGTGGTGTCGAGGCTGAAGGCAGCAGGAAAGCCCGCAGCCCCCACGTCTGTGGGGCCAAGCAAGCGGTTCCCAAAGAGCTTTAGAACAAGGCATAGTTTTCCCTGCTGGCTCTTTGGGCATGGGACCCATCTCCAGCCATAGGCCATTTTTGTGCCTGGCGCGGCGCCAAGTGGGAAAGGGTGGCTTTGAGGCTGAAGGCAGCAGCAAAGCCCGCAGCCCCCAGGTCTGTGGGGCTACGCAAGCGGTTCCCAAAGAGCTTTAGAACAAGGCATAGTTTTCCCTGCTGGCTCTTTGGGCGGGGGACCCATCTCCAGCCGTATGGGCATTTTTGAGCCTGGCGCAGCGCCAAGTGGGAAAGGGTGGTGTCGAGCCTGAAGGCAGCAGGAAAGCCCGCAGCCCCCAGGTCTGTGGGGCTACGCAAGCGGTTCCCAAAGAGCTTTAGAACAAGGCATAGTTTTCCCTGCTGGCTCTTTGGGCGGGGGACCCATCTCCAGCCGTATGGCCATTTTTGTGCCTGGCGAAGCCCCAAGAGGGAAAGGGTGGCTTTGAATCTGAAGGCAGCAGGAAAGCCCGCAGCCCCCAGGTCTGTGGGGCTACGCAAGCGGTTCCCAAAGAGCTTTAGAACAAGGCATAGTTTTCCCTGCTGGCTCTTTTGGCAGGGGACCCATCTCCAGCCGTATGGCCATTTTTGTGCCTGGCGCGGTGCGTAGTGGGAAAGGGTGGTGTTGAGGCTGAAGGCAGCAGGAAAGCCCGCAGCCCCCAGGTCTGTGGGGCTACGCAAGCGGTTCCCAAAGAGCTTTAGAACAAGGCATAGTTTTCCCTGCTGGCTCTCTGGGCGGGGGACCCATCTGCAGCCTTATGGCCATTTTTGAGCCTGGAGCAGTGCCAAGTGGGAAAGGGTGGTTTTGAGGGTGAAGGCAGCAGGAAAGCCCGCAGCCCCCAGGTCTGTGGGGCTACGCAAGCGGTTCCCAAAGAGCTTTAGAACAAGGCATAGTTTTCCCTGCTGGCTCTTTGGGCGGGGGACCCATCTCCAGCCGTATGGCCATTTTTGTGCCTGGCGCGGCGCCAAGTGGGAAAGGGTGGTGTCGAGGCTGAAGGCAGCAGGAAAGCCCGCAGCCCCCACGTCTGTGGGGCCAAGCAAGCGGTTCCCAAAGAGCTTTAGAACAAGGCATAGTTTTCCCTGCTGGCTCTTTGGGCGGGGGACCCATCTCCAGTCGTATGGCTATTTTTATGCCTGGCGCGTTGCGTAGTGGGAAAGGGTGGTTTTGAGGCTGAAGGCAGCAGGAAAGCCTGCAGCCCCCAGGTCTGTGGGGCTACGCAAGCGGTTCCCAAAGAGCTTTAGAACAAGGCATAGTTTTCCCTGCTGGCTCTTTGGGCGGGGGACCCATCTCCAGCCGTATATCCATTTTTGTGCCTGATGCGGCGCAAAGTGGGAAAGGGTGGCTTTGAGGCTGAAGGCAGCAGGAAAGCCCGCAGCCCCCAGGTCTGTGCGGCTACGCAAGCGGTCCCCAAAGAGCTTTAGAACAAGGCATAGTTTTCCCTGCTGGCTCTTTGGGCGGGGGACCCATCTCCAGCCGTATGGCCATTTTTGTGCCTGGCGCGGTGCGTAGTGGGAAAGGGTGGTTTTGAGGCTGAAGGCAGCAGGAAAGCCCGCAGCCCCTAGGTCTGTGGGGCCAAGCAAGCGGTTCCCAAAGAGCTTTAGAACAAGGCATAGTTTTCCCAGCTGGCTCTTAGGGCATGGGACCCATCTCCAGCCATAGGCCATTTTTGTGCTTGATAGGGCGCCAAGTGGGAAAGGGTTGCTTTGAGGCTGAAGACAGCAGGAAAGCCCGCAGCCCCCAGGTCTGTGGGGCTATGCAAGCGGTTCCCAAAGAGCTTTAGAACAAGGCATAGTTTTCCCTGCTGGCTCTCTGGGCGGGGGACCCATCTGCAGCCGTATGGCCATTTTTGAGCCTGGCGCGGCGCCAGGTGGGAAAGGGTGGCTTTGAGGCTGAAGGCAGGAGCAAAGCCCGCAACCCCCAGGTCTGTGGTGCTACGCAAGCGGTTCCCAAAGAGCTTTAGAACAAGGCATAGTTTTCCCAGCTGGCTCTTAGGGCATGGGACCCATCTCCAGACATAGGCCATTTTTGTGCCTGGCGCGGCGCCAAGTGGGAAAGGGTGCTGTCGAGGCTGAAGGCAGCAGGAAAGCCCGCAGCCCCAAGGTCTGTGGGGCTACGCAAGCGGTTCCCAAAGAGCTTTAGAACAAGGCCTAGTTTTCCCTGCTGGCTCTTTGGGCGGGGGACCCATCTCCAGTCGTATGGCTATTTTTATGCCTGGCGCGTTGCGTAGTGGGAAAGGGTGGTTTTGAGTCTGAAGGCAGCAGGAAAGCCTGCAGCCCCCAGGTCTGTGGGGCTACGCAAGCGGTTCCCAAAGAGCTTTAGAACAAGGCATAGTTTTCCCTGCTGGCTCTTTGGGCGGGGGACCCATCTCCAGCCGTATGGCCATTTTTGTGCCTGGCGCGGCGCCAAGTGGGTAAGGGTGGTGTCGAGGCTGTAGGCAGCAGCAAAGCCTGCAGCCCCCAGGTCTGTGGGGCCAAGCAAGCGGTTCCCAAAGAGCTTTAGAACAAGGCATAGTTTTCCCTGCTGGCTCTTTGGGCATGGGACCCATCTCCAGCCGTATGGCCATTTTTGTGCCTGGCGCGGCGCCAAGTGGGAAAGGGTGGCTTTGAGGCTGAAGGCAGCAGCAAAGCCCGCAGCCCCCAGGTCTGTGGGGCTACGCAAGCGGTTCCCAGAGACCTTTAGAACAAGGCATAGTTTTCCCTGCTGGCTCTTTGGGCATGGGACCCATCTCCAGCCATATGGCCATTTTTGTGCCTGGCCCGGCGCCAAGAGGGAAAGGGTGGTGTCGAGGCTAAAGGCAGCAGGAAAGCCCGCAGCCCCCAGGTCTGTGGGGCTACGCAAGCGGTTCCCAAAGAGCTTTAGAACAAGGCATAGTTTTCCCTGCTGGCTCTTTGGGCGGGGGACTCATCTCCAGCCGTATGGCCATTTTTGTGCATGGCGCAGCGCCAAGTGGGAAATGGTGGTATCGAGGCTGAAGGCAGCAGGAAAGCCCGCAGCCCCCACGTCTGTGGGGCTACGCAAGCGGTTCCCAAAGAGCTTTAGAACAAGGCATAGTTTTCCCTGCTGGCTCTTTGGGCATGGGACCCATCTCCACCCATAGGCCATTTTTGTGCCTGATAGGGCGCCAAGTGGGAAAGGGTGGCTTTGAGGCTGAAGACAGCAGGAAAGCCTGCAGCCCCCAGGTCTGTGGGGCTACGCAAGCGGTTCCCAAAGAGCTTTAGAACAAGGCATAGTTTTCCCTGCTGGCTCTTTGGGTGGGGGACCCATCTCCAGCCGTATGGCTATTTTTGTGCCTGACGCGGTGCGTAGTGGCATAGGGTGGTTTTGAGGCTGAAGGCAGCAGGAAAGCCCGCAGCCCCCACGTCTGTGGGGCCAAGCAAGCGGTTCCCAAAGAGCTTTAGAACAAGGCATAGTTTTCCCTGCTGGCTCTTTGGGCGGGGGACCCATCTCCAGCCGTATGGCCATTTTTGTGCCTGGCGCGGTGCGTAGTGGGAAAGGGTGGTTTTGAGGCTGAAGGCAGCAGGAAAGCCCGCAGCCCCTAGGTCTGTGGGGCCAAGCAAGCGGTTCCCAAAGAGCTTTAGAACAAGGCATAGTTTTCCCTGCTGTCTCTTTGGGCATGGGACCCATCTCCAGCCATAGGCCATTTTTGTGCTTGATAGGGCGCCAAGTGGGAAAGGGTTGCTTTGAGGCTGAAGACAGCAGGAAAGCCCGCAGCCCCCAGGTCTGTGGGGCTATGCAAGCGGTTCCCAAAGAGCTTTAGAACAAGGCATAGTTTTCCCTGCTGGCTCTCTGGGCGGGGGACCCATCTCCAGCCGTATGGCCATTTTTGAGCCTGGCGCGGCGCCAGGTGGGAAAGGGTGGCTTTGAGGCTGAAGGCAGGAGCAAAGCCCGCAACCCCCAGGTCTGTGGTGCTACGCAAGCGGTTCCCAAAGAGCTTTAGAACAAGGCATAGTTTTCCCAGCTGGCTCTTAGGGCATGGGACCCATCTCCAGACATAGGCCATTTTTGTGCCTGGCGCGGCGCCAAGTGGGAAAGGGTGCTGTCGAGGCTGAAGGCAGCAGGAAAGCCCGCAGCCCCAAGGTCTGTGGGGCTACGCAAGCGGTTCCCAAAGAGCTTTAGAACAAGGCCTAGTTTTCCCTGCTGGCTCTTTGGGCGGGGGACCCATCTCCAGTCGTATGGCTATTTTTATGCCTGGCGCGTTGCGTAGTGGGAAAGGGTGGTTTTGAGGCTGAAGGCAGCAGGAAAGCCTGCAGCCCCCAGGTCTGTGGGGCTACGCAAGCGGTTCCCAAAGAGCTTTAGGACAAGGCATAGTTTTCCCTGCTGGCTCTTTGGGCGGGGGACCCATCTCCAGCCGTATATCCATTTTTGTGCCTGATGCGGCGCAAAGTGGGAAAGGGTGGCTTTGAGGCTGAAGGCAGCAGGAAAGCCCGCAGCCCCCAGGTCTGTGCGGCTACGCAAGCGGTCCCCAAAGAGCTTTAGAACAAGGCATAGTTTTCCCTGCTGGCTCTTTGGGCGGGGGACCCATCTCCAGCCGTATGGCCATTTTTGTGCCTGGCGCGGCGCCAAGTGGGTAAGGGTGGTGTCGAGGCTGTAGGCAGCAGCAAAGCCTGCAGCCCCCAGGTCTGTGGGGCCAAGCAAGCGGTTCCCAAAGAGCTTTAGAACAAGGCATAGTTTTCCCTGCTGGCTCTTTGGGCATGGGACCCATCTCCAGACGTATGGCCATTTTTGTGCCTGGCGCGGCGCCAAGTGGGAAAGGGTGGCTTTGAGGCTGAAGGCAGCAGCAAAGCCCGCAGCCCCCAGGTCTGTGGGGCTACGCAAGCGGTTCCCAGAGACCTTTAGAACAAGGCATAGTTTTCCCTGCTGGCTCTTTGGGCATGGGACCCATCTCCAGCCATATGGCCATTTTTGTGCCTGGCCCGGCGCCAGGAGGGAAAGGGTGGTGTCGAGGCTAAAGGCAGCAGGAAAGCCCGCAGCCCCCAGGTCTGTGGGGCTACGCAAGCGGTTCCCAAAGAGCTTTAGAACAAGGCATAGTTTTCCCTGCTGGCTCTTTGGGCGGGGGACTCATCTCCAGCCGTATGGCCATTTTTGTGCATGGCGCAGCGCCAAGTGGGAAATGGTGGTATCGAGGCTGAAGGCAGCAGGAAAGCCCGCAGCCCCCACGTCTGTGGGGCTACGCAAGCGGTTCCCAAAGAGCTTTAGAACAAGGCATAGTTTTCCCTGCTGGCTCTTTGGGCATGGGACCCATCTCCACCCATAGGCCATTTTTGTGCCTGATAGGGCGCCAAGTGGGAAAGGGTGGCTTTGAGGCTGAAGACAGCAGGAAAGCCTGCAGCCCCCAGGTCTGTGGGGCTACGCAAGCGGTTCCCAAAGAGCTTTAGAACAAGGCATAGTTTTCCCTGCTGGCTCTTTGGGTGGGGGACCCATCTCCAGCCGTATGGCTATTTTTGTGCCTGACGCGGTGCGTAGTGGCATAGGGTGGTTTTGAGGCTGAAGGCAGCAGGAAAGCCCGCAGCCCCCACATCTGTGGGGCCAAGCAAGCGGTTCCCAAAGAGCTTTAGAACAAGGCATAGTTTTCCCTGCTGGCTCTTTGGGCGGGGGACCCATCTCCAGCCGTATGGCCATTTTTGTGCCTGGCGCGGTGCGTAGTGGGAAAGGGTGGTTTTGACGCTGAAGGCAGCAGGAAAGCCCGCAGCCCCCAGGTCTGTGGGGCTACGCAAGCGGTTCCCAAAGAGCTTTAGAACAAGGCATAGTTTTCCCTGCTGGCTCTTTGGGCGGGGGACCCATCTCCAGCCGTATGGCCATTTTTGTGCCTGGCGCGGCGCCAAGTGGGTAAGGGTGGTGTCGAGGCTGAAGGCAGCAGCAAAGCCTGCAGCCCCCAGGTCTGTGGGGCTACGCAAGCGGTTCCCAAAGAGCTTTAGAACAAGGCATAGTTTTCCCTGCTGGCTCTTTGGGCGGGGGACCCATCTCCAGCCGTATGGCCATTTTTGTGCCTGATAGGGCGCCAAGTGGGAAAGGGTGGTGTCGAGGCTGAAGACAGCAGGAAAGCCCGCAGCCCCCACGTCTGTGGGGCCAAGCAAGCGGTTCCAAAAGAGCTTTAGAACAAGGCATAGTTTTCCCTGCTGGCTCTTTGGGCATGGGACCCATCTCCAGCCATAGGCCATTTTTGTGCCTGGCGCTGCGCCAAGTGGGAAAGGGTGGCTTTGAGGCTGAAGACAGCAGGAAAGCCTGCAGCTCCCAGGTCTGTGGGGCTATGCAAGCGGTTCCCAAAGAGCTTTAGAACAAGGCATAGTTTTCCCTGCTGGCTCTTTGGGCGGGGGACCCATCTCCAGCCGTATGGCCATTTTTGTGCCTGGCGCGGCGCCAAGTGGGAAAGGGTGGCTTTGAGGCTGAAGGCAGCAGGAAAGCCCGCAGCCCCCACGTCTCTGGGGCCAAGCAAGCGGTTCCCAAAGAGCTTTAGAACAAGGCATAGTTTTCCCTGCTGGCTCTTTGGGCATGGGACCCATCTCCAGCCATAGGCCATTTTTGTGCCTGGCGCGGCGCCAAGTGGGAAAGGGTGGCTTTGAGGCTGAAGGCAGCAGCAAAGCCCGCAGCCCCCAGGTCTGTGGGGCTACGCAAGCGGTTCCCAAAGAGCTTTAGAACAAGGCATAGTTTTCCCTGCTGGCTCTTTGGGCGGGGGACCCATCTCCAGCCTTATGGCCATTTTTGTGCCTGATAGGGCGCCAAGTGGGAAAGGGTGGTGTCGAGGCTGAAGACAGCAGGAAAGCCTGCAGCCCCCAGGTCTGTGGGGCTACGCAAGCGGTTCCCAAAGAGCTTTAGAACAAGGCATAGTTTTCCCTGCTGGCTCTTTGGGCGGGGGACCCATCTCCAGCCGTATGGCCATTTTTGAGCCTGGCGCGGCGCCAGGTGGGAAAGGGTGGCTTTGAGGCTGAAGGCAGGAGCAAAGCCTGCAGCCCCCAGGTCTGTGGGGCTACGCAAGCGGTTCCCAAAGAGCTTTAGAACAAGGCATAGTTTTCCCTGCTGGCTCTTTGGGCGGGGGACCCATCTCCAGCCGTATGGCCATTTTTGAGCCTGGCGCAGCGCCAAGTGGGAAAGGGTGGTGTCGAGGCTGAAGGCAGCAGGAAAGCCCGCAGCCCCCAGGTCTGTGGGGCTACGCAAGCGGTTCCCAAAGAGCTTTAGAACAATGCATAGTTTTCCCTGCTCGCTCTTTGGGCGGGGGACCCATCTCCAGCCGTATGGCCATTTTTGTGCCTGGCGAAGCCCCAAGAGGGAAAGGGTGGCTTTGAGGCTGAAGGCAGCAGGAAAGCCCGCAGCCCCCAGGTGTGTGGGGCTACGCAAGCGGTTCCCAAAGAGCTTTAGAACAAGGCATAGTTTTCCCTGCTGGCTCTTTTGGCAGGGGACCCATCTCCAGCCGTATGGCCATTTTTGTGCCTGGCGCGGTGCGTAGTGGGAAAGGGTGGTGTTGAGGCTGAAGGCAGCAGCAAAGACTGCAGCCCCCAGGTCTGTGGGGCCAAGCAAGCGGTTCCCAAAGAGCTTTAGAACAAGGCATAGTTTTCCCTGCTGGCTCTTTGGGCGGGGGACCCATCTCCAGCCGTATGGCCATTTTTGTGCCTGGCCCGGCGCCAAGTGGGAAAGGGTGGCTTTGAGGCTGAAGGCAGCAGCAAAGCCCGCAGCCCCCAGGTCTGTGGGGCTACGCAAGCGGTTCCCAAAGAGCTTTAGAACAAGGCATAGTTTTCCCTGCTGGCTCTCTGGGCGGGGGACCCATCTGCAGCCGTATGGCCATTTTTGAGCCTGGAGCAGTGCCAAGTGGGAAAGGGTGGTTTTGAGGGTGAAGGCAGCAGGAAAGCCCGCAGCCCCCAGGTCTGTGGGGATACGCAAGCGGTTCCCAAAGAGCTTTAGAACAAGGCATAGTTTTCCCTGCTGGCTCTTTGGGCGGGGGACCCATCTCCAGCCGTATGGCCATTTTTGTGCCTGGCGCGGCGCCAAGTGGGAAAGGGTGGTGTCGAGGCTGAAGGCAGCAGGAAAGCCCGCAGCCCCCACGTCTCCGGGGCCAAGCAAGCGGTTCCCAAAGAGCTTTAGAACAAGGCATAGTTTTCCCTGCTGGCTCTTTGGGCCTGGGACCCATCTCCAGCCATAGGCCATTTTTGTGCTTGATAGGGCGCCAAGTGGGAAAGGGTGGCTTTGAGGCTGAAGGCAGCAGGAAAGCCTGCAGCCCCCAGGTCTGTGGGGCTACGCAAGCGGTTCCCAAAGAGCTTTAGAACAAGGCATAATTTTCCCTGCTGGCTCTTTGTTCGGGGGACCCATCTCCAGCCATAGGCCATTTTTGTGCCTGGCCCGGCGCCCAGTGGGAAAGGGTGGCTTTGAGTCTTGAAGGCAGCAGGAAAGCCCGCAGCCCCCAGGTCTGTGGGGCTACGCAAGCGGTTCCCAAAGAGCTTTAGAACAAGGCATAGTTTTCCCTGCTGGCTCTCTGGGAGGGGGACCCATCTCCAGCCGTATGGCCATTTTTGAGCCTGGCGCGGCGCCAAGTGGGAAAGGGTTGTGTCGAGGCTAAAGGCAGCAGGAAAGCCCGCAGCCCCCAGGTCTGTGGGGCTACGCAAGCGGTTCCCAAAGAGCTTTAGAACAAGGCATAATTTTCCCTGCTGGCTCTTTGGGCGGGGGACCCATCTCCAGCCGTATGGCCATTTTTGTGCCTGGCGCAGCGCCAAGTGGGAAAGGGTGGTTTTGAGGCTGAAGGCAGCAGCAAAGCCTGCAGCCCCCAGGTCTGTGGGGCTACGCAAGCGGTTCCCAAAGAGCTTTAGAACAAGGCATAGTTTTCCCTGCTGGCTCTTTGGGCGGGGGACCCATCTCCAGCCGTATGGCCATTTTTGTGCCTGGCCGGGGGCCAAGTGGGAAAGGGTGGTTTTGAGGCTGAAGGCAGCAGGAAAGCCCGCAGCCCCCAGGTGTGTGGGGCTACGCAAGCGGTTCCCAAAGAGCTTTAGAACAAGGCATAGTTTTCCCTGCTGGCTCTTTGGGCATGGGACCCATCTCCAGCCATAGGCCATTTTTGTGCTTGATAGGGCGCCAAGTGGGAAAGGGTTGCTTTGAGGCTGAAGACAGCAGGAAAGCCCGCAGCCCCCAGGTCTGTGGGGCTACGCAAGCGGTTCCCAAAGAGCTTTAGAACAAGGCATAGTTTTCCCTGCTGGCTCTCTGGGCGGGGGACCCATCTCCAGCCGTATGGCCATTTTTGAGCCTGGCGCGGCGCCAGGTGGGAAAGGGTGGCTTTGAGGCTGAAGGCAGGAGCAAAGCCTGCAGCCCCCAGGTCTGTGGTGCTACGCAAGCGGTTCCCAAAGAGCTTTAGAACAAGGCATAGTTTTCCCAGCTGGCTCTTAGGGCATGGGACCCATCTCCAGCCATAGGCCATTTTTGTGCCTGGCGCGAAGCCAAGTGGGAAAGGGTGCTGTCGAGGCTGAAGGCAGCAGGAAAGCCCGCAGCCCCAAGGTCTGTGGGGCTACGCAAGCGGTTCCCAAAGAGCTTTAGAACAAGGCATAGTTTTCCCTGCTGGCTCTTTGGGCGGGGGACCCATCTCCAGTCGTATGGCTATTTTTATGCCTGGCGTGTTGCGTAGTGGGAAAGGGTGGTTTTGAGGCTGAAGGCAGCAGGAAAGCCTGCAGCCCCCAGGTCTGTGGGGCTACGCAAGCGGTTCCCAAAGAGCTTTAGAACAAGGCATAGTTTTCCCTGCTGGCTCTTTGGGCGGGGGACCCATCTCCAGCCGTATGGCCATTTTTGTGCCTGGCCGGGGGCCAAGTGGGAAAGGGTGGTTTTGAGGCTGAAGGCAGCAGGAAAGCCCGCAGCCCCCACGTGTGTGGGGCTACGCAAGCGGTTCCCAAAGAGCTTTAGAACAAGGCATAGTTTTCCCTGCTGGCTCTTTGGGCATCGGACCCATCTCCAGCCATAGGCCATTTTTGTGCTTGATAGGGCGCCAAGTGGGAAAGGGTGGTGTCGAGGCTGAAGGCAGCAGGAAAGCCCGCAGCCCCCAGGTCTGTGCGGCTACGCAAGCGGTTCCCAAAGAGCTTTAGAACAAGGCATAATTTTCCCTGCTGGCTCTTTGGGCGGGGGACCCATCTCCAGCCGTACGGCCATTTTTGTGCCTGGCGCGGCGCCAAGAGGGAAAGGGTGGTGTCGAGGCTAAAGGCAGCAGGAAAGCCCGCAGCCCCCAGGTCTGTGGGGCTACGCAAGCGGTTCCCAAAGAGCTTTAGAACAAGGCATAGTTTTCCCTGCTGGCTCTTTGGGCGGGGGACCCATCTCCAGCCGTATGGCCATTTTTGTGCATGGCGCAGCGCCAAGTGGGAAAAGGTGGCTTTGAGGCTGAAGGCAGCAGGAAAGCCCGCAGCCCCCAGGTCTGTGGGGCTACGCAAGCGGTTCCCAAAGAGCTTTAGAACAAGGCATAGTTTTCCCTGCTGGCTCTTTGGGCATGGGACCCATCTCCACCCATAGGCCATTTTTGTGCCTGATAGGGCGCCAAGTGAGAAAGGGTGGCTTTGAGGCTAAAGACAGCAGGAAAGCCTGCAGCCCCCAGGTCTGTGGGGCTACGCAAGCGGTTCCCAAAGAGCTTTAGAACAAGGCATAGTTTTCCCTGCTGGCTCTTTGGGTGGGGGACCCATCTCCAGCCGTATGGCTATTTTTGTGCCTGACGCGGTGCGTAGTGGCATAGGGTGGTTTTGAGGCTGAAGGCAGCAGGAAAGCCCGCAGCCCCCACGTCTGTGGGGCCAAGCAAGCGGTTCCCAAAGAGCTTTAGAACAAGGCATAGTTTTCCCTGCTGGCTCTTTAGGCAGGGGACCCATCTCCAGCCGTATGGCCATTTTTGTGCCTGGCGCGGTGCGTAGTGGGAAAGGGTGGTTTTGACGCTGAAGGCAGCAGGAAAGCCCGCAGCCCCCAGGTCTGTGGGGCTACGCAAGCGGTTCACCAAAGAGCTTTAGAACAAGGCATAGTTTTCCCTGCTGGCTCTTTGGGCAGGGGACCCATCTCCAGCCGTATGGCCATTTTTGTCCCTGGCCCGGCGCCAAGTGGGAAAGGGTGGTGTTGAGGCTGAAGGCAGCAGCAAAGCCTGCAGCCCCCAGGTCTGTGGGGCCAAGCAAGCGGTTCCCAAAGAGCTTTAGAACAAGGCATAGTTTTCCCTGCTGGCTCTTTGGGCGGGGGACCCATCTCCAGCCGTATGGCCATTTTTGTGCCTGGCGCGGCGCCAAGTGAGAAAGGGTGGCTTTGAGGCTGAAGGCAGCAGCAAAGCCCGCAGCCCCCAGGTCTGTGGGGCTACGCAAGCGGTTCCCAAAGAGCTTTAGAACAAGGCATAGTTTTCCCTGCTGGCTCTTTGGGCATGGGACCCATCTCCAGCCATATGGCCATTTTTGTGCCTGGCCCGGCGCCAAGAGGGAAAGGGTGGTGTCGAGGCTAAAGGCAGCAGGAAAGCCCGCAGCCCCCACGTCTGTGGGGCTACGCAAGCGGTTCCCAAAGAGCTTTAGAACAAGGCATATTTTTCCCTGCTGGCTCTTTGGGCGGGGGACCCATCTCCAGCCGTATGGCCATTTTTGTGCATGGCGCAGCGCCAAGTGGGAAATGGTGGTATCGAGGCTGAAGGCAGCAGGAAAGCCCGCAGCCCCCACGTCTGTGGGGCTACGCAAGCGGTTCCCAAAGAGCTTTAGAACAAGGCATAGTTTTCCCTGCTGGCTCTTTGGGCATGGGACCCATCTCCACCCATAGGCCATTTTTGTGCCTGATAGGGCGCCAAGTGGGAAAGGGTGGCTTTGAGGCTGAAGACAGCAGGAAAGCCTGCAGCCCCCAGGTCTGTGGGGCTACGCAAGCGGTTCCCAAAGAGCTTTAGAACAAGGCATAGTTTTCCCTGCTGGCTCTTTGGGTGGGGGACCCATCTCCAGCCGTATGGCTATTTTTGTGCCTGACGCGGTGCGTAGTGGCATAGGGTGGTTTTGAGGCTGAAGGCAGCAGGAAAGCCCGCAGCCCCCACGTCTGTGGGGCCAAGCAAGCGGTTCCCAAAGAGCTTTAGAACAAGGCATAGTTTTCCCTGCTGGCTCTTTGTGCGGGGGACCCATCTCCAGCCGTATGGCCATTTTTGTGCCTGGCGCGGTGCGTAGTGGGAAAGGGTGGTTTTGACGCTGAAGGCAGCAGGAAAGCCCGCAGCCCCCAGGTCTGTGGGGCTACGCAAGCGGTTCCCAAAGAGCTTTAGAACAAGGCATAGTTTTCCCTGCTGGCTCTTTGGGCGGGGGACCCATCTCCAGCCGTATGGCCATTTTTGTGCCTGGCGCGGCGCCAAGTGGGTAAGGGTGGTGTCGAGGCTGAAGGCAGCAGCAAAGCCTGCCGCCCCCAGGTCTGTGGGGCCAAGCAAGCGGTTCCCAAAGAGCTTTAGAAGAAGGCATAGTTTTCCCTGCTGGCTCTTTGGGCATGGGACCCATCTCCAGCCGTATGGCCATTTTTGTCCCTGGCCCGGCGCCAAATGGAAAGGGTGGCTTTGAGGCTGAAGGCAGCAGGAAAGCCCGCAGCCCCCACGTCTGTGGGGCCAAGCAAGCGGTTCCCAAAGAGCTTTAGAACAAGGCATAGTTTTCCCTGCTGGCTCTTTGGGCGGGGGACCCATCTCCAGCCATATGGCCATTTTTGTGCCTGGCGAAGCCCCAAGTGCGAAAGGGTGGCTTTGAGGCTGAAGGCAGCAGGAAAGCCCGCAGCCCCCAGGTCTGTGGGGCTACGCAAGCGGTTCCCAAAGAGCTTTAGAACAAGGCATAGTTTTCCCTGCTGGCTCTTTTGGCAGGGGACCCATCTCCAGCCGTATGGCCATTTTTGAACCTGGAGCAGTGCCAAGTGGGAAAGGGTGGTGTCGTGGCTGAAGGCAGCAGGAAAGCCCGCAGCCCCCAGGTCTGTGGGTCTACGCAAGCAGTTCCCAAAGAGCTTTAGAACAAGGCATAGTTTTCCCTGCTGGCTCTTTGGGCGGGGGACCCATCTCCAGCCATAGGCCATTTTTGTGCCTGGCCCGGCGCCCAGTGGGAAAGGGTGGCTTTGAGGCTTGAAGGCAGCAGGAAAGCCCGCAGCCCCCACGTCTGTGGGGCTACGCAAGCGGTTCCCAAAGAGCTTTAGAACAAGGCATAATTTTCCCTGCTGGCTCTCTGGTCGGGGGACCCATCTCCAGCCATATGGCCATTTTTGTGCCTGGCGCAGCGCCAAGTGGGAAAGGGTGGCTTTGAGGCTGAAGGCAGCAGGAAAGCCCGCAGCCCCCAGGTCTGTGGGGCTACGCAAGCGGTTCCCAAAGAGCTTTAGAACAAGGCATAGTTTTCCCTGCTGGCTCTTTGGGCATGGGACCCATCTCCACCCATAGGCCATTTTTGTGCCTGATAGGGCGCCAAGTGAGAAAGGGTGGCTTTGAGGCTAAAGACAGCAGGAAAGCCTGCAGCCCCCAGGTCTGTGGGGCTACGCAAGCGGTTCCCAAAGAGCTTTAGAACAAGGCATAGTTTTCCCTGCTGGCTCTTTGGGTGGGGGACCCATCTCCAGCCGTATGGCTATTTTTGTGCCTGACGCGGTGCGTAGTGGCATAGGGTGGTTTTGAGGCTGAAGGCAGCAGGAAAGCCCGCAGCCCCCACGTCTGTGGGGCCAAGCAAGCGGTTCCCAAAGAGCTTTAGAACAAGGCATAGTTTTCCCTGCTGGCTCTTTAGGCAGGGGACCCATCTCCAGCCGTATGGCCATTTTTGTGCCTGGCGCGGTGCGTAGTGGGAAAGGGTGGTTTTGACGCTGAAGGCAGCAGGAAAGCCCGCAGCCCCCAGGTCTGTGGGGCTACGCAAGCGGTTCACCAAAGAGCTTTAGAACAAGGCATAGTTTTCCCTGCTGGCTCTTTGGGCAGGGGACCCATCTCCAGCCGTATGGCCATTTTTGTCCCTGGCCCGGCGCCAAGTGGGAAAGGGTGGTGTTGAGGCTGAAGGCAGCAGCAAAGCCTGCAGCCCCCAGGTCTGTGGGGCCAAGCAAGCGGTTCCCAAAGAGCTTTAGAACAAGGCATAGTTTTCCCTGCTGGCTCTTTGGGCATGGGACCCATCTCCACCCATAGGCCATTTTTGTGCCTGATAGGGCGCCAAGTGAGAAAGGGTGGCTTTGAGGCTAAAGACAGCAGGAAAGCCTGCAGCCCCCAGGTCTGTGGGGCTACGCAAGCGGTTCCCAAAGAGCTTTAGAACAAGGCATAGTTTTCCCTGCTGGCTCTTTGGGTGGGGGACCCATCTCCAGCCGTATGGCTATTTTTGTGCCTGACGCGGTGCGTAGTGGCATAGGGTGGTTTTGAGGCTGAAGGCAGCAGGAAAGCCCGCAGCCCCCACGTCTGTGGGGCCAAGCAAGCGGTTCCCAAAGAGCTTTAGAACAAGGCATAGTTTTCCCTGCTGGCTCTTTAGGCAGGGGACCCATCTCCAGCCGTATGGCCATTTTTGTGCCTGGCGCGGTGCGTAGTGGGAAAGGGTGGTTTTGACGCTGAAGGCAGCAGGAAAGCCCGCAGCCCCCAGGTCTGTGGGGCTACGCAAGCGGTTCACCAAAGAGCTTTAGAACAAGGCATAGTTTTCCCTGCTGGCTCTTTGGGCAGGGGACCCATCTCCAGCCGTATGGCCATTTTTGTCCCTGGCCCGGCGCCAAGTGGGAAAGGGTGGTGTTGAGGCTGAAGGCAGCAGCAAAGCCTGCAGCCCCCAGGTCTGTGGGGCCAAGCAAGCGGTTCCCAAAGAGCTTTAGAACAAGGCATAGTTTTCCCTGCTGGCTCTTTGGGCGGGGGACCCATCTCCAGCCGTATGGCCATTTTTGTGCCTGGCGCGGCGCCAAGTGGGAAAGGGTGGCTTTGAGGCTGAAGGCAGCAGCAAAGCCCGCAGCCCCCAGGTCTGTGGGGCTACGCAAGCGGTTCCCAAAGAGCTTTAGAACAAGGCATAGTTTTCCCTGCTGGCTCTTTGGGCATGGGACCCATCTCCAGCCATATGGCCATTTTTGTGCCTGGCCCGGCGCCAAGAGGGAAAGGGTGGTGTCGAGGCTAAAGGCAGCAGGAAAGCCCGCAGCCCCCACGTCTGTGGGGCTACGCAAGCGGTTCCCAAAGAGCTTTAGAACAAGGCATATTTTTCCCTGCTGGCTCTTTGGGCGGGGGACCCATCTCCAGCCGTATGGCCATTTTTGTGCATGGCGCAGCGCCAAGTGGGAAATGGTGGTATCGAGGCTGAAGGCAGCAGGAAAGCCCGCAGCCCCCACGTCTGTGGGGCTACGCAAGCGGTTCCCAAAGAGCTTTAGAACAAGGCATAGTTTTCCCTGCTGGCTCTTTGGGCATGGGACCCATCTCCACCCATAGGCCATTTTTGTGCCTGATAGGGCGCCAAGTGGGAAAGGGTGGCTTTGAGGCTGAAGACAGCAGGAAAGCCTGCAGCCCCCAGGTCTGTGGGGCTACGCAAGCGGTTCCCAAAGAGCTTTAGAACAAGGCATAGTTTTCCCTGCTGGCTCTTTGGGTGGGGGACCCATCTCCAGCCGTATGGCTATTTTTGTGCCTGACGCGGTGCGTAGTGGCATAGGGTGGTTTTGAGGCTGAAGGCAGCAGGAAAGCCCGCAGCCCCCACGTCTGTGGGGCCAAGCAAGCGGTTCCCAAAGAGCTTTAGAACAAGGCATAGTTTTCCCTGCTGGCTCTTTGTGCGGGGGACCCATCTCCAGCCGTATGGCCATTTTTGTGCCTGGCGCGGTGCGTAGTGGGAAAGGGTGGTTTTGACGCTGAAGGCAGCAGGAAAGCCCGCAGCCCCCAGGTCTGTGGGGCTACGCAAGCGGTTCCCAAAGAGCTTTAGAACAAGGCATAGTTTTCCCTGCTGGCTCTTTGGGCGGGGGACCCATCTCCAGCCGTATGGCCATTTTTGTGCCTGGCGCGGCGCCAAGTGGGTAAGGGTGGTGTCGAGGCTGAAGGCAGCAGCAAAGCCTGCCGCCCCCAGGTCTGTGGGGCCAAGCAAGCGGTTCCCAAAGAGCTTTAGAAGAAGGCATAGTTTTCCCTGCTGGCTCTTTGGGCATGGGACCCATCTCCAGCCGTATGGCCATTTTTGTCCCTGGCCCGGCGCCAAATGGAAAGGGTGGCTTTGAGGCTGAAGGCAGCAGGAAAGCCCGCAGCCCCCACGTCTGTGGGGCCAAGCAAGCGGTTCCCAAAGAGCTTTAGAACAAGGCATAGTTTTCCCTGCTGGCTCTTTGGGCGGGGGACCCATCTCCAGCCATATGGCCATTTTTGTGCCTGGCGAAGCCCCAAGTGCGAAAGGGTGGCTTTGAGGCTGAAGGCAGCAGGAAAGCCCGCAGCCCCCAGGTCTGTGGGGCTACGCAAGCGGTTCCCAAAGAGCTTTAGAACAAGGCATAGTTTTCCCTGCTGGCTCTTTTGGCAGGGGACCCATCTCCAGCCGTATGGCCATTTTTGAACCTGGAGCAGTGCCAAGTGGGAAAGGGTGGTGTCGTGGCTGAAGGCAGCAGGAAAGCCCGCAGCCCCCAGGTCTGTGGGTCTACGCAAGCAGTTCCCAAAGAGCTTTAGAACAAGGCATAGTTTTCCCTGCTGGCTCTTTGGGCGGGGGACCCATCTCCAGCCATAGGCCATTTTTGTGCCTGGCCCGGCGCCCAGTGGGAAAGGGTGGCTTTGAGGCTTGAAGGCAGCAGGAAAGCCCGCAGCCCCCACGTCTGTGGGGCTACGCAAGCGGTTCCCAAAGAGCTTTAGAACAAGGCATAATTTTCCCTGCTGGCTCTCTGGTCGGGGGACCCATCTCCAGCCATATGGCCATTTTTGTGCCTGGCGCAGCGCCAAGTGGGAAAGGGTGGCTTTGAGGCTGAAGGCAGCAGCAAAGCCCGCAGCCCCCACGTGTGTGGGGCTACGCAAGCGGTTCCCAAAGAGCTTTAGAACAAGGCATAGTTTTCCCTGCTGGCTCTTTGGGCATGGGACCCATCTCCAGCCATAGGCCATTTTTGTGCTTGATAGGGCGCCAAGTGGGAAAGGGTGGTGTCGAGGCTGAAGGCAGCAGGAAAGCCCGCAGCCCCCAGGTCTGTGCGGCTACGCAAGCGGTTCCCAAAGAGCTTTAGAACAAGGCATAATTTTCCCTGCTGGCTTTTTGGGCGGGGGACCCATCTCCAGCCGTACGGCCATTTTTGTGGCTGGCGCAGCGCCAAGAGGGAAAGGGTGGTGTCGAGGCTAAAGGCAGCAGGAAAGCCCGCAGCCCCCAGGTCTGTGGAGCTACGCAAGCAGTTCCCAAAGAGCTTTAGAACAAGGCATAGTTTTCCCTGCTCGCTCTTTGGGCGGGGGACCCATCTCCAGCCGTATGGCCATTTTTGTGCATGGCGCAGCGCCAAGTGGGAAAGGGTGGCTTTGAGGCTGAAGGCAGCAGGAAAGCCCGCAGCCCCCAGGACTGTGGGGCTACGCAAGCGGTTCCCAAAGAGCTTTAGAACAAGGCATAATTTTCCCTGCTGGCTCTTTGGGCGGGGGACCCATCTCCAGCCGTATGGCCATTTTTGTGCCTGGCCGGGGGCCAAGTGGGAAAGGGTGGTTTTGAGGCTGAAGGCAGCAGGAAAGCCCGCAGCCCCCACGTGTGTGGGGCTACGCAAGCGGTTCCCAAAGAGCTTTAGAACAAGGCATAGTTTTCCCTGCTGGCTCTTTGGGCATGGGACCCATCTCCACCCATAGGCCATTTTTGTGCCTGATAGGGCGCCAAGTGAGAAAGGGTGGCTTTGAGGCTAAAGACAGCAGGAAAGCCTGCAGCCCCCAGGTCTGTGGGGCCAAGCAAGCGGTTCCCAAAGAGCTTTAGAACAAGGCATAGTTTTCCCTGCTGGCTCTTTGGGCATGGGACCCATCTCCAGCCGTATGGCTATTTTTGTGCCTGGCGCGGTGCGTAGTGGGAAAGGGTGGTTTTGACGCTGAAGGCAGCAGGAAAGCCCGCAGCCCCCAGGTCTGTGGGGCTACGCAAGCGGTTCACCAAAGAGCTTTAGAACAAGGCATAGTTTTCCCTGCTGGCTCTTTGGGCAGGGGACCCATCTCCAGCCGTATGGCCATTTTTGTCCCTGGCCCGGCGCCAAGTGGGAAAGGGTGGTGTTGAGGCTGAAGGCAGCAGCAAAGCCTGCAGCCCCCAGGTCTGTGGGGCCAAGCAAGCGGTTCCCAAAGAGCTTTAGAACAAGGCATAGTTTTCCCTGCTGGCTCTTTGGGCGGGGGACCCATCTCCAGCCGTATGGCCATTTTTGTGCCTGGCGCGGCGCCAAGTGGGAAAGGGTGGCTTTGAGGCTGAAGGCAGCAGCAAAGCCCGCAGCCCCCAGGTCTGTGGGGCCAAGCAAGCGGTTCCCAAAGAGCTTTAGAACAAGGCATAGTTTTCCCTGCTGGCTCTTTGGGCGGGGGACCCATCTCCAGCCGTATGGCCATTTTTGTGCCTGGCGCGGCGCCAAGTGGGAAAGGGTGGCTTTGAGGCTGAAGGCAGCAGCAAAGCCCGCAGCCCCCAGGTCTGTGGGGCTACGCAAGCGGTTCCCAAAGAGCTTTAGAACAAGGCATAGTTTTCCCTGCTGGCTCTTTGGGCATGGGACCCATCTCCAGCCATATGGCCATTTTTGTGCCTGGCCCGGCGCCAAGAGGGAAAGGGTGGTGTCGAGGCTAAAGGCAGCAGGAAAGCCCGCAGCCCCCACGTCTGTGGGGCTACGCAAGCGGTTCCCAAAGAGCTTTAGAACAAGGCATAGTTTTCCCTGCTGGCTCTTTGGGCGGGGGACCCATCTCCAGCCGTATGGCCATTTTTGTGCATGGCGCAGCGCCAAGTGGGAAATGGTGGTATCGAGGCTGAAGGCAGCAGGAAAGCCCGCAGCCCCCACGTCTGTGGGGCTACGCAAGCGGTTCCCAAAGAGCTTTAGAACAAGGCATAGTTTTCCCTGCTGGCTCTTTGGGCATGGGACCCATCTCCACCCATAGGCCATTTTTGTGCCTGATAGGGCGCCAAGTGGGAAAGGGTGGCTTTGAGGCTGAAGACAGCAGGAAAGCCTGCAGCCCCCAGGTCTGTGGGGCTACGCAAGCGGTTCCCAAAGAGCTTTAGAACAAGGCATAGTTTTCCCTGCTGGCTCTTTGGGTGGGGGACCCATCTCCAGCCGTATGGCTATTTTTGTGCCTGACGCGGTGCGTAGTGGCATAGGGTGGTTTTGAGGCTGAAGGCAGCAGGAAAGCCCGCAGCCCCCACGTCTGTGGGGCCAAGCAAGCGGTTCCCAAAGAGCTTTAGAACAAGGCATAGTTTTCCCTGCTGGCTCTTTGGGCGGGGGACCCATCTCCAGCCGTATGGCCATTTTTGTGCCTGGCGCGGTGCGTAGTGGGAAAGGGTGGTTTTGACGCTGAAGGCAGCAGGAAAGCCCGCAGCCCCCAGGTCTGTGGGGCTACGCAAGCGGTTCCCAAAGAGCTTTAGAACAAGGCATAGTTTTCCCTGCTGACTCTTTGGGCGGGGGACCCATCTCCAGCCGTATGGCCATTTTTGTGCCTGGCGCGGCGCCAAGTGGGTAAGGGTGGTGTCGAGGCTGAAGGCAGCAGCAAAGCCTGCAGCCCCCAGGTCTGTGGGGCCAAGCAAGCGGTTCCCAAAGAGCTTTAGAAGAAGGCATAGTTTTCCCTGCTGGCTCTTTCGGCATGGGACCCATCTCCAGCCGTATGGCCATTTTTGTCCCTGGCCCGGCGCCAAATGGAAAGGGTGGCTTTGAGGCTGAAGGCAGCAGGAAAGCCCGCAGCCCCCAGGTCTGTGGGGCCAAGCAAGCGGTTCCCAAAGAGCTTTAGAACAAGGCATAGTTTTCCCTGCTGGCTCTTTGGGCGGGGGACCCATCTCCAGCCATATGGCCATTTTTGTGCCTGGCGAAGCCCCAAGTGCGAAAGGGTGGCTTTGAGGCTGAAGGCAGCAGGAAAGCCCGCAGCCCCCAGGTCTGTGGGGCTACGCAAGCGGTTCCCAAAGAGCTTTAGAACAAGGCATAGTTTTCCCTGCTGGCTCTTTTGGCAGGGGACCCATCTCCAGCCGTATGGCCATTTTTGAACCTGGAGCAGTGCCAAGTGGGAAAGGGTGGTGTCGTGGCTGAAGGCAGCAGGAAAGCCCGCAGCCCCCAGGTCTGTGGGGCTACGCAAGCAGTTCCCTAAAGAGCTTTAGAACAAGGCATAGTTTTCCCTGCTGGCTCTTTGGGCGGGGGACCCATCTCCAGCCATAGGCCATTTTTGTGCCTGGCCCGGCGCCCAGTGGGAAAGGGTGGCTTTGAGGCTTGAAGGCAGCAGGAAAGCCCGCAGCCCCCACGTCTGTGGGGCTACGCAAGCGGTTCCCAAAGAGCTTTAGAACAAGGCATAATTTTCCCTGCTGGCTCTCTGGTCGGGGGACCCATCTCCAGCCATATGGCCATTTTTGTGCCTGGCGCAGCGCCAAGTGGGAAAGGGTGGTTTTGAGGCTGAAGGCAGCAGGAATGCCCGCAGCCCCCACGTGTGTGGGGCTACGCAAGCGGTTCCCAAAGAGCTTTAGAACAAGGCATAGTTTTCCCTGCTGGCTCTTTGGGCATGGGACCCATCTCCAGCCATAGGCCATTTTTGTGCTTGATAGGGCGCCAAGTGGGAAAGGGTGGTGTCGAGGCTGAAGGCAGCAGGAAAGCCCGCAGCCCCCAGGTCTGTGCGGCTACGCAAGCGGTTCCCAAAGAGCTTTAGAACAAGGCATAATTTTCCCTGCTGGCTTTTTGGGCGGGGGACCCATCTCCAGCCGTACGGCCATTTTTGTGGCTGGCGCAGCGCCAAGAGGGAAAGGGTGGTGTCGAGGCTAAAGGCAGCAGGAAAGCCCGCAGCCCCCAGGTCTGTGGAGCTACGCAAGCAGTTCCCAAAGAGCTTTAGAACAAGGCATAGTTTTCCCTGCTGGCTCTTTGGGCGGGGGACCCATCTCCAGCCGTATGGCCATTTTTGTGCATGGCGCAGCGCCAAGTGGGAAAGGGTGGCTTTGAGGCTGAAGGCAGCAGGAAAGCCCGCAGCCCCCAGGACTGTGGGACTACGCAAGCGGTTCCCAAAGAGCTTTAGAACAAGGCATAATTTTCCCTGCTGGCTCTTTGGGCGGGGGACCCATCTCCAGCCGTATGGCCATTTTTGTGCCTGGCCGGGGGCCAAGTGGGAAAGGGTGGTTTTGAGGCTGAAGGCAGCAGGAAAGCCCGCAGCCCCCACGTGTGTGGGGCTACGCAAGCGGTTCCCAAAGAGCTTTAGAACAAGGCATAGTTTTCCCTGCTGGCTCTTTGGGCATGGGACCCATCTCCACCCATAGGCCATTTTTGTGCCTGATAGGGCGCCAAGTGAGAAAGGGTGGCTTTGAGGCTAAAGACAGCAGCAAAGCCTGCAGCCCCCAGGTCTGTGGGGCTACGCAAGCGGTTCCCAAAGAGCTTTAGAACAAGGCATAGTTTTCCCTGCTGGCTCTTTGGGTGGGGGACCCATCTCCAGCCGTATGGCTATTTTTGTGCCTGACGCGGTGCGTAGTGGCATAGGGTGGTTTTGAGGCTGAAGGCAGCAGGAAAGCCCGCAGCCCCCACGTCTGTGGGGCCAAGCAAGCGGTTCCCAAAGAGCTTTAGAACAAGGCATAGTTTTCCCTGCTGGCTCTTTGGGCGGGGGACCCATCTCCAGCCGTATGGCCATTTTTGTGCCTGGCGCGGTGCGTAGTGGGAAAGGGTGGTTTTGACGCTGAAGGCAGCAGCAAAGCCCGCAGCCCCCAGGTCTGTGGGGCTACGCAAGCGGTTCCCAAAGAGCTTTAGAACAAGGCATAGTTTTCCCTGCTGGCTCTTTGGGCAGGGGACCCATCTCCAGCCGTATGGCCATTTTTGTCCCTGGCCCGGCGCCAAGTGGGAAAGGGTGGTGTTGAGGCTGAAGGCAGCAGCAAAGACTGCAGCCCCCAGGTCTGTGGGGCCAAGCAAGCGGTTCCCAAAGAGCTTTAGAACAAGGCATAGTTTTCCCTGCTGGCTCTTTGGGCGGGGGACCCATCTCCAGCCGTATGGCCATTTTTGTGCCTGGCGCGGCGCCAAGTGGGTAAGGGTGGTGTCGAGGCTGAAGGCAGCAGCAAAGCCTGCAGCCCCCAGGTCTGTGGGGCCAAGCAAGCGGTTCCCAAAGAGCTTTAGAACAAGGCATAGTTTTCCCTGCTGGCTCTTTGGGCATGGGACCCATCTCCAGCCGTATGGCCATTTTTGTCCCTGGCCCGGCGCCAAGTGGGAAAGGGTGGCTTTGAGGCTGAAGGCAGCAGGAAAGCCCGCAGCCCCCAGGTCTGTGGGGCTACGCAAGCGGTTCCCAAAGAGCTTTAGAACAAGGCATAGTTTTCCCTGCTGGCTCTTTGGGCGGGGGACCCATCTCCAGCCGTATGGCCATTTTTGTGCATGGCGCAGCGCCAAGTGGGAAATGGTGGTATCGAGGCTGAAGGCAGCAGGAAAGCCCGCAGCCCCCACGTCTGTGGGGCTACGCAAGCGGTTCCCAAAGAGCTTTAGAACAAGGCATAGTTTTCCCTGCTGGCTCTTTGGGCATGGGACCCATCTCCACCCATAGGCCATTTTTGTGCCTGATAGGGCGCCAAGTGGGAAAGGGTGGCTTTGAGGCTGAAGACAGCAGGAAAGCCTGCAGCCCCCAGGTCTGTGGGGCTACGCAAGCGGTTCCCAAAGAGCTTTAGAACAAGGCATAGTTTTCCCTGCTGGCTCTTTGGGTGGGGGACCCATCTCCAGCCGTATGGCTATTTTTGTGCCTGACGCGGTGCGTAGTGGCATAGGGTGGTTTTGAGGCTGAAGGCAGCAGGAAAGCCCGCAGCCCCCACGTCTGTGGGGCCAAGCAAGCGGTTCCCAAAGAGCTTTAGAACAAGGCATAGTTTTCCCTGCTGGCTCTTTGGGCGGGGGACCCATCTCCAGCCGTATGGCCATTTTTGTGCCTGGCGCGGTGCGTAGTGGGAAAGGGTGGTTTTGACGCTGAAGGCAGCAGGAAAGCCCGCAGCCCCCAGGTCTGTGGGGCTACGCAAGCGGTTCCCAAAGAGCTTTAGAACAAGGCATAGTTTTCCCTGCTGACTCTTTGGGCGGGGGACCCATCTCCAGCCGTATGGCCATTTTTGTGCCTGGCGCGGCGCCAAGTGGGTAAGGGTGGTGTCGAGGCTGAAGGCAGCAGCAAAGCCTGCAGCCCCCAGGTCTGTGGGGCCAAGCAAGCGGTTCCCAAAGAGCTTTAGAAGAAGGCATAGTTTTCCCTGCTGGCTCTTTCGGCATGGGACCCATCTCCAGCCGTATGGCCATTTTTGTCCCTGGCCCGGCGCCAAATGGAAAGGGTGGCTTTGAGGCTGAAGGCAGCAGGAAAGCCCGCAGCCCCCAGGTCTGTGGGGCCAAGCAAGCGGTTCCCAAAGAGCTTTAGAACAAGGCATAGTTTTCCCTGCTGGCTCTTTGGGCGGGGGACCCATCTCCAGCCATATGGCCATTTTTGTGCCTGGCGAAGCCCCAAGTGCGAAAGGGTGGCTTTGAGGCTGAAGGCAGCAGGAAAGCCCGCAGCCCCCAGGTCTGTGGGGCTACGCAAGCGGTTCCCAAAGAGCTTTAGAACAAGGCATAGTTTTCCCTGCTGGCTCTTTTGGCAGGGGACCCATCTCCAGCCGTATGGCCATTTTTGAACCTGGAGCAGTGCCAAGTGGGAAAGGGTGGTGTCGTGGCTGAAGGCAGCAGGAAAGCCCGCAGCCCCCAGGTCTGTGGGGCTACGCAAGCAGTTCCCTAAAGAGCTTTAGAACAAGGCATAGTTTTCCCTGCTGGCTCTTTGGGCGGGGGACCCATCTCCAGCCATAGGCCATTTTTGTGCCTGGCCCGGCGCCCAGTGGGAAAGGGTGGCTTTGAGGCTTGAAGGCAGCAGGAAAGCCCGCAGCCCCCACGTCTGTGGGGCTACGCAAGCGGTTCCCAAAGAGCTTTAGAACAAGGCATAATTTTCCCTGCTGGCTCTCTGGTCGGGGGACCCATCTCCAGCCATATGGCCATTTTTGTGCCTGGCGCAGCGCCAAGTGGGAAAGGGTGGTTTTGAGGCTGAAGGCAGCAGGAATGCCCGCAGCCCCCATGTGTGTGGGGCTACGCAAGCGGTTCCCAAAGAGCTTTAGAACAAGGCATAGTTTTCCCTGCTGGCTCTTTGGGCATGGGACCCATCTCCAGCCATAGGCCATTTTTGTGCTTGATAGGGCGCCAAGTGGGAAAGGGTGGTGTCGAGGCTGAAGGCAGCAGGAAAGCCCGCAGCCCCCAGGTCTGTGCGGCTACGCAAGCGGTTCCCAAAGAGCTTTAGAACAAGGCATAATTTTCCCTGCTGGCTTTTTGGGCGGGGGACCCATCTCCAGCCGTACGGCCATTTTTGTGGCTGGCGCAGCGCCAAGAGGGAAAGGGTGGTGTCGAGGCTAAAGGCAGCAGGAAAGCCCGCAGCCCCCAGGTCTGTGGAGCTACGCAAGCAGTTCCCAAAGAGCTTTAGAACAAGGCATAGTTTTCCCTGCTGGCTCTTTGGGCGGGGGACCCATCTCCAGCCGTATGGCCATTTTTGTGCATGGCGCAGCGCCAAGTGGGAAAGGGTGGCTTTGAGGCTGAAGGCAGCAGGAAAGCCCGCAGCCCCCAGGACTGTGGGACTACGCAAGCGGTTCCCAAAGAGCTTTAGAACAAGGCATAATTTTCCCTGCTGGCTCTTTGGGCGGGGGACCCATCTCCAGCCGTATGGCCATTTTTGTGCCTGGCCGGGGGCCAAGTGGGAAAGGGTGGTTTTGAGGCTGAAGGCAGCAGGAAAGCCCGCAGCCCCCACGTGTGTGGGGCTACGCAAGCGGTTCCCAAAGAGCTTTAGAACAAGGCATAGTTTTCCCTGCTGGCTCTTTGGGCATGGGACCCATCTCCACCCATAGGCCATTTTTGTGCCTGATAGGGCGCCAAGTGAGAAAGGGTGGCTTTGAGGCTAAAGACAGCAGCAAAGCCTGCAGCCCCCAGGTCTGTGGGGCTACGCAAGCGGTTCCCAAAGAGCTTTAGAACAAGGCATAGTTTTCCCTGCTGGCTCTTTGGGTGGGGGACCCATCTCCAGCCGTATGGCTATTTTTGTGCCTGACGCGGTGCGTAGTGGCATAGGGTGGTTTTGAGGCTGAAGGCAGCAGGAAAGCCCGCAGCCCCCACGTCTGTGGGGCCAAGCAAGCGGTTCCCAAAGAGCTTTAGAACAAGGCATAGTTTTCCCTGCTGGCTCTTTGGGCGGGGGACCCATCTCCAGCCGTATGGCCATTTTTGTGCCTGGCGCGGTGCGTAGTGGGAAAGGGTGGTTTTGACGCTGAAGGCAGCAGCAAAGCCCGCAGCCCCCAGGTCTGTGGGGCTACGCAAGCGGTTCCCAAAGAGCTTTAGAACAAGGCATAGTTTTCCCTGCTGGCTCTTTGGGCAGGGGACCCATCTCCAGCCGTATGGCCATTTTTGTCCCTGGCCCGGCGCCAAGTGGGAAAGGGTGGTGTTGAGGCTGAAGGCAGCAGCAAAGACTGCAGCCCCCAGGTCTGTGGGGCCAAGCAAGCGGTTCCCAAAGAGCTTTAGAACAAGGCATAGTTTTCCCTGCTGGCTCTTTGGGCGGGGGACCCATCTCCAGCCGTATGGCCATTTTTGTGCCTGGCGCGGCGCCAAGTGGGTAAGGGTGGTGTCGAGGCTGAAGGCAGCAGCAAAGCCTGCAGCCCCCAGGTCTGTGGGGCCAAGCAAGCGGTTCCCAAAGAGCTTTAGAACAAGGCATAGTTTTCCCTGCTGGCTCTTTGGGCATGGGACCCATCTCCAGCCGTATGGCCATTTTTGTCCCTGGCCCGGCGCCAAGTGGGAAAGGGTGGCTTTGAGGCTGAAGGCAGCAGGAAAGCCCGCAGCCCCCAGGTCTGTGGGGCTACGCAAGCGGTTCCCAAAGAGCTTTAGAACAAGGCATAGTTTTCCCTGCTGGCTCTTGGGCATGGGACCCATCTCCAGCCATAGGCCATTTTTGTGCCTGATAGGGCGCCAAGTGGGAAAGGGTGGCTTTGAGGCTGAAGACAGCAGGAAAGCCTGCAGCTCCCAGGTCTGTGGGGCTATGCAAGCGGTTCCCAAAGAGCTTTAGAACAAGGCATAGTTTTCCCTGCTGGCTCTTTGGGCGGGGGACCCATCTCCAGCCGTATGGCCATTTTTGTGCCTGGCGCGGCGCCAAGTGGGAAAGGGTGGTGTCGAGGCTGAAGGCAGCAGGAAAGCCCGCAGCCCCCAGGTCTGTGGGGCTACGCAAGCGGTTCCCAAAGAGCTTTAGAACAAGGCATAGTTTTCCCTGCTGGCTCTTTGGGTGGGGGACCCATCTCCAGACGTATGGCTATTTTTGTGCCTGGCGCGGTGCGTAGTGGCATAGGGTGGTTTTGAGGCTGAAGGCAGCAGGAAAGCCCGCAGCCCCCACGTCTGTGGGGCCAAGCAAGCGGTTCCCAAAGAGCTTTAGAACAAGGCATAGTTTTCCCTGCTGGCTCTTTGGGCGGGGGACCCATCTCCAGCCATATGGCCATTTTTGAGCCTGGAGCAGTGCCAAGTGGGAAAGGGTGGTGTCGAGGCTGAAGGCAGCAGGAAAGCCCGCAGCCCCCACGTCTGTGGGGCCAAGCAAGCGGTTCCCAAAGAGCTTTAGAACAAGGCATAGTTTTCCCTGCTGGCTCTTTGGGCATGGGACCCATCTCCAGCCATAGGCCATTTTTGTGCCTGGCGCGGCGCCAAGTGGGAAAGGGTGGCTTTGAGGCTGAAGGCAGCAGCAAAGCCCGCAGCCCCCAGGTCTGTGGGGCTACGCAAGCGGTTCCCAAAGAGCTTTAGAACAAGGCATAGTTTTCCCTGCTGGCTCTTTGGGCGGGGGACCCATCTCCAGCCGTATGGGCATTTTTGAGCCTGGCGCAGCGCCAAGTGGGAAAGGGTGGTGTCGAGCCTGAAGGCAGCAGGAAAGCCCGCAGCCCCCAGGTCTGTGGGGCTACGCAAGCGGTTCCCAAAGAGCTTTAGAACAAGGCATAGTTTTCCCTGCTGGCTCTTTTGGCAGGGGACCCATCTCCAGCCGTATGGCCATTTTTGTGCCTGGCGCGGTGCGTAGTGGGAAAGGGTGGTGTTGAGGCTGAAGGCAGCAGCAAAGCCCGCAGCCCCCAGGTCTGTGGGGCTACGCAAGCGGTTCCCAAAGAGCTTTAGAACAAGGCATAGTTTTCCCTGCTGGCTCTTTGTTCGGGGGACCCATCTCCAGCCATAGGCCATTTTTGTGCCTGGCGCGGCGCCCAGTGGGAAAGGGTGGCTTTGAGGCTTGAAGGCAGCAGGAAAGCCCGCAGCCCCCAGGTCTGTGGGGCTACGCAAGCGGTTCCCAAAGAGCTTTAGAACAAGGCATAGTTTTCCCTGCTGGCTCTTTGGGCGGGGGACCCATCTCCAGCCGTATGGCCATTTTTGAGCCTGGCGCGGCGCCAAGTGGGAAAGGGTTGTGTCGAGGCTAAAGGCAGCAGGAAAGCCCGCAGCCCCCAGGTCTGTGGGGCTACGCAAGCGGTTCCCAAAGAGCTTTAGAACAAGGCATAATTTTCCCTGCTGGCTCTTTGGGCGGGGGACCCATCTCCAGCCGTACGGCCATTTTTGTGGCTGGCGCAGCGCCAAGAGGGAAAGGGTGGTGTCGAGGCTAAAGGCAGCAGGAAAGCCCGCAGCCCCCAGGTCTGTGGAGCTACGCAAGCAGTTCCCAAAGAGCTTTAGAACAAGGCATAGTTTTCCCTGCTCGCTCTTTGGGCGGGGGACCCATCTCCAGCCGTATGGCCATTTTTGTGCATGGCGCAGCGCCAAGTGGGAAAGGGTGGCTTTGAGGCTGAAGGCAGCAGGAAAGCCCGCAGCCCCCAGGACTGTGGGGCTACGCAAGCGGTTCCCAAAGAGCTTTAGAACAAGGCATAATTTTCCCTGCTGGCTCTTTGGGCGGGGGACCCATCTCCAGCCGTATGGCCATTTTTGTGCCTGGCCGGGGGCCAAGTGGGAAAGGGTGGTTTTGAGGCTGAAGGCAGCAGGAAAGCCCGCAGCCCCCACGTGTGTGGGGCTACGCAAGCGGTTCCCAAAGAGCTTTAGAACAAGGCATAGTTTTCCCTGCTGGCTCTTTGGGCATGGGACCCATCTCCACCCATAGGCCATTTTTGTGCCTGATAGGGCGCCAAGTGAGAAAGGGTGGCTTTGAGGCTAAAGACAGCAGGAAAGCCTGCAGCCCCCAGGTCTGTGGGGCCAAGCAAGCGGTTCCCAAAGAGCTTTAGAACAAGGCATAGTTTTCCCTGCTGGCTCTTTGGGCATGGGACCCATCTCCAGCCGTATGGCTATTTTTGTGCCTGGCGCGGTGCGTAGTGGGAAAGGGTGGTTTTGACGCTGAAGGCAGCAGGAAAGCCCGCAGCCCCCAGGTCTGTGGGGCTACGCAAGCGGTTCACCAAAGAGCTTTAGAACAAGGCATAGTTTTCCCTGCTGGCTCTTTGGGCAGGGGACCCATCTCCAGCCGTATGGCCATTTTTGTCCCTGGCCCGGCGCCAAGTGGGAAAGGGTGGTGTTGAGGCTGAAGGCAGCAGCAAAGCCTGCAGCCCCCAGGTCTGTGGGGCCAAGCAAGCGGTTCCCAAAGAGCTTTAGAACAAGGCATAGTTTTCCCTGCTGGCTCTTTGGGCGGGGGACCCATCTCCAGCCGTATGGCCATTTTTGTGCCTGGCGCGGCGCCAAGTGGGAAAGGGTGGCTTTGAGGCTGAAGGCAGCAGCAAAGCCCGCAGCCCCCAGGTCTGTGGGGCCAAGCAAGCGGTTCCCAAAGAGCTTTAGAACAAGGCATAGTTTTCCCTGCTGGCTCTTTGGGCGGGGGACCCATCTCCAGCCGTATGGCCATTTTTGTGCCTGGCGCGGCGCCAAGTGGGAAAGGGTGGCTTTGAGGCTGAAGGCAGCAGCAAAGCCCGCAGCCCCCAGGTCTGTGGGGCTACGCAAGCGGTTCCCAAAGAGCTTTAGAACAAGGCATAGTTTTCCCTGCTGGCTCTTTGGGCATGGGACCCATCTCCAGCCATATGGCCATTTTTGTGCCTGGCCCGGCGCCAAGAGGGAAAGGGTGGTGTCGAGGCTAAAGGCAGCAGGAAAGCCCGCAGCCCCCACGTCTGTGGGGCTACGCAAGCGGTTCCCAAAGAGCTTTAGAACAAGGCATAGTTTTCCCTGCTGGCTCTTTGGGCGGGGGACCCATCTCCAGCCGTATGGCCATTTTTGTGCATGGCGCAGCGCCAAGTGGGAAATGGTGGTATCGAGGCTGAAGGCAGCAGGAAAGCCCGCAGCCCCCACGTCTGTGGGGCTACGCAAGCGGTTCCCAAAGAGCTTTAGAACAAGGCATAGTTTTCCCTGCTGGCTCTTTGGGCATGGGACCCATCTCCACCCATAGGCCATTTTTGTGCCTGATAGGGCGCCAAGTGGGAAAGGGTGGCTTTGAGGCTGAAGACAGCAGGAAAGCCTGCAGCCCCCAGGTCTGTGGGGCTACGCAAGCGGTTCCCAAAGAGCTTTAGAACAAGGCATAGTTTTCCCTGCTGGCTCTTTGGGTGGGGGACCCATCTCCAGCCGTATGGCTATTTTTGTGCCTGACGCGGTGCGTAGTGGCATAGGGTGGTTTTGAGGCTGAAGGCAGCAGGAAAGCCCGCAGCCCCCACGTCTGTGGGGCCAAGCAAGCGGTTCCCAAAGAGCTTTAGAACAAGGCATAGTTTTCCCTGCTGGCTCTTTGGGCGGGGGACCCATCTCCAGCCGTATGGCCATTTTTGTGCCTGGCGCGGTGCGTAGTGGGAAAGGGTGGTTTTGACGCTGAAGGCAGCAGGAAAGCCCGCAGCCCCCAGGTCTGTGGGGCTACGCAAGCGGTTCCCAAAGAGCTTTAGAACAAGGCATAGTTTTCCCTGCTGACTCTTTGGGCGGGGGACCCATCTCCAGCCGTATGGCCATTTTTGTGCCTGGCGCGGCGCCAAGTGGGTAAGGGTGGTGTCGAGGCTGAAGGCAGCAGCAAAGCCTGCAGCCCCCAGGTCTGTGGGGCCAAGCAAGCGGTTCCCAAAGAGCTTTAGAAGAAGGCATAGTTTTCCCTGCTGGCTCTTTCGGCATGGGACCCATCTCCAGCCGTATGGCCATTTTTGTCCCTGGCCCGGCGCCAAATGGAAAGGGTGGCTTTGAGGCTGAAGGCAGCAGGAAAGCCCGCAGCCCCCAGGTCTGTGGGGCCAAGCAAGCGGTTCCCAAAGAGCTTTAGAACAAGGCATAGTTTTCCCTGCTGGCTCTTTGGGCGGGGGACCCATCTCCAGCCATATGGCCATTTTTGTGCCTGGCGAAGCCCCAAGTGCGAAAGGGTGGCTTTGAGGCTGAAGGCAGCAGGAAAGCCCGCAGCCCCCAGGTCTGTGGGGCTACGCAAGCGGTTCCCAAAGAGCTTTAGAACAAGGCATAGTTTTCCCTGCTGGCTCTTTTGGCAGGGGACCCATCTCCAGCCGTATGGCCATTTTTGAACCTGGAGCAGTGCCAAGTGGGAAAGGGTGGTGTCGTGGCTGAAGGCAGCAGGAAAGCCCGCAGCCCCCAGGTCTGTGGGGCTACGCAAGCAGTTCCCTAAAGAGCTTTAGAACAAGGCATAGTTTTCCCTGCTGGCTCTTTGGGCGGGGGACCCATCTCCAGCCATAGGCCATTTTTGTGCCTGGCCCGGCGCCCAGTGGGAAAGGGTGGCTTTGAGGCTTGAAGGCAGCAGGAAAGCCCGCAGCCCCCACGTCTGTGGGGCTACGCAAGCGGTTCCCAAAGAGCTTTAGAACAAGGCATAATTTTCCCTGCTGGCTCTCTGGTCGGGGGACCCATCTCCAGCCATATGGCCATTTTTGTGCCTGGCGCAGCGCCAAGTGGGAAAGGGTGGTTTTGAGGCTGAAGGCAGCAGGAATGCCCGCAGCCCCCACGTGTGTGGGGCTACGCAAGCGGTTCCCAAAGAGCTTTAGAACAAGGCATAGTTTTCCCTGCTGGCTCTTTGGGCATGGGACCCATCTCCAGCCATAGGCCATTTTTGTGCTTGATAGGGCGCCAAGTGGGAAAGGGTGGTGTCGAGGCTGAAGGCAGCAGGAAAGCCCGCAGCCCCCAGGTCTGTGCGGCTACGCAAGCGGTTCCCAAAGAGCTTTAGAACAAGGCATAATTTTCCCTGCTGGCTTTTTGGGCGGGGGACCCATCTCCAGCCGTACGGCCATTTTTGTGGCTGGCGCAGCGCCAAGAGGGAAAGGGTGGTGTCGAGGCTAAAGGCAGCAGGAAAGCCCGCAGCCCCCAGGTCTGTGGAGCTACGCAAGCAGTTCCCAAAGAGCTTTAGAACAAGGCATAGTTTTCCCTGCTGGCTCTTTGGGCGGGGGACCCATCTCCAGCCGTATGGCCATTTTTGTGCATGGCGCAGCGCCAAGTGGGAAAGGGTGGCTTTGAGGCTGAAGGCAGCAGGAAAGCCCGCAGCCCCCAGGACTGTGGGGCTACGCAAGCGGTTCCCAAAGAGCTTTAGAACAAGGCATAATTTTCCCTGCTGGCTCTTTGGGCGGGGGACCCATCTCCAGCCGTATGGCCATTTTTGTGCCTGGCCGGGGGCCAAGTGGGAAAGGGTGGTTTTGAGGCTGAAGGCAGCAGGAAAGCCCGCAGCCCCCACGTGTGTGGGGCTACGCAAGCGGTTCCCAAAGAGCTTTAGAACAAGGCATAGTTTTCCCTGCTGGCTCTTTGGGCATGGGACCCATCTCCACCCATAGGCCATTTTTGTGCCTGATAGGGCGCCAAGTGAGAAAGGGTGGCTTTGAGGCTAAAGACAGCAGCAAAGCCTGCAGCCCCCAGGTCTGTGGGGCTACGCAAGCGGTTCCCAAAGAGCTTTAGAACAAGGCATAGTTTTCCCTGCTGGCTCTTTGGGTGGGGGACCCATCTCCAGCCGTATGGCTATTTTTGTGCCTGACGCGGTGCGTAGTGGCATAGGGTGGTTTTGAGGCTGAAGGCAGCAGGAAAGCCCGCAGCCCCCACGTCTGTGGGGCCAAGCAAGCGGTTCCCAAAGAGCTTTAGAACAAGGCATAGTTTTCCCTGCTGGCTCTTTGGGCGGGGGACCCATCTCCAGCCGTATGGCCATTTTTGTGCCTGGCGCGGTGCGTAGTGGGAAAGGGTGGTTTTGACGCTGAAGGCAGCAGCAAAGCCCGCAGCCCCCAGGTCTGTGGGGCTACGCAAGCGGTTCCCAAAGAGCTTTAGAACAAGGCATAGTTTTCCCTGCTGGCTCTTTGGGCAGGGGACCCATCTCCAGCCGTATGGCCATTTTTGTCCCTGGCCCGGCGCCAAGTGGGAAAGGGTGGTGTTGAGGCTGAAGGCAGCAGCAAAGACTGCAGCCCCCAGGTCTGTGGGGCCAAGCAAGCGGTTCCCAAAGAGCTTTAGAACAAGGCATAGTTTTCCCTGCTGGCTCTTTGGGCGGGGGACCCATCTCCAGCCGTATGGCCATTTTTGTGCCTGGCGCGGCGCCAAGTGGGTAAGGGTGGTGTCGAGGCTGAAGGCAGCAGCAAAGCCTGCAGCCCCCAGGTCTGTGGGGCCAAGCAAGCGGTTCCCAAAGAGCTTTAGAACAAGGCATAGTTTTCCCTGCTGGCTCTTTGGGCATGGGACCCATCTCCAGCCGTATGGCCATTTTTGTCCCTGGCCCGGCGCCAAGTGGGAAAGGGTGGCTTTGAGGCTGAAGGCAGCAGGAAAGCCCGCAGCCCCCAGGTCTGTGGGGCTACGCAAGCGGTTCCCAAAGAGCTTTAGAACAAGGCATAGTTTTCCCTGCTGGCTCTTTGGGCATGGGACCCATCTCCAGCCATAGGCCATTTTTGTGCCTGATAGGGCGCCAAGTGGGAAAGGGTGGCTTTGAGGCTGAAGACAGCAGGAAAGCCTGCAGCTCCCAGGTCTGTGGGGCTATGCAAGCGGTTCCCAAAGAGCTTTAGAACAAGGCATAGTTTTCCCTGCTGGCTCTTTGGGCGGGGGACCCATCTCCAGCCGTATGGCCATTTTTGTGCCTGGCGCGGCGCCAAGTGGGAAAGGGTGGTGTCGAGGCTGAAGGCAGCAGGAAAGCCCGCAGCCCCCAGGTCTGTGGGGCTACGCAAGCGGTTCCCAAAGAGCTTTAGAACAAGGCATAGTTTTCCCTGCTGGCTCTTTGGGTGGGGGACCCATCTCCAGACGTATGGCTATTTTTGTGCCTGGCGCGGTGCGTAGTGGCATAGGGTGGTTTTGAGGCTGAAGGCAGCAGGAAAGCCCGCAGCCCCCACGTCTGTGGGGCCAAGCAAGCGGTTCCCAAAGAGCTTTAGAACAAGGCATAGTTTTCCCTGCTGGCTCTTTGGGCGGGGGACCCATCTCCAGCCATATGGCCATTTTTGAGCCTGGAGCAGTGCCAAGTGGGAAAGGGTGGTGTCGAGGCTGAAGGCAGCAGGAAAGCCCGCAGCCCCCACGTCTGTGGGGCCAAGCAAGCGGTTCCCAAAGAGCTTTAGAACAAGGCATAGTTTTCCCTGCTGGCTCTTTGGGCATGGGACCCATCTCCAGCCATAGGCCATTTTTGTGCCTGGCGCGGCGCCAAGTGGGAAAGGGTGGCTTTGAGGCTGAAGGCAGCAGCAAAGCCCGCAGCCCCCAGGTCTGTGGGGCTACGCAAGCGGTTCCCAAAGAGCTTTAGAACAAGGCATAGTTTTCCCTGCTGGCTCTTTGGGCGGGGGACCCATCTCCAGCCGTATGGGCATTTTTGAGCCTGGCGCAGCGCCAAGTGGGAAAGGGTGGTGTCGAGCCTGAAGGCAGCAGGAAAGCCCGCAGCCCCCAGGTCTGTGGGGCTACGCAAGCGGTTCCCAAAGAGCTTTAGAACAAGGCATAGTTTTCCCTGCTGGCTCTTTTGGCAGGGGACCCATCTCCAGCCGTATGGCCATTTTTGTGCCTGGCGCGGTGCGTAGTGGGAAAGGGTGGTGTTGAGGCTGAAGGCAGCAGCAAAGCCCGCAGCCCCCAGGTCTGTGGGGCTACGCAAGCGGTTCCCAAAGAGCTTTAGAACAAGGCATAGTTTTCCCTGCTGGCTCTCTGGGCGGGGGACCCATCTGCAGCCGTATGGCCATTTTTGAGCCTGGAGCAGTGCCAAGTGGGAAAGGGTGGTTTTGAGGGTGAAGGCAGCAGGAAAGCCCGCAGCCCCCAGGTCTGTGGGGCTACGCAAGCGGTTCCCAAAGAGCTTTAGAACAAGGCATAGTTTTCCCTGCTGGCTCTTTGGGCGGGGGACCCATCTCCACCCATAGGCCATTTTTGTGCCTGCTAGGGCGCCAAGTGGGAAAGGGTGGCTTTGAGGCTGAAGGCAGCAGGAAAGCCTGCAGCCCCCAGGTCTGTGGGGCTATGCAAGCAGTTCCCAAAGAGCTTTAGAACAAGGCATAGTTTTCCCTGCTGGCTCTTTGTTCGGGGGACCCATCTCCAGCCATAGGCCATTTTTGTGCCTGGCGCGGCGCCCAGTGGGAAAGGGTGGCTTTGAGGCTTGAAGGCAGCAGGAAAGCCCGCAGCCCCCAGGTCTGTGGGGCTACGCAAGCGGTTCCCAAAGAGCTTTAGAACAAGGCATAGTTTTCCCTGCTGGCTCTTTGGGCATGGGACCCATCTCCAGCCGTATGGCCATTTTTGAGCCTGGCGCGGCGCCAAGTGGGAAAGGGTTGTGTCGAGGCTAAAGGCAGCAGGAAAGCCCGCAGCCCCCAGGTCTGTGGGGCTACGCAAGCGGTTCCCAAAGAGCTTTAGAACAAGGCATAATTTTCCCTGCTGGCTCTTTGGGCGGGGGACCCATCTCCAGCCGTATGGCCATTTTTGTGCCTGGCGCAGCGCCAAGTGGGAAAGGGTGGTTTTGAGGCTGAAGGCAGCAGCAAAGCCCGCAGCCCCCAGGTCTGTGGGGCTACGCAAGCGGTTCCCAAAGAGCTTTAGAACAAGGCATAGTTTTCCCTGCTGGCTCTTTGGGCGGGGGACCCATCTCCAGCCGTATGGCCATTTTTGTGCCTGGCCGGGGGCCAAGTGGGAAAGGGTGGTTTTGAGGCTGAAGGCAGCAGGAAAGCCCGCAGCCCCCAGGTGTGTGGGGCTACGCAAGCGGTTCCCAAAGAGCTTTAGAACAAGGCATAGTTTTCCCTGCTGGCTCTTTGGGCATGGGACCCATCTCCAGCCATAGGCCATTTTTGTGCTTGATAGGGCGCCAAGTGGGAAAGGGTTGCTTTGAGGCTGAAGGCAGCAGGAAAGCCCGCAGCCCCCAGGTCTGTGGGGCTACGCAAGCGGTTCCCAAAGAGCTTTAGAACAAGGCATAGTTTTCCCTGCTGGCTCTCTGGGCGGGGGACCCATCTCCAGCCGTATGGCCATTTTTGTGCCTGGCGCGGCGCCAGGTGGGAAAGGGTGGCTTTGAGGCTGAAGGCAGGAGCAAAGCCTGCAGCCCCCAGGTCTGTGGTGCTACGCAAGCGGTTCCCAAAGAGCTTTAGAACAAGGCATAGTTTTCCCTGCTGGCTCTTTGGGCGGGGGACCCATCTCCAGTCGTATGGCTATTTTTATGCCTGGCGTGTTGCGTAGTGGGAAAGGGTGGTTTTGAGGCTGAAGGCAGCAGGAAAGCCTGCAGCCCCCAGGTCTGTGGGGCTACGCAAGCGGTTCCCAAAGAGCTTTAGAACAAGGCATAGTTTTCCCTGCTGGCTCTTTGGGCGGGGGACCCATCTCCAGCCGTATGGCCATTTTTGTGCCTGATAGGGCGCAAAGTGGGAAAGGGTGGCTTTGAGGCTGAAGGCAGCAGGAAAGCCCGCAGCCCCCAGGTCTGTGCGGCTACGCAAGCGGTTCCCAAAGAGCTTTAGAACAAGGCATAGTTTTCCCTGCTGGCTCTTTGGGCGGGGGACCCATCTCCAGCCGTACGGCCATTTTTGTGCCTGGCGCGGAGCCAAGAGGGAAAGGGTGGTGTCGAGGCTAAAGGCAGCAGCAAAGCCCGCAGCCCCCAGGTCTGTGCGGCTACGCAAGCGGTTCCCAAAGAGCTTTAGAACAAGGCATAATTTTCCCTGCTGGCTCTTTGGGTGGGGGACCCATCTCCAGCCGTATGGCCATTTTTGTGCCTGGCCGGGGGCCAAGTGGGAAAGGGTGGTTTTGAGGCTGAAGGCAGCAGGAAAGCCCGCAGCCCCCACGTGTGTGGGGCTACGCAAGCGGTTCCCAAAGAGCTTTAGAACAAGGCATAGTTTTCCCTGCTGGCTCTTTGGGCATGGGACCCATCTCCAGCCATAGGCCATTTTTGTGCTTGATAGGGCGCCAAGTGGGAAAGGGTGGTGTCGAGGCTGAAGGCAGCAGGAAAGCCCGCAGCCCCCAGGTCTGTGCGGCTACGCAAGCGGTTCCCAAAGAGCTTTAGAACAAGGCATAATTTTCCCTGCTGGCTCTTCGGACGGGGGACCCATCTCCAGCCGTACGGCCATTTTTGTGCCTGGCGCGGCGCCAAGAGGGAAAGGGTGGTGTCGAGGCTAAAGGCAGCAGGAAAGCCCGCAGCCCCCAGGTCTGTGGAGCTACGCAAGCAGTTCCCAAAGAGCTTTAGAACAAGGCATAGTTTTCCCTGCTGGCTCTTTGGGCGGGGGACCCATCTCCAGCCGTATGGCCATTTTTGTGCATGGCGCAGCGCCAAGTGGGAAAGGGTGGCTTTGAGGCTGAAGGCAGCAGGAAAGCCCGCAGCCCCCAGGTCTGTGGGGCTACGCAAGCGGTTCCCAAAGAGCTTTAGAACAAGGCATAGTTTTCCCTGCTGGCTCTTTGGGCATGGGACCCATCTCCAGCCATAGGCCATTTTTGTGCCTGATAGGGCGCCAAGTGAGAAAGGGTGGCTTTGAGGCTAAAGACAGCAGGAAAGCCTGCAGCCCCCAGGTCTGTGGGGCTACGCAAGCGGTTCCCAAAGAGCTTTAGAACAAGGCATAGTTTTCCCTGCTGGCTCTTTGGGTGGGGGACCCATCTCCAGCCGTATGGCTATTTTTGTGCCTGACGCGGTGAGTAGTGGCATAGGGTGGTTTTGAGGCTGAAGGCAGCAGGAAAGCCCGCAGCCCCCACGTCTGTGGGGCCAAGCAAGCGGTTCCCAAAGAGCTTTAGAACAAGGCATAGTTTTCCCTGCTGGCTCTTTGGGCGGGGGACCCATCTCCAGCCGTATGGCCATTTTTGTGCCTGGCGCGGTGCGTAGTGGGAAAGGGTGGTTTTGACACTGAAGGCAGCAGGAAAGCCCGCAGCCCCCACGTCTGTGGGGCTACGCAAGCGGTTCACCAAAGAGCTTTAGAACAAGGCATAGTTTTCCCTGCTGGCTCTTTGGGCATGGGACCCATCTCCAGCCATATGGCCATTTTTGTGCCTGGCCCGGCGCCAAGAGGGAAAGGGTGGTGTCGAGGCTAAAGGCAGCAGGAAAGCCCGCAGCCCCCAGGTGTGTGGGGCTACGCAAGCGGTTCCCAAAGAGCTTTAGAAGAAGGCATAGTTTTCCCTGCTGGCTCTTTGGGCATGGGACCCATCTCCAGCCTTATGGCCATTTTTGTGCATGGCGCAGCGCCAAGTGGGAAATGGTGGTATCGAGGCTGAAGGCAGCAGGAAAGCCCGCAGCCCCCACGTCTGTGGGGCTACGCAAGCGGTTCCCAAAGAGCTTTAGAACAAGGCATAGTTTTCCCTGCTGGCTCTTTGGGCATGGGACCCATCTCCACCCATAGGCCATTTTTCTGCCTGATAGGGCGCCAAGTGGGAAAGGGTGGTGTTGAGGCTGAAGGCAGCAGGAAAGCCCGCAGCCCCCAGGTCTGTGGGGCTACGCAAGCGGTTCCCAAAGAGCTTTAGAACAAGGCATAATTTTCCCTGCTGGCTCTTCGGACGGGGGACCCATCTCCAGCCGTACGGCCATTTTTGTGCCTGGCGCGGCGCCAAGAGGGAAAGGGTGGTGTCGAGGCTAAAGGCAGCAGGAAAGCCCGCAGCCCCCAGGTCTGTGGAGCTACGCAAGCAGTTCCCAAAGAGCTTTAGAACAAGGCATAGTTTTCCCTGCTGGCTCTTTGGGCGGGGGACCCATCTCCAGCCGTATGGCCATTTTTGTGCCTGGCGCAGCGCCAAGTGGGAAAGGGTGGCTTTGAGGCTGAAGGCAGCAGGAAAGCCTGCAGCCCCCACGTCTGTGGGGCTACGCAAGCGGTTCCCAAAGAGCTTTAGAACAAGGCATAGTTTTCCCTGCTGGCTCTTTGGGCATGGGACCCATCTCCACCCATATGCCATTTTTGTGCCTGATAGGGCGCCAAGTGAGAAAGGGTGGCTTTGAGGCTAAAGACAGCAGGAAAGCCTGCAGCCCCCAGGTCTGTGGGGCTACGCAAGCGGTTCCCAAAGAGCTTTAGAACAAGGCATAGTTTTCCCTGCTGGCTCTTTGGGTGGGGGACCCATCTCCAGCCGTATGGCTATTTTTGTGCCTGACGCGGTGAGTAGTGGCATAGGGTGGTTTTGAGTCTGAAGGCAGCAGGAAAGCCCGCAGCCCCCACGTCTGTGGGGCCAAGCAAGCGGTTCCCAAAGAGCTTTAGAACAAGGCATAGTTTTCCCTGCTGGCTCTTTGGGCGGGGGACCCATCTCCAGCCGTATGGCCATTTTTGTGCCTGGCGCGGTGCGTAGTGGGAAAGGGTGGTTTTGACACTGAAGGCAGCAGGAAAGCCCGCAGCCCCCACGTCTGTGGGGCCAAGCAAGCGGTTCACCAAAGAGCTTTAGAACAAGGCATAGTTTTCCCTGCTGGCTCTTTGGGCAGGGGACCCATCTCCAGCCGTATGGCCATTTTTGTCCCTGGCCCGGCGCCAAGTGGGAAAGGGTGGTGTTGAGGCTGAAGGCAGCAGCAAAGACTGCAGCCCCCAGGTCTGTGGGGCCAAGCAAGCGGTTCCCAAAGAGCTTTAGAACAAGGCATAGTTTTCCCTGCTGGCTCTTTGGGCGGGGGACCCATCTCCAGCCGTATGGCCATTTTTGTGCCTGGCGCGGCGCCAAGTGGGAAAGGGTGGCTTTGAGGCTGAAGGCAGCAGCAAAGCCCGCAGCCCCCAGGTCTGTGGGGCTATGCAAGCGGTTCCCAAAGAGCTTTAGAACAAGGCATAGTTTTCCCTGCTGGCTCTTTGGGCATGGGACCCATCTCCAGCCATATGGCCATTTTTGTGCCTGGCCCGACGCCAAGAGGGAAAGGGTGGTGTCGAGGCTAAAGGCAGCAGGAAAGCCCGCAGCCCCCAGGTCTGTGGGGCTACGCAAGCGGTTCCCAAAGAGCTTTAGAACAAGGCATAGTTTTCCCTGCTGGCTCTTTGGGCGGGGGACCCATCTCCAGCCTTATGGCCATTTTTGTGCATGGCGCAGCGCCAAGTGGGAAATGGTGGTATCGAGGCTGAAGGCAGCAGGAAAGCCCGCAGCCCCCACGTCTGTGGGGCTACGCAAGCGGTTCCCAAAGAGCTTTAGAACAAGGCATAGTTTTCCCTGCTGGCTCTTTGGGCATGGGACCCATCTCCACCCATAGGCCATTTTTGTGCCTGATAGGGCGCCAAGTGGGAAAGGGTGGCTTTGAGGCTGAAGACAGCAGGAAAGCCTGCAGCCCCCAGGTCTGTGGGGCTACGCAAGCGGTTCCCAAAGAGCTTTAGAACAAGGCATAGTTTTCCCTGCTGGCTTTTGGGTGGGGGACCCATCTCCAGCCGTATGGCTATTTTTGTGCCTGACGCGGTGCGTAGTGGCATAGGGTGGTTTTGAGGCTGAAGGCAGCAGGAAAGCCCGCAGCCCCCACGTCTGTGGGGCCAAGCAAGCGGTTCCCAAAGAGCTTTAGAACAAGGCATAGTTTTCCCTGCTGGCTCTTTGGGCGGGGGACCCATCTCCAGCCGTATGGCCATTTTTGTGCCTGGCGCGGCGCCAAGTGGGAAAGGGTGGCTTTGAGGCTGAAGGCAGCAGCAAAGCCCGCAGCCCCCAGGTCTGTGGGGCTATGCAAGCGGTTCCCAAAGAGCTTTAGAACAAGGCATAGTTTTCCCTGCTGGCTCTTTGGGCATGGGACCCATCTCCAGCCATATGGCCATTTTTGTGCCTGGCCCGGCGCCAAGAGGGAAAGGGTGGTGTCGAGGCTGAAGGCAGCAGGAAAGCCCGCAGCCCCCAGGTGTGTGGGGCTAAGCAAGCGGTTCCCAAAGAGCTTTAGAACAAGGCATTGTTTTCCCTGCTGGCTCTTTGGGCATGGGACCCATCTCCAGCCTTATGGCCATTTTTGTGCATGGCGCAGCGCCAAGTGGGAAATGGTGGTATCGAGGCTGAAGGCAGCAGGAAAGCCCGCAGCCCCCACGTCTGTGGGGCTACGCAAGCGGTTCCCAAAGAGCTTTAGAACAAGGCATAGTTTTCCCTGCTGGCTCTTTGGGCATGGGACCCATCTCCACCCATAGGCCATTTTTGTGCCTGATAGGGCGCCAAGTGGGAAAGGGTGGCTTTGAGGCTGAAGACAGCAGGAAAGCCTGCAGCCCCCAGGTCTGTGGGGCTACGCAAGCGGTTCCCAAAGAGCTTTAGAACAAGGCATAGTTTTCCCTGCTGGCTCTTTGGGTGGGGGACCCATCTCCAGCCGTATGGCTATTTTTGTGCCTGACGCGGTGCGTAGTGGCATAGGGTGGTTTTGAGGCTGAAGGCAGCAGGAAAGCCCGCAGCCCCCACGTGTGTGGGGCCAAGCAAGCGGTTCCCAAAGAGCTTTAGAACAAGGCATAGTTTTCCCTGCTGGCTCTTTGGGCGGGGGACCCATCTCCAGCCGTATGGCCATTTTTGTGCCTGGCGCGGTGCGTAGTGGGAAAGGGTGGTTTTGACGCTGAAGGCAGCAGGAAAGCCCGCAGCCCCCACGTCTGTGGGGCTACGCAAGCGGTTCACCAAAGAGCTTTAGAACAAGGCATAGTTTTCCCTGCTGGCTCTTTGGGCAGGGGACCCATCTCCAGCCGTATGGCCATTTTTGTGCCTGGCGCGAAGCCAAGTGGGAAAGGGTGCTGTCGAGGCTGAAGGCAGCAGCAAAGACTGCAGCCCCCAGGTCTGTGGGGCCAAGCAAGCGGTTCCCAAAGAGCTTTAGAACAAGGCATAGTTTTCCCTGCTGGCTCTTTGGGCGGGGGACCCATCTCCAGCCGTATGGCCATTTTTGTGCCTGGCGCGGCGCCAAGTGGGAAAGGGTGGCTTTGAGGCTGAAGGCAGCAGCAAAGCCCGCAGCCCCCAGGTCTGTGGGGCTATGCAAGCGGTTCCCAAAGAGCTTTAGAACAAGGCATAGTTTTCCCTGCTGGCTCTTTGGGCATGGGACCCATCTCCAGCCATAGGCCATTTTTGTGCTTGATAGGGCGCCAAGTGGGAAAGGGTGGTGTTGAGGGTGAAGGCAGCAGGAAAGCCCGCAGCCCCCAGGTCTGTGCGGCTACGCAAGCGGTTCCCAAAGAGCTTTAGAACAAGGCATAATTTTCCCTGCTGGCTCTTCGGACGGGGGACCCATCTCCAGCCGTACGGCCATTTTTGTGCCTGGCGCGGCGCCAAGAGGGAAAGGGTGGTGTCGAGGCTAAAGGCAGCAGGAAAGCCCGCAGCCCCCAGGTCTGTGGAGCTACGCAAGCAGTTCCCAAAGAGCTTTAGAACAAGGCATAGTTTTCCCTGCTGGCTCTTTGGGCGGGGGACCCATCTCCAGCCGTATGGCCATTTTTGTGCCTGGCGCAGCGCCAAGTGGGAAAGGGTGGCTTTGAGGCTGAAGGCAGCAGGAAAGCCTGCAGCCCCCAGGTCTGTGGGGCTACGCAAGCGGTTCCCAAAGAGCTTTAGAACAAGGCATAGTTTTCCCTGCTGGCTCTTTGGGCATGGGACCCATCTCCACCCATAGGCCATTTTTGTGCCTGATAGGGCGCCAAGTGAGAAAGGGTGGCTTTGAGGCTAAAGACAGCAGGAAAGCCTGCAGCCCCCAGGTCTGTGGGGCTACGCAAGCGGTTCCCAAAGAGCTTTAGAACAAGGCATAGTTTTCCCTGCTGGCTCTTTGGGTGGGGGACCCATCTCCAGCCGTATGGCTATTTTTGTGCCTGACGCGGTGAGTAGTGGCATAGGGTGGTTTTGAGTCTGAAGGCAGCAGGAAAGCCCGCAGCCCCCACGTCTGTGGGGCCAAGCAAGCGGTTCCCAAAGAGCTTTAGAACAAGGCATAGTTTTCCCTGCTGGCTCTTTGGGCGGGGGACCCATCTCCAGCCGTATGGCCATTTTTGTGCCTGGCGCGGTGCGTAGTGGGAAAGGGTGGTTTTGACACTGAAGGCAGCAGGAAAGCCCGCAGCCCCCACGTCTGTGGGGCCAAGCAAGCGGTTCACCAAAGAGCTTTAGAACAAGGCATAGTTTTCCCTGCTGTCTCTTTGGGCAGGGGACCCATCTCCAGCCGTATGGCCATTTTTGTCCCTGGCCCGGCGCCAAGTGGGAAAGGGTGGTGTTGAGGCTGAAGGCAGCAGCAAAGACTGCAGCCCCCAGGTCTGTGGGGCCAAGCAAGCGGTTCCCAAAGAGCTTTAGAACAAGGCATAGTTTTCCCTGCTGGCTCTTTGGGCGGGGGACCCATCTCCAGCCGTATGGCCATTTTTGTGCCTGGCGCGGCGCCAAGTGGGAAAGGGTGGCTTTGAGGCTGAAGGCAGCAGCAAAGCCCGCAGCCCCCAGGTCTGTGGGGCTACGCAAGCGGTTCCCAAAGAGCTTTAGAACAAGGCATAGTTTTCCCTGCTGGCTCTTTGGGCATGGGACCCATCTCCAGCCATATGGCCATTTTTGTGCCTGGCCCGGCGCCAAGAGGGAAAGGGTGGTGTCGAGGCTAAAGGCAGCAGGAAAGCCTGCAGCCCCCAGGTCTGTGGGGCTACGCAAGCGGTTCCCAAAGAGCTTTAGAACAAGGCATAGTTTTCCCTGCTGGCTCTTTGGGCATGGGACCCATCTCCACCCATAGGCCATTTTTGTGCCTGATAGGGCGCCAAGTGGGAAAGGGTGGCTTTGAGGCTGAAGACAGCAGGAAAGCCTGCAGCCCCCAGGTCTGTGGGGCTACGCAAGCGGTTCCCAAAGAGCTTTAGAACAAGGCATAGTTTTCCCTGCTGGCTCTTTGGGCATGGGACCCATCTCCAGCCATATGGCCATTTTTGTGCCTGGCCCGGCGCCAAGAGGGAAATGGTGGTATCGAGGCTGAAGGCAGCAGGAAAGCCCGCAGCCCCCAGGTCTGTGGGGCTACGCAAGCGGTTCCCAAAGAGCTTTAGAACAAGGCATAGTTTTCCCTGCTGGCTCTTTGGGCATGGGACCCATCTCCACCCATAGGCCATTTTTGTGCCTGATAGGGCGCCAAGTGGGAAAGGGTGGCTTTGAGGCTGAAGACAGCAGGAAAGCCTGCAGCCCCCAGGTCTGTGGGGCTACGCAAGCGGTTCCCAAAGAGCTTTAGAACAAGGCATAGTTTTCCCTGCTGGCTCTTTGGGTGGGGGACCCATCTCCAGCCGTATGGCTATTTTTGTGCCTGACGCGGTGCGTAGAGGCATAGGGTGGTTTTGAGGCTGAAGGCAGCAGGAAAGCCCGCAGCCCCCACGTCTGTGGGGCCAAGCAAGCGGTTCCCAAAGAGCTTTAGAACAAGGCATAGTTTTCCCTGCTGGCTCTTTGGGCGGGGGACCCATCTCCAGCCGTATGGCCATTTTTGTGCCTGGCGCGGTGCGTAGTGGGAAAGGGTGGTTTTGACGCTGAAGGCAGCAGGAAAGCCCGCAGCCCCCAGGTCTGTGGGGCTACGCAAGCGGTTCCCAAAGAGCTTTAGAACAAGGCATAGTTTTCCCTGCTGTCTCTTTGGGCGGGGGACCCATCTCCAGCCGTATGGCTATTTTTGTGCCTGGCGCGGCGCCAAGTGGCATAGGGTGGTTTTGAGGCTGAAAGCAGCAGCAAAGCCTGCAGCCCCCAGGTCTGTGGGGCCAAGCAAGCGGTTCCCAAAGAGCTTTAGAACAAGGCATAGTTTTCCCTGCTGGCTCTTTGGGCATGGGACCCATCTCCAGCCGTATGGCCATTTTTGTCCCTGGCCCGGCGCCAAGTGGAAAGGGTGGCTTTGAGGCTGAAGGCAGCAGGAAAGCCCGCAGCCCCCAGGTCTGTGGGGCTACGCAAGCGGTTCCCAAAGAGCTTTAGAACAAGGCATAGTTTTCCCTGCTCGCTCTTTGGGCGGGGGACCCATCTCCAGCCATATGGCCATTTTTGTGCCTGGCGAAGCCCCAAGTGCGAAAGGGTGGCTTTGAGGCTGAAGGCAGCAGGAAAGCCCGCAGCCCCCAGGTCTGTGGGGCTACGCAAGCGGTTCCCAAAGAGCTTTAGAACAAGGCATAGTTTTCCCTGCTGGCTCTTTTGGCAGGGGACCCATCTCCAGCCGTATGGCCATTTTTGTGCCTGGCCCGGCGCCAAGTGGGAAAGGGTGGCTTTGAGACTGAAGGCAGCAGGAAAGCCCGCAGCCCCCAGTTCTGTGGGGCTACGCAAGCGGTTCCCAAAGAGCTTTAGAACAAGGCATAATTTTCCCTGCTGGCTCTTTGGGCGGGGGACCCATCTCCAGCCATATGGCCATTTTTGTGCCTGGCGCAGCGCCAAGTGGGAAAGGGTGATTTTGAGGCTGAAGGCAGCAGCAAAGCCTGCAGCCCCCAGGTCTGTGGGGCTACGCAAGCGGTTCCCAAAGAGCTTTAGAACAAGGCATAATTTTCCCTGCTGGCTCTTTGGGCGGGGGACCCATCTCCAGCCGTATGGCCATTTTTGTGCCTGGCCGGGGGCCAAGTGGGAAAGGGTGGTTTTGAGGCTGAAGGCAGCAGGAAAGCCCGCAGCCCCCAGGTGTGTGGGGCTACGCAAGCGGTTCCCAAAGAGCTTTAGAACAAGGCATAGTTTTCCCTGCTGGCTCTTTGGGCATGGGACCCATCTCCAGCCATAGGCCATTTTTGTGCTTGATAGGGCGCCAAGTGGGAAAGGGTGGTGTCGAGGCTGAAGGCAGCAGGAAAGCCCGCAGCCCCCAGGTCTGTGCGGCTACGCAAGCGGTTCCCAAAGAGCTTTAGAACAAGGCATAATTTTCCCTGCTGGCTTTTTGGGCGGGGGACCCATCTCCAGCCGTACGGCCATTTTTGTGCCTGGCGCGGCGCCAAGAGGGAAAGGGTGGTGTCGAGGCTAAAGGCAGCAGGAAAGCCCGCAGCCCCCAGGTCTGTGGAGCTACGCAAGCAGTTCCCAAAGAGCTTTAGAACAAGGCATAGTTTTCCCTGCTGGCTCTTTGGGCGGGGGACCCATCTCCAGCCGTATGGCCATTTTTGTGCATGGCGCAGCGCCAAGTGGGAAAGGGTGGCTTTGAGGCTGAAGGCAGCAGGAAAGCCCGCAGCCCCCAGGTCTGTGGGGCTACGCAAGCGGTTCCCAAAGAGCTTTAGAACAAGGCATAGTTTTCCCTGCTGGCTCTTTGGGCATGGGACCCATCTCCACCCATAGGCCATTTTTGTGCCTGATAGGGCGCCAAGTGAGAAAGGGTGGCTTTGAGGCTAAAGACAGCAGGAAAGCCTGCAGCCCCCAGGTCTGTGGGGCTATGCAAGCGGTTCCCAAAGAGCTTTAGAACAAGGCATAGTTTTCCCTGCTGGCTCTTTGGGTGGGGGACCCATCTCCAGCCGTATGGCTATTTTTGTGCCTGACGCGGTGAGTAGTGGCATAGGGTGGTTTTGAGGCTGAAGGCAGCAGGAAAGCCCGCAGCCCCCACGTCTGTGGGGCCAAGCAAGCGGTTCCCAAAGAGCTTTAGAACAAGGCATAGTTTTCCCTGCTGGCTCTTTGGGCGGGGGACCCATCTCCAGCCGTATGGCCATTTTTGTGCCTGGCGCGGTGCGTAGTGGGAAAGGGTGGTTTTGACGCTAAAGGCAGCAGGAAAGCCCGCAGCCCCCAGGTCTGTGGGGCTACGCAAGCGGTTCACCAAAGAGCTTTAGAACAAGGCATAGTTTTCCCTGCTGGCTCTTTGGGCAGGGGACCCATCTCCAGCCGTATGGCCATTTTTGTCCCTGGCCTGGCGCCAAGTGGGAAAGGGTGGTGTTGAGGCAGAAGGCAGCAGCAAAGACTGCAGCCCCCAGGTCTGTGGGGCTACGCAAGCGGTTCCCAAAGAGCTTTAGAACAAGGCATAGTTTTCCCTGCTGGCTCTTTGGGCGGGGGACCCATCTCCAGCCGTATGGCCATTTTTGTGCCTGGCCCGGCGCCAAGTGGGAAAGGGTGGCTTTGAGGCTGAAGGCAGCAGGAAAGCCCGCAGCCCCCAGGTCTGTGGGGCTACGCAAGCGGTTCCCAAAGAGCTTTAGAACAAGGCATAGTTTTCCCTGCTGGCTCTTTGGGCGGGGGACCCATCTCCAGCCTTATGGCCATTTTTGTGCATGGCGCAGCGCCAAGTGGGAAATGGTGGTATCGAGGCTGAAGGCAGCAGGAAAGCCCGCAGCCCCCACGTCTGTGGGGCTACGCAAGCGGTTCCCAAAGAGCTTTAGAACAAGGCATAGTTTTCCCTGCTGGCTCTTTGGGCATGGGACCCATCTCCACCCATAGGCCATTTTTGTGCCTGATAGGGCGCCAAGTGGGAAAGGGTGGCTTTGAGGCTGAAGACAGCAGGAAAGCCTGCAGCCCCCAGGTCTGTGGGGCTACGCAAGCGGTTCCCAAAGAGCTTTAGAACAAGGCATAGTTTTCCCTGCTGGCTCTTTGGGTGGGGGACCCATCTCCAGCCGTATGGCTATTTTTGTGCCTGACGCGGTGCGTAGTGGCATAGGGTGGTTTTGAGGCTGAAGGCAGCAGGAAAGCCCGCAGCCCCCACGTCTGTGGGGCCAAGCAAGCGGTTCCCAAAGAGCTTTAGAACAAGGCATAGTTTTCCCTGCTGGCTCTTTGGGCGGGGGACCCATCTCCAGCCGTATGGCCATTTTTGTGCCTGGCGCGGTGCGTAGTGGGAAAGGGTGGTTTTGACGCTGAAGGCAGCAGGAAAGCCCGCAGCCCCCACGTCTGTGGGGCTACGCAAGCGGTTCACCAAAGAGCTTTAGAACAAGGCATAGTTTTCCCTGCTGGCTCTTTGGGCAGGGGACCCATCTCCAGCCGTATGGCCATTTTTGTCCCTGGCCCGGCGCCAAGTGGGAAAGGGTGGTGTTGAGGCTGAAGGCAGCAGCAAAGACTGCAGCCCCCAGGTCTGTGGGGCCAAGCAAGCGGTTCCCAAAGAGCTTTAGAACAAGGCATAGTTTTCCCTGCTGGCTCTTTGGGCGGGGGACCCATCTCCAGCCGTATGGCCATTTTTGTGCCTGGCGCGGCGCCAAGTGGGAAAGGGTGGCTTTGAGGCTGAAGGCAGCAGCAAAGCCCGCAGCCCCCAGGTCTGTGGGGCTACGCAAGCGGTTCCCAAAGAGCTTTAGAACAAGGCATAGTTTTCCCTGCTGGCTCTTTGGGCATGGGACCCATCTCCAGCCATATGGCCATTTTTGTGCCTGGCCCGGCGCCAAGAGGGAAAGGGTGGTGTCGAGGCTAAAGGCAGCAGGAAAGCCCGCAGCCCCCAGGTCTGTGGGGCTACGCAAGCGGTTCCCAAAGAGCTTTAGAACAAGGCATAGTTTTCCCTGCTGGCTCTTTGGGCGGGGGACCCATCTCCAGCCTTATGGCCATTTTTGTGCATGGCGCAGCGCCAAGTGGGAAATGGTGGTATCGAGGCTGAAGGCAGCAGGAAAGCCCGCAGCCCCCACGTCTGTGGGGCTACGCAAGCGGTTCCCAAAGAGCTTTAGAACAAGGCATAGTTTTCCCTGCTGGCTCTTTGGGCGGGGGACCCATCTCCACCCATAGGCCATTTTTGTGCCTGATAGGGCGCCAAGTGGGAAAGGGTGGCTTTGAGGCTGAAGACAGCAGGAAAGCCTGCAGCCCCCAGGTCTGTGGGGCTACGCAAGCGGTTCCCAAAGAGCTTTAGAACAAGGCATAGTTTTCCCTGCTGGCTCTTTGGGTGGGGGACCCATCTCCAGCCGTATGGCTATTTTTGTGCCTGACGCGGTGCGTAGAGGCATAGGGTGGTTTTGAGGTTGAAGGCAGCAGGAAAGCCCGCAGCCCCCACGTCTGTGGGGCCAAGCAAGCGGTTCCCAAAGAGCTTTAGAACAAGGCATAGTTTTCCCTGCTGGCTCTCTGGGCGGGGGACCCATCTCCAGCCGTATGGCCATTTTTGTGCCTGGCGCGGTGCGTAGTGGGAAGGGTGGTTTTGACGCTGAAGGCAGCAGGAAAGCCCGCAGCCCCCAGGTCTGTGGGGCTACGCAAGCGGTTCCCAAAGAGCTTTAGAACAAGGCATAGTTTTCCCTGCTGTCTCTTTGGGCGGGGGACCCATCTCCAGCCGTATGGCCATTTTTGTGCCTGGCGCGGCGCCAAGTGGGTAAGGGTGGTGTCGAGGCTGAAAGCAGCAGCAAAGCCTGCAGCCCCCAGGTCTGTGGGGCCAAGCAAGCGGTTCCCAAAGAGCTTTAGAACAAGGCATAGTTTTCCCTGCTGGCTCTTTTGGCAGGGGACCCATCTCCAGCCGTATGGCCATTTTTGTGCCTGGCCCGGCGCCAAGTGGGAAAGGGTGGCTTTGAGACTGAAGGCAGCAGGAAAGCCCGCAGCCCCCAGGTCTGTGGGGCTACGCAAGCGGTTCCCAAAGAGCTTTAGAACAAGGCATAATTTTCCCTGCTGGCTCTTTGGGCGGGGGACCCATCTCCAGCCATATGGCCATTTTTGTGCCTGGCGCAGCGCCAAGTGGGAAAGGGTGGTTTTGAGGCTGAAGGCAGCAGCAAAGCCTGCAGCCCCCAGGTCTGTGGGGCTACGCAAGCGGTTCCCAAAGAGCTTTAGAACAAGGCATAATTTTCCCTGCTGGCTCTTTGGGCGGGGGACCCATCTCCAGCCGTATGGCCATTTTTGTGCCTGGCCGGGGGCCAAGTGGGAAAGGGTGGTTTTGAGGCTGAAGGCAGCAGGAAAGCCCGCAGCCCCCAGGTGTGTGGGGCTACGCAAGCGGTTCCCAAAGAGCTTTAGAACAAGGCATAGTTTTCCCTGCTGGCTCTTTGGGCATGGGACCCATCTCCAGCCATAGGCCATTTTTGTGCTTGATAGGGCGCCAAGTGGGAAAGGGTGGTGTCGAGGCTGAAGGCAGCAGGAAAGCCCGCAGCCCCCAGGTCTGTGCGGCTACGCAAGCGGTTCCCAAAGAGCTTTAGAACAAGGCATAATTTTCCCTGCTGGCTTTTTGGGCGGGGGACCCATCTCCAGCCGTACGGCCATTTTTGTGCCTGGCGCGGCGCCAAGAGGGAAAGGGTGGTGTCGAGGCTAAAGGCAGCAGGAAAGCCCGCAGCCCCCAGGTCTGTGGAGCTACGCAAGCAGTTCCCAAAGAGCTTTAGAACAAGGCATTGTTTTCCCTGCTGGCTCTTTGGGCGGGGGACCCATCTCCAGCCGTATGGCCATTTTTGTGCATGGCGCAGCGCCAAGTGGGAAAGGGTGGCTTTGAGGCTGAAGGCAGCAGGAAAGCCCGCAGCCCCCAGGTCTGTGGGGCTACGCAAGCGGTTCCCAAAGAGCTTTAGAACAAGGCATAGTTTTCCCTGCTGGCTCTTTGGGCATGGGACCCATCTCCACCCATAGGCCATTTTTGTGCCTGATAGGGCGCCAAGTGAGAAAGGGTGGCTTTGAGGCTAAAGACAGCAGGAAAGCCTGCAGCCCCCAGGTCTGTGGGGCTATGCAAGCGGTTCCCAAAGAGCTTTAGAACAAGGCATAGTTTTCCCTGCTGGCTCTTTGGGTGGGGGACCCATCTCCAGCCGTATGGCTATTTTTGTGCCTGACGCGGTGAGTAGTGGCATAGGGTGGTTTTGAGGCTGAAGGCAGCAGGAAAGCCCGCAGCCCCCACGTCTGTGGGGCCAAGCAAGCGGTTCCCAAAGAGCTTTAGAACAAGGCATAGTTTTCCCTGCTGGCTCTCTGGGCGGGGGACCCATCTCCAGCCGTATGGCCATTTTTGAGCCTGGCGCGGCGCCAAGTGGGAAAGGGTGGTTTTGACGCTGAAGGCAGCAGGAAAGCCCGCAGCCCCCAGGTCTGTGGGGCTACGCAAGCGGTTCACCAAAGAGCTTTAGAACAAGGCATAGTTTTCCCTGCTGGCTCTTTGGGCAGGGGACCCATCTCCAGCCGTATGGCCATTTTTGTCCCTGGCCTGGCGCCAAGTGGGAAAGGGTGGTGTTGAGGCTGAAGGCAGCAGCAAAGACTGCAGCCCCCAGGTCTGTGGGGCTACGCAAGCGGTTCCCAAAGAGCTTTAGAACAAGGCATAGTTTTCACTGCTGGCTCTTTGGGCGGGGGACCCATCTCCAGCCGTATGGCCATTTTTGTGCCTGGCCCGGCGCCAAGTGGGAAAGGGTGGCTTTGAGGCTGAAGGCAGCAGGAAAGCCCGCAGCCCCCAGGTCTGTGGGGCTACGCAAGCGGTTCCCAAAGAGCTTTAGAACAAGGCATAGTTTTCCCTGCTGGCTCTTTGGGCGGGGGACACATCTCCAGCCGTATGGCCATTTTTGAGCCTGGAGCAGTGCCAAGTGGGAAAGGGTGGTTTTGAGGCTGAAGGCAGCAGGAAAGCCCGCAGCCCCCAGGTCTGTGGGGCTACGCAAGCGGTTCCCAAAGAGCTTTAGAACAAGGCATAGTTTTCCCTGCTCGCTCTTTGGGCGGGGGACCCATCTCCAGCCGTATGGCCATTTTTGTGCCTGGCGCGGCGCCAAGTGGGAAAGGGTGGTGTCGAGGCTGAAGGCAGCAGGAAAGCCCGCAGCCCCCAGGTCTGTGGGGCCAAGCAAGCGGTTCCCAAAGAGCTTTAGAACAAGGCATAGTTTTCCCTGCTGGCTCTTTGGGCATGGGACCCATCTCCAGCCATAGGCCATTTTTGTGCTTGATAGGGCGCCAAGTGGGAAAGGGTGGTGTCAAGGCTGAAGGCAGCAGGAAAGCCCGCAGCCCCCAGGTGTGTGGGGCTACGCAAGCGGTTCCCAAAGAGCTTTAGAACAAGGCATAGTTTTCCCTGCTGGCTCTTTGGGCATGGGACCCATCTCCAGCCATAGGCCATTTTTGTGCTTGATAGGGCGCCAAGTGGGAAAGGGTTGCTTTGAGGCTGAAGACAGCAGGAAAGCCCGCAGCCCCCAGGTCTGTGGGGCTACGCAAGCGGTTCCCAAAGAGCTTTAGAACAAGGCATAGTTTTCCCAGCTGGCTCTTAGGGCATGGGACCCATCTCCAGCCATAGGCCATTTTTGTGCCTGGCGCGAAGCCAAGTGGGAAAGGGTGCTGTCGAGGCTGAAGGCAGCAGGAAAGCCCGCAGCCCCAAGGTCTGTGGGGCTACGCAAGCGGTTCCCAAAGAGCTTTAGAACAAGGCATAGTTTTCCCTGCTGGCTCTTTGGGCGGGGGACCCATCTCCAGTCGTATGGCTATTTTTATGCCTGGCGCGTTGCGTAGTGGGAAAGGGTGGTTTTGAGGCTGAAGGCAGCAGGAAAGCCTGCAGCCCCCAGGTCTGTGGGGCTACGCAAGCAGTTCCCAAAGAGCTTTAGAACAAGGCATAGTTTTCCCTGCTGGCTCTTTGGGCGGGGGACCCATCTCCAGCCGTATGGCCATTTTTGTGCCTGATGCGGCGCAAAGTGGGAAAGGGTGGCTTTGAGGCTGAAGGCAGCAGGAAAGCCCGCAGCCCCCAGGTCTGTGAGGCTACGCAAGCGGTTCCCAAAGAGCTTTAGAACAAGGCATAGTTTTCCCTGCTGGCTCTTTGGGCGGGGGACCCATCTCCAGCCGTACGGCCATTTTTGTGCCTGGCGCGGCGCCAAGAGGGAAAGGGTGGTGTCGAGACTAAAGGCAGCAGGAAAGCCCGCAGCCCCCAGGTCTGTGGGGCTATGCAAGCGGTTCCCAAAGAGCTTTAGAACAAGGCATAGTTTTCCCTGCTGGCTCTTTGGGCGGGGGACCCATCTCCAGCCGTATGGCCATTTTTGTGCATGGCGCAGCGCCAAGTGGGAAATGGTGGTATCGAGGCTGAAGGCAGCAGGAAAGCCCGCAGCCCCCAGGTCTGTGGGGCTACGCAAGCGGTTCCCAAAGAGCTTTAGAACAAGGCATAGTTTTCCCTGCTGGCTCTTTGGGCATGGGACCCATCTCCACCCATAGGCCATTTTTGTGCCTGATAGGGCGCCAAGTGGGAAAGGGTGGCTTTGAGGCTGAAGACAGCAGGAAAGCCTGCAGCCCCCAGGTCTGTGGGGCTACGCAAGCGGTTCCCAAAGAGCTTTAGAACAAGGCATAGTTTTCCCTGCTGGCTCTTTGGGTGGGGGACCCATCTCCAGCCGTATGGCTATTTTTGTGCCTGACGCGGTGCGTAGTGGCATAGGGTGGTTTTGAGGCTGAAGGCAGCAGGAAAGCCTGCAGCCCCCACGTGTGTGGGGCCAAGCAAGCGGTTCCCAAAGAGCTTTAGAACAAGGCATAGTTTTCCCTGCTGGCTCTTTGGGCGGGGGACCCATCTCCAGCCGTATGGCCATTTTTGTGCCTGGCGCGGCGCCAAGTGGGTAAGGGTGGTGTCGAGGCTGAAGGCAGCAGCAAAGCCTGCAGCCCCCAGGTCTGTGGGGCCAAGCAAGTGTTTCCCAAAGAGGTTTAGAACAAGGCATAGTTTTCCCTGCTGGCTCTTTGGGCATGGGACCCATCTCCAGCCGTATGGCCATTTTTGTCCCTGACCCAGCGCCAAGTGGGAAAGGGTGGCTTTGAGGCTGAAGGCAGCAGGAAAGCGCGCAGCCCCCAGGTCTGTGGGGCTACGCAAGCGGTTCCCAAAGAGCTTTAGAACAAGGCATAGTTTTCCCTGCTCGCTCTTTGGGCGGGGGACCCATCTCCAGCCGTATGGCCATTTTTGTGCCTGGCGAAGCCCCAAGTGCGAAAGGGTGGCTTTGAGGCTGAAGGCAGCAGGAAAGCCCGCAGCCCCCACGTGTGTGGGGCTACGCAAGCGGTTCCCAAAGAGCTTTAGAACAAGGCATAGTTTTCCCTGCTGGCTCTTTGGGCATGGGACCCATCTCCAGCCATAGGCCATTTTTGTGCTTGATAGGGCGCCAAGTGGGAAAGGGTGGTGTCGAGGCTGAAGGCAGCAGGAAAGCCCGCAGCCCCCAGGTCTGTGCGGCTACGCAAGCGGTTCCCAAAGAGCTTTAGAACAAGGCATAATTTTCCCTGCTGGCTCTTTGAGTGGGGGACCCATCTCCAGCCGTATGGCTATTTTTGTGCCTGACGCGGTGCGTAGTGGCATAGGGTGGTTTTGAGGCTGAAGGCAGCAGGAAAGCCCGCAGCCCCCACGTCTGTGGGGCCAAGCAAGCGGTTCCCAAAGAGCTTTAGAACAAGGCATAGTTTTCCCTGCTGGCTCTTTGGGCGGGGGACCCATCTCCAGCCGTATGGCCATTTTTGTGCCTGGCGCGGTGCGTAGTGGGAAAGGGTGGTTTTGACGCTGAAGGCAGCAGCAAAGACTGCAGCCCCCAGGTCTGTGGGGCTACGCAAGCGGTTCCCAAAGAGCTTTAGAACAAGGCATAGTTTTCCCTGCTGGCTCTTTGGGCGGGGGACCCATCTCCAGCCGTATGGCCATTTTTGTGCCTGGCGCGGCGCCAAGTGGGAAAGGGTGGCTTTGAGGCTGAAGGCAGCAGCAAAGCCCGCAGCCCCCAGGTCTGTGGGGCTACGCAAGCGGTTCCCAAAGAGCTTTAGAACAAGGCATAGTTTTCCCTGCTGGCTCTTTGCGCATGGGACCCATCTCCAGCCATATGGCCATTTTTGTGCCTGGCGAAGCCCCAAGTGCGAAAGGGTGGCTTTGAGGCTGAAGGCAGCAGGAAAGCCCGCAGCCCCCAGGTCTGTGGGGCTACGCAAGCGGTTCCCAAAGAGCTTTAGAACAAGGCATAGTTTTCCCTGCTGGCTCTCTGGGCGGGGGACCCATCTCCAGCCGTATGGCCATTTTTGAGCCTGGAGCAGTGCCAAGTGGGAAAGGGTGGTTTTGAGGCTGAAGGCAGCAGGAAAGCCCGCAGCCCCCACGTGTGTGGGGCTACGCAAGCGGTTCCCAAAGAGCTTTAGAACAAGGCATAGTTTTCCCTGCTGGCTCTTTGGGCATGGGACCCATCTCCAGCCATAGGCCATTTTTGTGCTTGATAGGGCGCCAAGTGGGAAAGGGTGGTGTCGAGGCTGAAGGCAGCAGGAAAGCCCGCAGCCCCCAGGTCTGTGCGGCTACGCAAGCGGTTCCCAAAGAGCTTTAGAACAAGGCATAATTTTCCCTGCTGGCTCTTTGGGTGGGGGACCCATCTCCAGCCGTATGGCTATTTTTGTGCCTGACGCGGTGCGTAGTGGCATAGGGTGGTTTTGAGGCTGAAGGCAGCAGGAAAGCCCGCAGCCCCCACGTGTGTGGGGCCAAGCAAGCGGTTCCCAAAGAGCTTTAGAACAAGGCATAGTTTTCCCTGCTGGCTCTTTGGGCGGGGGACCCATCTCCAGCCGTATGGCCATTTTTGTGCCTGGCGCGGTGCGTAGTGGGAAAGGGTGGTTTTGACGCTGAAGGCAGCAGCAAAGACTGCAGCCCCCAGGTCTGTGGGGCTACGCAAGCGGTTCCCAAAGAGCTTTAGAACAAGGCATAGTTTTCCCTGCTGGCTCTTTGGGCGGGGGACCCATCTCCAGCCGTATGGCCATTTTTGTGCCTGGCGCGGCGCCAAGTGGGAAAGGGTGGCTTTGAGGCTGAAGGCAGCAGCAAAGCCCGCAGCCCCCAGGTCTGTGGGGCCAAGCAAGCGGTTCCCAAAGAGCTTTAGAACAAGGCATAGTTTTCCCTGCTGGCTCTTTGGGCATGGGACCCATCTCCAGCCATAGGCCATTTTTGTGCTTGATAGGGCGCCAAGTGGGAAAGGGTGGCTTTGAGGCTGAAGGCAGCAGCAAAGCCTGCAGCACCCAGGTCTGTGGGGCCAAGCAAGCGGTTCCCAAAGAGCTTTAGAACAAGGCATAGTTTTCCCTGCTGGCTCTTTGGGCGGGGGACCCATCTCCAGCCACAGGCCATTTTTGTGCCTGGCCCGGCGCCCAGTGGGAAAGGGTGGCTTTGAGGCTTGAATGCAGCAGGAAAGCCCGCAGCCCCTAGGTCTGTGGGGCCAAGCAAGCGGTTCCCAAAGAGCTTTAAAACAAGGCATAATTTTCCCTGCTGGCTCTTTGGGCGGGGGACCCATCTCCAGCCGTATGGCCATTTTTGTGCCTGGCCGGGGGCCAAGTGGGAAAGGGTGGTTTTGAGGCTGAAGGCAGCAGGAAAGCCCGCAGCCCCCAGGTGTGTGGGGCTACGCAAGCGGTTCCCAAAGAGCTTTAGAACAAGGCATAGTTTTCCCTGCTGGCTCTTTGGGCATGGGACCCATCTGCAGCCATAGGCCATTTTTGTTCTTGATAGGGTGCCAAGTGGGAAAGGGTGGTGTCGAGGCTGAAGGCAGCAGGAAAGCCCGCAGCCCCCAGGTCTGTGGGGCTACGCAAGCGGTTCCCAAAGAGCTTTAGAACAAGGCATAGTTTTCCCTGCTGGCTCTCTGGACGGGGGACCCATCTCCAGCCGTATGGCCATTTTTGAGCCTGGCGCGGCGCCAGGTGGGAAAGGGTGGCTTTGAGGCTGAAGGCAGGAGCAAAGCCTGCAGCCCCCAGGTTTGTGGTGCTACGCAAGCGGTTCCCAAAGAGCTTTAGAACAAGGCATAGTTTTCCCAGCTGGCTCTTAGGGCATGGGACCCATCTCCAGCCATAGGCCATTTTTGTGCCTGGCGCGAAGCCAAGTGGGAAAGGGTGCTGTCGAGGCTGAAGGCAGCAGGAAAGCCTGCAGCCCCCAGGTGTGTGGGGCTACGCAAGCGGTTCCCAAAGAGCTTTAGAACAAGGCATAATTTTCCCTGCTGGCTCTTTGGGCGGGGGACCCATCTCCAGCCGTATGGCCATTTTTGTGCCTAGCGAAGCCCCAAGAGGGAAAGGGTGGCTTTGAATCTGAAGGCAGCAGGAAAGCCTGCAGCCCCCAGGTCTGTGGGGCTACGCAAGCGGTTCCCAAAGAGCTTTAGAACAAGGCATAGTTTTCCCTGCTGGCTCTCTGGGCGGGGGACCCATCTGCAGCCGTATGGCCATTTTTGAGCCTGGAGCAGTGCCAAGTGGGAAAGGCTGGTTTTGAGGCTGAAGGCAGCAGGAAAGCCCGCAGCCCCCACGTCTGTGGGGCCAAGCAAGCGGTTCCCAAAGAGCTTTAGAACAAGGCATAGTTTTCCCTTCTGGCTCTTTGGGCGGGGGACCCATCTCCAGCCATAGGCCATTTTTGTGCTTGATAGGGCGCCAAGTGGGAAAGGGTGGCTTTGAGGCTGAAGGCAGCAGGAAAGCCTGCAGCCCCCAGGTCTGTGGGGCTACGCAAGCAGTTCACAAAGAGCTTTAGAACAAGGCATAGTTTTCCCTGCTGGCTCTTTGTTCGGGGGACCCATCTCCAGCCATAGGCCATTTTTGTGCCTGGCCCGGCGCCCAGTGGGAAAGGGTGGCTTTGAGGCTTGAAGGCAGCAGGAAAGCCCGCAGCCCCCAGGTCTGTGGGGCTACGCAAGCGGTTCCCAAAGAGCTTTAGAACAAGGCATAGTTTTCCCTGCTGGCTCTCTGGGAGGGGGACCCATCTCCAGCCGTATGGCCATTTTTGAGCCTGGCGCGGCGCCAAGTGGGAAAGGGTTGTGTCGAGGCTAAAGGCAGCAGGAAAGCCCGCAGCCCCCAGGTCTGTGGGGCTACGCAAACGGTTCCCAAAGAGCTTTAGAACAAGGCATAATTTTCCCTGCTGGCTCTTTGGGCGGGGGACCCATCTCCAGCCATATGGCCATTTTTGTGCCTGGCGCAGCGCCAAGTGGGAAAGGATGGTTTTGAGGCTGAAGGCAGCAGCAAAGCCTGCAGCCCCCAGGTCTGTGGGGCTACGCAAGCGGTTCCCAAAGAGCTTTAGAACAAGGCATAGTTTTCCCTGCTGGCTCTTTGGGCGGGGGACCCATCTCCAGCCGTATGGCCATTTTTGTGCCTGGCCGGGGGCCAAGTGGGAAAGGGTGGTTTTGAGGCTGAAGGCAGCAGGAAAGCCCGCAGCCCCCAGGTCTGTGGGGCCAAGCAAGCGGTTCCCAAAGAGCTTTAGAACAAGGCATAGTTTTCCCTGCTGGCTCTTTGGGCATGGGACCCATCTCCAGCCATAGGCCATTTTTGTGCTTGATAGGGCGCCAAGTGGGAAAGGGTTGCTTTGAGGCTGAAGACAGCAGGAAAGCCCGCAGCCCCCAGGTCTGTGGGGCTATGCAAGCGGTTCCCAAAGAGCTTTAGAACAAGGCATAGTTTTCCCTGCTGGCTCTCTGGGCGGGGGACCCATCTCCAGCCGTATGGCCATTTTTGAGCCTGGCGCGGCGCCAGGTGGGAAAGGGTGGCTTTGAGGCTGAAGGCAGCAGGAAAGCCCGCAGCCCCAAGGTCTGTTGGGCTACGCAAGCGGTTCCCAAAGAGCTTTAGAACAAGGCATAGTTTTCCCTGCTGGCTCTTTGGGCGGGGGACCCATCTCCAGTCGTATGGCTATTTTTATGCCTGGCGCGTTGCGTAGTGGGAAAGGGTGGTTTTGAGGCTGAAGGCAGCAGGAAAGCCTGCAGCCCCCAGGTCTGTGGGGCTACGCAAGCGGTTCCCAAAGAGCTTTAGAACAAGGCATAGTTTTCCCTGCTGGCTCTTTGGGCGGGGGACCCATCTCCAGCCGTATATCCATTTTTGTGCCTGATGCGGCGCAAAGTGGGAAAGGGTGGCTTTGAGGCTGAAGGCAGCAGGAAAGCCCGCAGCCCCCAGGTCTGTGCGGCTACGCAAGCGGTTCCCAAAGAGCTTTAGAACAAGGCATAGTTTTCCCTGCTGGCTCTTTGGGCGGGGGACCCATCTCCAGCCACAGGCCATTTTTGTGCCTGGCGCGGCGCCAAGAGGGAAAGGGTGGTGTCGAGGCTAAAGGCAGCAGGAAAGCCCGCAGCCCCCAGGTCTGTGGGGCTACGCAAGTGGTTCCCAAAGAGCTTTAGAACAAGGCATAGTTTTCCCTGCTGGCTCTTTGGGCGGGGGACCCATCTCCAGCCGTATGGCCATTTTTGTGCATGGCGCAGCGCCAAGTGGGAAATGGTGGTATTGAGGCTGAAGGCAGCAGGAAAGCCCGCAGCCCCCACGTCTGTAGGGCTACGCAAGCGGTTCCCAAAGAGCTTTAGAACAAGGCATAGTTTTCCCTGCTGGCTCTTTGGGCATGGGACCCATCTCCACCCATAGGCCATTTTTGTGCCTGATAGGGCGCCAAGTGGGAAAGGGTGGCTTTGAGGCTGAAGACAGCAGGAAAGCCTGCAGCCCCCAGGTCTGTGGGGCTACGCAAGCGGTTCCCAAAGAGCTTTAGAACAAGGCATAGTTTTCCCTGCTGGCTCTTTGGGCGGGGGACCCATCTCCAGCCGTATGGCTATTTTTGTGCCTGACGCGGTGCGTAGTGGCATAGGGTGGTTTTGACGCTGAAGGCAGCAGGAAAGCCCGCAGCCCCCAGGTCTGAGGGGCTACGCAAGCGGTTCCCAAAGAGCTTTAGAACAAGGCATAGTTTTCCCTGCTGGCTCTTTGGGCGGGGGACCCATCTCCAGCCGTATGGCCATTTTTGTGCCTGGCGCGGCGCCAAGTGGGAAAGGGTGGCTTTGAGGCTGAAGGCAGCAGCAAAGCCCGCAGCCCCCAGGTCTGTGGGGCTACGCAAGCGGTTCCCAGAGACCTTTAGAACAAGGCATAGTTTTCCCTGCTGGCTCTTTGGGCATGGGACCCATCTCCAGCCATATGGCCATTTTTGTGCCTGGCCCGGCGCCAAGAGGGAAAGGGTGGTGTCGAGGCTAAAGGCAGCAGGAAAGCCCGCAGCCCCCACGTCTGTGCGGCTACGCAAGCGGTTCCCAAAGAGCTTTAGAACAAGGCATAGTTTTCCCTGCTGGCTCTTTGGGCGGGGGACTCATCTCCAGCCGTATGGCCATTTTTGTGCATGGCGCAGCGCCAAGTGGGAAATGGTGGTATCGAGGCTGAAGGCAGCAGGAAAGCCCGCAGCCGCCACGTCTGTGGGGCTACGCAAGCGGTTCCCAAAGAGCTTTAGAACAAGGCATAGTTTTCCCTGCTGGCTCTTTGGGCATGGGACCCATCTCCACCCATAGGCCATTTTTGTGCCTGATAGGGCGCCAAGTGGGAAAGGGTGGCTTTGAGGCTGAAGACAGCAGGAAAGCCTGCAGCCCCCAGGTCTGTGGGGCTACGCAAGCGGTTCCCAAAGAGCTTTAGAACAAGGCATAGTTTTCCCTGCTGGCTCTTTGGGTGGGGGACCCATCTCCAGCCGTATGGCTATTTTTGTGCCTGACGCGGTGCGTAGTGGCATAGGGTGGTTTTGAGGCTGAAGGCAGCAGGAAAGCCCGCAGCCCCCACGTCTGTGGGGCCAAGCAAGCGGTTCCCAAAGAGCTTTAGAACAAGGCATAGTTTTCCCAGCTGGCTCTTTGGGCGGGGGACCCATCTCCAGCCGTATGGCCATTTTTGTGCCTGGCGCGGTGCGTAGTGGGAAAGGGTGGTTTTGACGCTGAAGGCAGCAGGAAAGCCCGCAGCCCCCAGGTCTGTGGGGCTACGCAAGCGGTTCCCAAAGAGCTTTAGAACAAGGCATAGTTTTCCCTGCTGGCTCTTTGGGCGGGGGACCCATCTCCAGCCGTATGGCCATTTTTGTGCCTGGCGCGGCGCCAAGTGGGTAAGGGTGGTGTCGAGGCTGAAGGCAGCAGCAAAGCCTGCAGCCCCCAGGTCTGTGGGGCTACGCAAGCGGTTCCCAAAGAGCTTTAGAACAAGGCATAGTTTTCCCTGCTGGCTCTTTGGGCGGGGGACCCATCTCCAGCCGTATGGCCATTTTTGTGCCTGATAGGGCGCCAAGTGGGAAAGGGTGGTGTCGAGGCTGAAGACAGCAGGAAAGCCCGCAGCCCCCACGTCTGTGGGGCCAAGCAAGCGGTTCCCAAAGAGCTTTAGAACAAGGCATATTTTTCCCTGCTGGCTCTTTGGGCATGGGACCCATCTCCCACCCATAGGCCATTTTTGTGCCTGATAGGGCGCCAAGTGGGAAAGGGTGGTGTTGAGGCTGAAGACAGCAGGAAAGCCTGCAGCTCCCAGGTCTGTGGGGCTATGCAAGCGGTTCCCAAAGAGCTTTAGAACAAGGCATAGTTTTCCCTGCTGGCTCTTTGGGCGGGGGACCCATCTCCAGCCGTATGGCCATTTTTGTGCCTGGCGCGGCGCCAAGTGGGAAAGGGTGGTGTCGAGGCTGAAGGCAGCAGGAAAGCCCGCAGCCCCCAGGTCTGTGGGGCTACGCAAGCGGTTCCCAAAGAGCTTTAGAACAAGGCATAGTTTTCCCTGCTGGCTCTTTGGGTGGGGGACCCATCTCCAGACGTATGGCCATTTTTGTGCCTGGCACGGTGCGTAGTGGCATAGGGTGGTTTTGAGGCTGAAGGCAGCAGGAAAGCCCGCAGCCCCCACGTCTGTGGGGTCAAGCAAGCGGTTCCCAGAGAGCTTTAGAACAAGTCATAGTTTTCCCTGCTGGCTCTTTGGGCGGGGGACCCATCTCCAGCCATATGGCCATTTTTGTGCCTGGCGCGGTGCGTAGTGGGAAAGGGTGGTTTTGAGGCTGAAGGCAGCAGGAAAGCCCGCAGCCCCCACGTCTCTGGGGCCAAGCAAGCGGTTCCCAAAGAGCTTTAGAACAAGGCATAGTTTTCCCTGCTGGCTCTTTGGGCATGGGACCCATCTCCAGCCATAGGCCATTTTTGTGCCTGGCGCGGCGCCAAGTGGGAAAGGGTGGCTTTGAGGCTGAAGGCAGCAGCAAAGCCCGCAGCCCCCAGGTCTGTGGGGCTACGCAAGCGGTTCCCAAAGAGCTTTAGAACAAGGCATAGTTTTCCCTGCTGGCTCTTTGGGCGGGGGACCCATCTCCAGCCGTATGGCCATTTTTGTGCCTGATAGGGCGCCAAGTGGGAAAGGGTGGTGTCGAGGCTGAAGACAGCAGGAAAGCCTGCAGCCCCCAGGTCTGTGGGGCTACGCAAGCGGTTCCCAAAGAGCTTTAGAACAAGGCATAGTTTTCCCTGCTGGCTCTTTGGGCGGGGGACCCATCTCCAGCCGTATGGCCATTTTTGAGCCTGGCGCGGCGCCAGGTGGGAAAGGGTGGCTTTGAGGCTGAAGGCAGGAGCAAAGCCTGCAGCCCCCAGGTCTGTGGGGCTACGCAAGCGGTTCCCAAAGAGCTTTAGAACAAGGCATAGTTTTCCCTGCTGGCTCTTAGGGCGGGGGACCCATCTCCAGCCGTATGGCCATTTTTGAGCCTGGCGCAGCGCCAAGTGGGAAAGGGTGGTGTCGAGGCTGAAGGCAGCAGGAAAGCCCGCAGCCCCCAGGTCTGTGGGGCTACGCAAGCGGTTCCCAAAGAGCTTTAGAACAATGCATAGTTTTCCCTGCTCGCTCTTTGGGCGGGGGACCCATCTCCAGCCGTATGGCCATTTTTGTGCCTGGCGAAGCCCCAAGAGGGAAAGGGTGGCTTTGAATCTGAAGGCAGCAGGAAAGCCCGCAGCCCCCAGGTCTGTGGGGCTACGCAAGCGGTTCCCAAAGAGCTTTAGAACAAGGCATAGTTTTCCCTGCTGGCTCTTTGGCAGGGGACCCATCTCCAGCCGTATGGCCATTTTTGTGCCTGGCGCGGTGCGTAGTGGGAAAGGGTGGTGTTGAAGGCTGAAGGCAGCAGCAAAGACTGCAGCCCCCAGGTCTGTGGGGGCCAAGCAAGTGGTTCCCAAAGAGCTTTAGAACAAGGCATAGTTTTCCCTGCTGGCTCTTTGGGCGGGGGACCCATCTCCAGCCGTATGGCCATTTTTGTGCCTGGCCCGGCGCCAAGTGGGAAAGGGTGGCTTTGAGGCTGAAGGCAGCAGCAAAGCCGCAGCCCCCAGGTCTGTGGGGCTACGCAAGCGGTTCCCAAAGAGCTTTAGAACAAGGCATAGTTTTCCCTGCTGGCTCTCTGGGCGGGGGACCCATCTGCAGCCGTATGGCCATTTTTGAGCCTGGAGCAGTGCCAAGTGGGAAAGGGTGGTTTTGAGGGTGAAGGCAGCAGGAAAGCCCGCAGCCCCCAGGTCTGTGGGGATACGCAAGCGGTTCCCAAAGAGCTTTAGAACAAGGCATAGTTTTCCCTGCTGGCTCTTTGGGCGGGGGACCCATCTCCAGCCGTATGGCCATTTTTGTGCCTGGCGCGGCGCCAAGTGGGAAAGGGTGGTGTCGAGGCTGAAGGCAGCAGGAAAGCCCCCAGCCCCCACGTCTGTGGGGCCAAGCAAGCGGTTCCCAAAGAGCTTTAGAACAAGGCATAGTTTTCCTGCTGCTCTTTGGGCCTGGGACCCATCTCCAGCCATAGGCCATTTTTGTGCTTGATAGGGCGCCAAGTGGGAAAGGGTGGCTTTGAGGCTGAAGGCAGCAGGAAAGCCTGCAGCCCCCAGGTCTGTGGGGCTACGCAAGCAGTTCCCATAGAGCTTTAGAACAAGGCATAGTTTTCCCTGCTGGCTCTTTGTTCGGGGACCATCTCCAGCCATAGGCCATTTTTGTGCCTGGCCCGGCGCCCAGTGGGAAAGGGTGGCTTTGAGGCTTGAAGGCAGCAGGAAAGCCCGCAGCCCCCAGGTCTGTGGGGCTACGCAAGCGGTTCCCAAAGAGCTTTAGAACAAGGCATAGTTTTCCCTGCTGCTCTTAGGGCGGGGGACCCATCTCCAGCCGTATGGCCATTTTTGAGCCTGGCGCGGCGCCAAGTGGGAAAGGGTTGTGTCGAGGCTAAAGGCAGCAGGAAAGCCCGCAGCCCCCAGGTCTGTGGGGCTACGCAAGCGGTTCCCAAAGAGCTTTAGAACAAGGCATAATTTTCCCTGCTGCTCTTGGGCGGGGGACCCATCTCCAGCCGTATGGCCATTTTTGGTGCCTGCGCAGCGCCAAGTGGGAAAGGGTGGTTTTGAGGCTGAAGGCAGCAGCAAAGCCTGCAGCCCCCAGGTCTGTGGGGCTACGCAAGCGGTTCCCAAAGAGCTTTAGAACAAGGCATAGTTTTCCCTGCTGGCTCTTTGGGCGGGGGGGACCCATCTCCAGCCGTATGGCCATTTTTGTGCCTGGCCGGGGGCCAAGTGGGAAAGGGTGGTTTTGAGGCTGAAGGCAGCAGGAAAGCCCGCAGCCCCCACGTCTGTGGGGCCAAGCAAGCGGTTCCCAAAGAGCTTTAGAACAAGCATAGTTTTCCCTGCTGGCTCTTTGGGCATGGACCCATCTCCACCCATAGGCCATTTTTGTGCCTGATAGGGCGCCAAGTGGGAAAGGGTGGTGTTGAGGCTGAAGACAGCAGGAAAGCCTGCAGCTCCCAGGTCTGTGGGGCTATGCAAGCGGTTCCCAAAGAGCTTTAGAACAAGGCATAGGTTTTCCCTGCTGGCTCTTTGGGCGGGGGGACCCATCTCCCAGCCGTATGGCCATTTTTGTGCCTGGCGCGGCGCCAAGTGGGAAAGGGTGGTGTCGAGGCTGAAGGCAGCAGGAAAGCCCGCAGCCCCCAGGTCTGTGGGGCTACGCAAGCGGTTCCCAAAGAGCTTTAGAACAAGGCATAGTTTTCCCTGCTGGCTCTTTGGGGTGGGGGGACCCATCTCCAGACGTATGGCCATTTTTGTGCCTGGCACGGTGCGTAGTGGCATAGGGTGGTTTTGAGGCTGAAGGCAGCAGGAAAGCCCGCAGCCCCCACGTCTGTGGGGTCAAGCAAGCGGTTCCCAGAGAGCTTTAGAACAAGTCATAGTTTTCCCCCTGCTGGCTCTTTGGGCGGGGGACCCATCTCCAGCCATATGGCCATTTGTTGTGCCTGGCGCGGTGCCGTAGTGGGAAAGGGTGGTTTTGAGGCTGAAGGCAGCAGGAAAGCCCGCAGCCCCCACGTCTCTGGGGCCAAGCAAGCGGTTCCCAAAGAGCTTTAGAACAAGGCATAGTTTTCCCTGCTGGCTCTTTGGGCATGGGGACCCATCTCCAGCCATAGGCCATTTTTGTGCCTGGCGCGGCGCCAAGTGGGAAAGGGTGGCTTTGAGGCTGAAGGCAGCAGCAAAGCCCGCAGCCCCCAGGTCTGTGGGGCTGACGCAAGCGGTTCCCAAAGAGCTTTAGAACAAGGCATAGTTTTCCCTGCTGGCTCTTTGGGCGGGGGACCCATCTCCAGCCGTATTGCCATTTTTGTGCCTGATAGGGCGCCAAGTGGGAAAGGGTGGTGTCGAGGCTGAAGACAGCAGGAAAGCCTGCAGCCCCCAGGTCTGTGGGGCTACGCAAGCGGTTCCCAAAGAGCTTTAGAACAAGGCATAGTTTTCCCTGCTGGCTCTTTGGGCGGGGGACCCATCTCCAGCCGTATGGCCATTTTTGAGCCTGGCGCGGCGCCAGGTGGGAAAGGGTGGCTTTGAGGCTGAAGGCAGGAGCAAAGCCTGCAGCCCCCAGGTCTGTGGGGCTACGCAAGCGGTTCCCAAAGAGCTTTAGAACAAGGCATAGTTTTCCCTGCTGGCTCTTAGGGCGGGGGACCCATCTCCAGCCGTATGGCCATTTTTGAGCCTGGCGCAGCGCCAAGTGGGAAAGGGTGGTGTCGAGGCTGAAGGCAGCAGGAAAGCCCGCAGCCCCCAGGTCTGTGGGGCTACGCAAGCGGTTCCCAAAGAGCTTTAGAACAATGCATACTTTTCCCTGCTCGCTCTTTGGGCGGGGGACCCATCTCCAGCCGTATGGCCATTTTTGTGCCTGGCGAAGCCCCAAGAGGGAAAGGGTGGCTTTGAATCTGAAGGCAGCAGGAAAGCCCGCAGCCCCCAGGTCTGTGGGGCTACGCAAGCGGTTCCCAAAGAGCTTTAGAACAAGGCATAGTTTTCCCTGCTGGCTCTTTTGGCAGGGGACCCATCTCCAGCCGTATGGCCATTTTTGTGCCTGGCGCGGTGGCGTAGTGGGAAAGGGTGGTGTTGAGGCTGAAGGCAGCAGCAAAGACTGCAGCCCCAGGTCTGTGGGGCCAAGCAAGCGGTTCCCAAAGAGCTTTAGAACAAGGCATAGTTTTCCCTGCTGGCTCTTTGGGCGGGGGACCCATCTCCAGCCGTATGGCCATTTTTGTGCCTGGCCCGGCGCCAAGTGGGAAAGGGTGGCTTTGAGGCTGAAGGCAGCAGCAAAGCCCGCAGCCCCCAGGTCTGTGGGGCTACGCAAGCGGTTCCCAAAGAGCTTTAGAACAAGGCATAGTTTTCCCTGCTGGCTCTCTGGGCGGGGGGACCCATCTGCAGCCGTATGGCCATTTTTGAGCCTGGAGCAGTGCCAAGTGGGAAAGGGTGGTTTTGAGGCTGAAGGCAGCAGGAAAGCCCGCAGCCCCCAGGTCTGTGGGGATACGCAAGCGGTTCCCAAAGAGCTTTAGAACAAGGCATAGTTTTCCCTGCTGGCTCTTTGGGCGGGGGACCCATCTCCAGCCGTATGGCCATTTTTGTGCCTGGCGCGGCGCCAAGTGGGAAAGGGTGGTGTCGAGGCTGAAGGCAGCAGGAAAGCCCGCAGCCCCCACGTCTGTGGGGCCAAGCAAGCGGTTCCCAAAGAGCTTTAGAACAAGGCATAGTTTTCCCTGCTGGCTCTTTGGGCCTGGGACCCATCTCCAGCCATAGGCCATTTTTGTGCTTGATAGGGCGCCAAGTGGGAAAGGGTGGCTTTGAGGCTGAAGGCAGCAGGAAAGCCTGCAGCCCCCAGGTCTGTGCGGCTACGCAAGCAGTTCCCATAGAGCTTTAGAACAAGGCATAGTTTTCCCTGCTGGCTCTTTGTTCGGGGGACCCATCTCCAGCCATAGGCCATTTTTGTGCCTGGCCCGGCGCCCAGTGGGAAAGGGTTGGCTTTGAGGCTTGAAGGCAGCAGGAAAGCCCGCAGCCCCCAGGTCTGTGGGGCTACGCAAGCGGTTCCCAAAGAGCTTTAGAACAAGGCATAGTTTTCCCCTGCTGGCTCTTAGGGCGGGGGACCCATCTCCAGCCGTATGGCCATTTTTGAGCCTGGCGCGGCGCCAAGTGGGAAAGGGTGGTGTCGAGGCTGAAGGCAGCAGGAAAGCCCGCAGCCCCCAGGTCTGTGGGGCTACGCAAGCAGTTCCCAAAGAGCTTTAGAACAAGGCATAATTTTCCCTGCTGGCTCTTTGGGCGGGGGACCCATCTCCAGCCGTATGGCCATTTTTGTGCCTGGCGCAGCGCCAAGTGGGAAAGGGTGGTTTTGAGGCTGAAGGCAGCAGCAAAGCCTGCAGCCCCCAGGTCTGTGGGGCTACGCAAGCGGTTCCCAAAGAGCTTTAGAACAAGGCATAGTTTTCCCCTGCTGGCTCTTTGGGCGGGGGGACCCATCTCCAGCCGTATGGCCATTTTTGTGCCTGGCCGGGGGCCAAGTGGGAAAGGGTGGTTTTGAGGCTGAAGGCAGCAGGAAAGCCCGCAGCCCCCAGGTCTGTGCGGCTACGCAAGCGGTTCCCAAAGAGCTTTAGAACAAGGCATAATTTTCCCTGCTGGCTCTTTGGGCGGGGGACCCATCTCCAGCCGTACGGCCATTTTTGTGCCTGGCGCGGCGCCAAGAGGGGAAAGGGTGGTGTCGAGGCTAAAGGCAGCAGGAAAGCCCGCAGCCCCCAGGTCTGTGGAGCTACGCAAGCAGTTCCCAAAGAGCTTTAGAACAAGGCATAGTTTTCCCCTGCTGGCTCTTTGGGCGGGGGGACCCATCTCCAGCCGTATGGCCATTTTTGTGCATGGCGCAGCGCCAAGTGGGAAAGGGTGGCTTTGAGGCTGAAGGCAGCAGGAAAGCCCGCAGCCCCCAGGTCTGTGGGGCTACGCAAGCGGTTCCCAAAGAGCTTTAGAACAAGGCATAGTTTTCCCTGCTGGCTCTTTGGGCATGGGACCCATCTCCACCCATAGGCCATTTTTGTGCCTGATAGGGCGCCAAGTGAGAAAGGGTGGCTTTGAGGCTAAAGACAGCAGGAAAGCCTGCAGCCCCCAGGTCTGTGGGGCTACGCAAGCGGTTCCCAAAGAGCTTTAGAACAAGGCATAGTTTTCCCTGCTGGCTCTTTGGGTGGGGGACCCATCTCCAGCCGTATGGCTATTTTTGTGCCTGACGCGGTGCGTAGTGGCATAGGGTGGTTTTGAGGCTAAAGGCAGCAGGAAAGCCCGCAGCCCCCACGTCTGTGGGGCCAAGCAAGCGGTTCCCAAAGAGCTTTAGAACAAGGCATAGTTTTCCCTGCTGGCTCTTTGGGCGGGGGACCCATCTCCAGCCGTATGGCCATTTTTGTGCCTGGCGCGGTGCGTAGTGGGGAAAGGGTGGTTTTGACGCTGAAGGCAGCAGGAAAGCCCGCAGCCCCCAGGTCTGTGGGGCTACGCAAGCGGTTCACCAAAGAGCTTTAGAACAAGGCATAGTTTTCCCCTGCTGGCTCTTTGGGCAGGGGACCCATCTCCAGCCGTATGGCCATTTTTGTCCCTGGCCCGGCGCCAAGTGGGAAAGGGTGGTGTTGAGGCTGAAGGCAGCAGCAAAGACTGCAGCCCCCAGGTCTGTGGGGCCAAGCAAGCGGTTCCCAAAGAGCTTTAGAACAAGGCATAGTTTTCCCTGCTGGCTCTTTGGGCGGGGGACCCATCTCCAGCCGTAATGGCCATTTTTGTGCCTGGCGCGGCGCCAAGTGGGTAAGGGTGGTGTCGAGGCTGAAGGCAGCAGCAAAGCCTGCAGCCCCCAGGTCTGTGGGGCCAAGCAAGCGGTTCCCAAAGAGCTTTAGAACAAGGCATAGTTTTCCCTGCTGGCTCTTTGGGCATGGGACCCATCTCCAGCCGTATGGCCATTTTTGTCCCTGGCCCGGCGATAAGTGGGAAAGGGTGGCTTTGAGGCTGAAGGCAGCAGGAAAGCCCGCAGCCCCCAGGTCTGTGGGGCTACGCAAGCGGTTCCCAAAGAGCTTTAGAAACAAGGCATAGTTTTTCCCTGCTGGCTCTTTGGGCATGGGACCCATCTCCAGCCATAGGCCATTTTTGTGCCTGATAGGGCGCCAAGTGGGAAAGGGTGGCTTTGAGGCTGAAGACAGCAGGATAGCCTGCAGCTCCCAGGTCTGTGGGGCTATGCAAGCGGTTCCCAAAGAGCTTTAGAACAAGGCATAGTTTTCCCTGCTGGCTCTTTGGGGCGGGGGGACCCATCTCCAGCCGTATGGCCATTTTTGTGCCTGGCGCGACGCCAAGTGGGAAAGGGTGGTTTTGAGGCTGAAGGCAGCAGGAAAGCCCGCAGCCCCCAGGTCTGTGGGGCTACGCAAGCGGTTCCCAAAGAGCTTTAGAACAAGGCATAGGTTTCCCTGCTGGCTCTTTGGGTGGGGGGACCCATCTCCAGACGTATGGGCTATTTTTGTGCCTGGCGCGGTGCGTAGTGGCATAGGGTGGTTTTGAGGCTGAAGGCAGCAGGAAAGCCCGCAGCCCCCACGTCTGTGGGGCCAAGCAAGCGGTTCCCAAAGAGCTTTAGAACAAGGCATAGTTTTCCCTGCTGGCTCTTTGGGCGGGGGACCCATCTCCAGCCATATGGCCATTTTTTGAGCCTGGAGCAGTGCCAAGTGGGAAAGGGTGGTGTCGAGGCTGAAGGCAGCAGGAAAGCCCGCAGCCCCCACGTCTGTGGGGCCAAGCAAGCGGTTCCCAAAGAGCTTTAGAACAAGGCATAGTTTTCCCTGCTGGCTCTTTGGGCATGGGACCCATCTCCACCCATAGGCCATTTTTGTGCCTGGCGCGGCGCCAAGTGGGAAAGGGTGGCTTTGAGGCTGAAGGCAGCAGCAAAGCCCGCAGCCCCCAGGTCTGTGGGGCTACGCAAGCGGTTCCCAAAGAGCTTTAGAACAAGGCATAGTTTTCCCTGCTGGCTCTTTGGGTGGGGGACCCATCTCCAGCCGTATGGCCATTTTTGAGCCTGGCGCAGCGCCAAGTGGGAAAGGGTGGTGTCGAGCCTGAAGGCAGCAGGAAAGCCCGCAGCCCCCAGGTCTGTGGGGCTACGCAAGCGGTTCCCAAAGAGCTTTAGAACAAGGCATAGTTTTCCCTGCTGGCTCTTTGGGCGGGGGACCCATCTCCAGCCGTATGGCCATTTTTGTGCCTGGCGAAGGCCCAAGAGGGAAAGGGTGGCTTTGAATCTGAAGGCAGCAGGAAAGCCCGCAGCCCCCAGGTCTGTGCGGCTACGCAAGCGGTTCCCAAAGAGCTTTAGAACAAGGCATAGTTTTCCCTGCTGGCTCTTTTGGCAGGGGACCCATCTCCAGCCGTATGGCCATTTTTGTGCCTGGCGCGGTGCGTAGTGGGAAAGGGTGGTGTTGAGGCTGAAGGCAGCAGCAAAGACTGCAGTCCCCAAGTTTGTGGGGCCAAGCAAGCGGTTCCCAAAGAGCTTTAGAACAAGGCATAGTTTTCCCTGCTGGCTCTTTGGGCGGGGGACACATCTCCAGCCGTATGGCCATTTTTGAGCCTGGCGCGGCGCCAAGTGGAAAGGGTTGTGTCGAGGCTAAAGGCAGCAGGAAAGCCCGCAGCCCCCAGGTCTGTGGGGCTACGCAAGCGGTTCCCAAAGAGCTTTAGAACAAGGCATAATTTTCCCTGCTGGCTCTTTGGGCGGGGGACCCACATCTCCAGCCGTATGGCCATTTTTGTGCCTGGCGCAGCGCCAAGTGGGAAAGGGTGGTTTTGAGGCTGAAGGCAGCAGCAAAGCCCGCAGCCCCCAGGTCTGTGGGGCTACGCAAGCGGTTCCCAAAGAGCTTTAGAACAAGGCATAGTTTTCCCTGCTGGCTCTTTGGGCGGGGGACCCATCTCCAGCCGTATGGCCATTTTTGTGCCTGGCCGGGGGCCAAGTGGGAAAGGGTGGTTTTGAGGCTGAAGGCAGCAGGAAAGCCCGCAGCCCCCAGGTGTGTGGGGCTACGCAAGCGGTTCCCAAAGAGCTTTAGAACAAGGCATAGTTTTCCCTGCTGGCTCTTTGGGCATGGGACCCATCTCCAGCCATAGGCCATTTTTGTGCTTGATAGGGCGCCAAGTGGGAAAGGGTTGCTTTGAGGCTGAAGACAGCAGGAAAGCCCGCAGCCCCCAGGTCTGTGGGGCTACGCAAGCGGTTCCCAAAGAGCTTTAGAACAAGGCATATTTTTCGCTGCTGGCTCTCTGGGCGGGGGACCCATCTCCAGCCGTATGGCCATTTTTGAGCCTGGCGCGGCGCCAGGTGGGAAAGGGTGGCTTTGAGGCTGAAGGCAGGAGCAAAGCCTGCAGCCCCCAGGTCTGTGGTGCTACGCAAGCGGTTCCCAAAGAGCTTTAGAACAAGGCATAGTTTTCCCTGCTGGCTCTTAGGGCATGGGACCCATCTCCACCCATAGGCCATTTTTGTGCCTGGCGCGAAGCCAAGTGGGAAAGGGTGCTGTCGAGGCTGAAGGCAGCAGGAAAGCCCGCAGCCCCAAGGTCTGTGGGGCTACGCAAGCGGTTCCCAAAGAGCTTTAGAACAAGGCATAGTTTTCCCTGCTGGCTCTTTGGGCGGGGGACCCATCTCCAGCCGTATGGCCATTTTTGTGCCTGATGCGGCGCAAAGTGGGAAAGGGTGGCTTTGAGGCTGAAGGCAGCAGGAAAGCCCGCAGCCCCCAGGTCTGTGGGGCTACGCAAGCGGTTCCCAAAGAGCTTTAGAACAAGGCATAGTTTTCCCTGCTGGCTCTTTGGGCGGGGGACCCATCTCCAGCCGTATGGCCATTTTTGTGCCTGGCCGGGGGCCAAGTGGGAAAGGGTGGTTTTGAGGCTGAAGGCAGCAGGAAAGCCCGCAGCCCCCAGGTCTGTGGGGCTACGCAAGCGGTTCCCAAAGAGCTTTAGAACAAGGCATAGTTTTCCCTGCTGGCTCTTTGGGCATGGGACCCATCTCCAGCCATAGGCCATTTTTGTGCTTGATAGGGCGCCAAGTGGGAAAGGGTGGTGTCGAGGCTGAAGGCAGCAGGAAAGCCGGCAGCCCCCAGGTCTGTGCGGCTACGCAAGCGGTTCCCAAAGAGCTTTAGAACAAGGCATAATTTTCCCTGCTGGCTCTTCGGCCGGGGGACCCATCTCCAGCCGTACGGCCATTTTTCTGCCTGGCGCGGCGCCAAGAGGGAAAGGGTGGTGTCGAGGCTAAAGGCAGCAGGAAAGCCCGCAGCCCCCAGGTCTGTGGAGCTACGCAAGCGGTTCCCAAAGAGCTTTAGAACAAGGCATAGTTTTCCCTGCTGGCTCTTTGGGCGGGGGACCCATCTCCAGCCGTATGGCCATTTTTGTGCATGGCGCAGCGCCAAGTGGGAAAGGGTGGCTTTGAGGCTGAAGGCAGCAGGAAAGCCCGCAGCCCCCAGGTCTGTGGGGCTACGCAAGCGGTTCCCAAAGAGCTTTAGAACAAGGCATAGTTTTCCCTGCTGGCTCTCTGGGCGGGGGACCCATCTCCAGCCGTATGGCCATTTTTGTGCCTGATAGGGCGCCAAGTGAGAAAGGGTGGCTTTGAGGCTAAAGACAGCAGGAAAGCCTGCAGCCCCCAGGTCTGTGGGGCTACGCAAGCGGTTCCCAAAGAGCTTTAGAACAAGGCATAGTTTTCCCTGCTGGCTCTTTGGGTGGGGGACCCATCTCCAGCCGTATGGCTATTTTTGTGCCTGACGCGGTGCGTAGTGGCATAGGGTGGTTTTGAGGCTGAAGGCAGCAGGAAAGCCCGCAGCCCCCACGTCTGTGGGGCCAAGCAAGCGGTTCCCAAAGAGCTTTAGAACAAGGCATAGTTTTCCCTGCTGGCTCTTTGGGCGGGGGACCCATCTCCAGCCGTATGGCCATTTTTGTGCCTGGCGCGGTGCGTAGTGGGAAAGGGTGGTTTTGACGCTGAAGGCAGCAGGAAAGCCCGCAGCCCCCACGTCTGTGGGGCTACGCAAGCGGTTCACCAAAGAGCTTTAGAACAAGGCATAGTTTTCCCTGCTGGCTCTTTGGGCAGGGGACCCATCTCCAGCCGTATGGCCATTTTTGTCCCTGGCCGGGCGCCAAGTGTGAAAGGGTGGTGTTGAGGCTGAAGGCAGCAGCAAAGACTGCAGCCCCCAGGTCTGTGGGGCCAAGCAAGCGGTTCCCAAAGAGCTTTAGAACAAGGCATAGTTTTCCCTGCTGGCTCTTTGGGCGGGGGACCCATCTCCAGCCGTATGGCCATTTTTGTGCCTGGCGCGGCGCCAAGTGGGAAAGGGTGGCTTTGAGGCTGAAGGCAGCAGCAAAGCCCGCAGCCCCCAGGTCTGTGGGGCTACGCAAGCGGTTCCCAAAGAGCTTTAGAACAAGGCATAGTTTTCCCTGCTGGCTCTTTGGGCATGGGACCCATCTCCAGCCATATGGCCATTTTTGTGCCTGGCCCGGCGCCAAGAGGGAAAGGGTGGTGTCGAGGCTAAAGGCAGCAGGAAAGCCCGCAGCCCCCAGGTCTGTGGGGCTACGCAAGCGGTTCCCAAAGAGCTTTAGAACAAGGCATAGTTTTCCCTGCTGGCTCTTTGGGCGGGGGACCCATCTCCAGCCTTATGGCCATTTTTGTGCATGGCGCAGCGCCAAGTGGGAAATGGTGGTATCGAGGCTGAAGGCAGCAGGAAAGCCCGCAGCCCCCACGTGTGTGGGGCTACGCAAGCGGTTCCCAAAGAGCTTTAGAACAAGGCATAGTTTTCCCTGCTGGCTCTTTGGGCATGGGACCCATCTCCACCCATAGGCCATTTTTGTGCCTGATAGGGCGCCAAGTGGGAAAGGGTGGCTTTGAGGCTGAAGACAGCAGCAAAGACTGCAGCCCCCAGGTCTGTGGGGCTACGCAAGCGGTTCCCAAAGAGCTTTAGAACAAGGCATAGTTTTCCCTGCTGGCTCTTTGGGCGGGGGACCCATCTCCAGCCGTATGGCCATTTTTGAGCCTGGACCGGCGCCAAGTGGGAAAGGGTGGCTTTGAGGCTGAAGGCAGCAGGAAAGCCCGCAGCCCCCAGGTCTGTGGGGCTACGCAAGCGGTTCCCAAAGAGCTTTAGAACAAGGCATAGTTTTCCCTGCTGGCTCTTTGGGCGGGGGACACATCTCCAGCCGTATGGCCATTTTTGAGCCTGGAGCAGTGCCAAGTGGGAAAGGGTGGTTTTGAGGGTGAAGGCAGCAGGAAAGCCCGCAGCCCCCAGGTCTGTGGGGCTACGCAAGCGGTTCCCAAAGAGCTTTAGAACAAGGCATAGTTTTCCCTGCTGGCTCTTTGGGCGGGGGACCCATCTCCAGCCGTATGGCCATTTTTGTGCCTGGCGCGGCGCCAAGTGGGAAAGGGTGGCTTTGAGGCTGAAGGCAGCAGCAAAGCCCGCAGCCCCCAGGTCTGTGGGGCTACGCAAGCGGTTCCCAAAGAGCTTTAGAACAAGGCATAGTTTTCCCTGCTGGCTCTTTGGGCATGGGACCCATCTCCAGCCATATGGCCATTTTTGTGCCTGGCCCGGCGCCAAGAGGGAAAGGGTGGTGTCGAGGCTAAAGGCAGCAGGAAAGCCCGCAGCCCCCAGGTCTGTGGGGCTACGCAAGCGGTTCCCAAAGAGCTTTAGAACAAGGCATAGTTTTCCCTGCTGGCTCTTTGGGCGGGGGACCCATCTCCAGCCTTATGGCCATTTTTGTGCATGGCGCAGCGCCAAGTGGGAAATGGTGGTATCGAGGCTGAAGGCAGCAGGAAAGCCCGCAGCCCCCACGTCTGTGGGGCTACGCAAGCGGTTCCCAAAGAGCTTTAGAACAAGGCATAGTTTTCCCTGCTGGCTCTTTGGGCATGGGACCCATCTCCACCCATAGGCCATTTTTGTGCCTGATAGGGCGCCAAGTGGGAAAGGGTGGCTTTGAGGCTGAAGACAGCAGCAAAGACTGCAGCCCCCAGGTCTGTGGGGCTACGCAAGCGGTTCCCAAAGAGCTTTAGAACAAGGCATAGTTTTCCCTGCTGGCTCTTTGGGCGGGGGACCCATCTCCAGCCGTATGGCCATTTTTGTGCCTGGACCGGCGCCAAGTGGGAAAGGGTGGCTTTGAGGCTGAAGGCAGCAGGAAAGCCCGCAGCCCCCAGGTCTGTGGGGCTACGCAAGCGGTTCCCAAAGAGCTTTAGAACAAGGCATAGTTTTCCCTGCTGGCTCTTTGGGCGGGGGACACATCTCCAGCCGTATGGCCATTTTTGAGCCTGGAGCAGTGCCAAGTGGCATAGGGTGGTTTTGAGGCTGAAGGCAGCAGGAAAGCCCGCAGCCCCCAGGTCTGTGGGGCTACGCAAGCGGTTCCCAAAGAGCTTTAGAACAAGGCATAGTTTTCCCTGCTGGCTCTTTGGGCGGGGGACCCATCTCCAGCCGTATGGCCATTTTTGTGCCTGGCGCGGCGCCAAGTTTGAAAGGGTGGTGTCGAGGCTGAAGGCAGCAGGAAAGCCCGCAGCCCCCAGGTCTGTGGGGCCAAGCAAGCGGTTCCCAAAGAGCTTTAGAACAAGGCATAGTTTTCCCTGCTGGCTCTTTGGGCATGGGACCCATCTCCAGCCATAGGCCATTTTTGTGCTTGATAGGGTGCCAAGTGGGAAAGGGGGGTGTCAAGGCTGAAGGCAGCAGGAAAGCCCGCAGCCCCCAGGTGTGTGGGGCTACGCAAGCGGTTCCCAAAGAGCTTTAGAACAAGGCATAGTTTTCCCTGCTGTCTCTTTGGGCATGGGACCCATCTCCAGCCATAGGCCATTTTTGTGCTTGATAGGGCGCCAAGTGGGAAAGGGTTGCTTTGAGGCTGAAGACAGCAGGAAAGCCCGCAGCCCCCAGGTCTGTGGGGCTACGCAAGCGGTTCCCAAAGAGCTTTAGAACAAGGCATAGTTTTCCCAGCTGGCTCTTAGGGCATGGGACCCATCTCCAGCCATAGGCCATTTTTGTGCCTGGCGCGAAGCCAAGTGGGAAAGGGTGCTGTCGAGGCTGAAGGCAGCAGGAAAGGCCGCAGCCCCAAGGTCTGTGGGGCTACGCAAGCGGTTCCCAAAGAGCTTTAGAACAAGGCATAGTTTTCCCTGCTGGCTCTTTGGGCGGGGGACCCATCTCCAGTCGTATGGCTATTTTTATGCCTGGCGCGTTGCGTAGTGGGAAAGGGTGGTTTTGAGGCTGAAGGCAGCAGGAAAGCCTGCAGCCCCCAGGTCTGTGGGGCTACGCAAGCAGTTCCCAAAGAGCTTTAGAACAAGGCATAGTTTTCCCTGCTGGCTCTTTGGGCGGGGGACCCATCTCCAGCCGTATGGCCATTTTTGTGCCTGATGCGGCGCAAAGTGGGAAAGGGTGGCTTTGAGGCTGAAGGCAGCAGGAAAGCCCGCAGCCCCCAGGTCTGTGGGGCTACGCAAGCGGTTCCCAAAGAGCTTTAGAACAAGGCATAGTTTTCCCTGCTGGCTCTTTGGGCATGGGACCCATCTCCACCCATAGGCCATTTTTGTGCTTGATAGGGCGCCAAGTGGGAAAGGGTGGCTTTGAGGCTGAAGACAGCAGGAAAGCCTGCAGCCCCCAGGTCTGTGGGGCTACGCAAGCGGTTCCCAAAGAGCTTTAGAACAAGGCATAATTTTCCCTGCTGGCTCTTTGGGTGGGGGACCCATCTCCAGCCGTATGGCTATTTTTGTGCCTGACGCGGTGCGTAGTGGCATAGGGTGGTTTTGAGGCTGAAGGCAGCAGGAAAGCCCGCAGCCCCCACGTCTGTGGGGCCAAGCAAGCGGTTCCCAAAGAGCTTTAGAACAAGGCATAGTTTTCCCTGCTGGCTCTTTGGGCGGGGGACCCATCTCCAGCCGTATGGCCATTTTTGTGCCTGGCGCGGCGCCAAGTGGGTAAGGGTGGTGTCGAGGCTGAAGGCAGCAGCAAAGCCTGCAGCCCCCAGGTCTGTGGGGCCAAGCAAGCGGTTCCCAAAGAGCTTTAGAACAAGGCATAGTTTTCCCTGCTGGCTCTTTGGGCATGGGACCCATCTCCAGCCGTATGGCCATTTTTGTCCCTGACCCGGCGCCAAGTGGGAAAGGGTGGCTTTGAGGCTGAAGGCAGCAGGAAAGCCCGCAGCCCCCAGGTCTGTGGGGCTACGCAAGCGGTTCCCAAAGAGCTTTAGAACAAGGCATAGTTTTCCCTGCTCGCTCTTTGGGCGGGGGACCCATCTCCAGCCATATGGCCATTTTTGTGCCTGGCGCGTTGCGTAGTGGGAAAGGGTGGTTTTGAGGCTGAAGGCAGCAGGAAAGCCTGCAGCCCCCAGGTCTGTGGGGCTACGCAAGCAGTTCCCAAAGAGCTTTAGAACAAGGCATAGTTTTCCCTGCTGGCTCTTTGGGCGGGGGACCCATCTCCAGCCGTATGGCCATTTTTGTGCCTGATGCGGCGCAAAGTGGGAAAGGGTGGCTTTGAGGCTGAAGGCAGCAGGAAAGCCCGCAGCCCCCAGGTCTGTGAGGCTACGCAAGCGGTTCCCAAAGAGCTTTAGAACAAGGCATAGTTTTCCCTGCTGGCTCTTTGGGCATGGGACCCATCTCCACCCATAGGCCATTTTTGTGCCTGATAGGGCGCCAAGTGGGAAAGGGTGGCTTTGAGGCTGAAGACAGCAGGAAAGCCTGCAGCCCCCAGGTCTGTGGGGCTACGCAAGCGGTTCCCAAAGAGCTTTAGAACAAGGCATAGTTTTCCCTGCTGGCTCTTTGGGTGGGGGGACCCATCTCCAGCCGTATGGCTATTTTTGTGCCTGACGCGGTGCGTAGTGGCATAGGGTGGTTTTGAGGCTGAAGGCAGCAGGAAAGCCCGCAGCCCCCACGTCTGTGGGGCCAAGCAAGCGGTTCCCAAAGAGCTTTAGAACAAGGCATAGTTTTCCCTGCTGGCTCTTTGGGCGGGGGACCCATCTCCAGCCGTATGGCCATTTTTGTGCCTGGCGCGGCGCCAAGTGGGTAAGGGTGGTGTCGAGGCTGAAGGCAGCAGCAAAGCCTGCAGCCCCCAGGTCTGTGGGGCCAAGCAAGCGGTTCCCAAAGAGCTTTAGAACAAGGCATAGTTTTCCCTGCTGGCTCTTTGGGCATGGGACCCATCTCCAGCCGTATGGCCATTTTTGTCCCTGACCCGGCGCCAAGTGGGAAAGGGTGGCTTTGAGGCTGAAGGCAGCAGGAAAGCCCGCAGCCCCCAGGTCTGTGGGGCTACGCAAGCGGTTCCCAAAGAGCTTTAGAACAAGGCATAGTTTTCCCTGCTCGCTCTTTGGGCGGGGGACCCATCTCCAGCCATATGGCCATTTTTGTGCCTGGCGAAGCCCCAAGTGCGAAAGGGTGGCTTTGAGGCTGAAGGCAGCAGGAAAGCCCGCAGCCCCCAGGTCTGTGGGGCTACGCAAGCGGTTCCCAAAGAGCTTTAGAACAAGGCATAGTTTTCCCTGCTGGCTCTCTGGGCGGGGGACCCATCTCCAGCCGTATGGCCATTTTTGTGCCTAGCGTGGCGCCAAGTGGGAAAGGGTGGTTTTGAGGCTGAAGGCAGCAGGAAAGCCCGCAGCCCCCACGTGTGTGGGGCTACGCAAGCGGTTCCCAAAGAGCTTTAGAACAAGGCATAGTTTTCCCTGCTGGCTCTTTGGGCATGGGACCCATCTCCAGCCATAGGCCATTTTTGTGCTTGATAGGGCGCCAAGTGGGAAAGGGTGGTGTCGAGGCTGAAGGCAGCAGGAAAGCCCGCAGCCCCCAGGTCTGTGCGGCTACGCAAGCGGTTCCCAAAGAGCTTTAGAACAAGGCATAGTTTTCCCTGCTGGCTCTTTGGGCATGGGACCCATCTCCAGCCATAGGCCATTTTTGTGCTTGATAGGGCGCCAAGTGGGAAAGGGTGGTGTCGAGGCTGAAGGCAGCAGGAAAGCCCGCAGCCCCCAGGTCTGTGCGGCTACGCAAGCGGTTCCCAAAGAGCTTTAGAACAAGGCATAATTTTCCCTGCTGGCTCTTTGGGTGGGGGACCCATCTCCAGCCGTATGGCTATTTTTGTGCCTGACGCGGTGCGTAGTGGCATAGGGTGGTTTTGAGGCTGAAGGCAGCAGGAAAGCCCGCAGCCCCCACGTCTGTGGGGCCAAGCAAGCGGTTCCCAAAGAGCTTTAGAACAAGGCATAGTTTTCCCTGCTGGCTCTTTGGGCGGGGGACCCATCTCCAGCCGTATGGCCATTTTTGTGCCTGGCGCGGCGCCAAGTGGGAAAGGGTGGCTTTGAGGCTGAAGGCAGCAGCAAAGCCCGCAGCCCCCAGGTCTGTGGGGCTACGCAAGCGGTTCCCAAAGAGCTTTAGAACAAGGCATAGTTTTCCCTGCTGGCTCTTAGGGCATGGGACCCATCTCCAGCCATATGGCCATTTTTGTGCCTGGCGAAGCCCCAAGTGCGAAAGGGTGGCTTTGAGGCTGAAGGCAGCAGGAAAGCCCGCAGCCCCCAGGTCTGTGGGGCTACGCAAGCGGTTCCCAAAGAGCTTTAGAACAAGGCATAGTTTTCCCTGCTGGCTCTCTGGGCGGGGGACCCATCTCCAGCCGTATGGCCATTTTTGAGCCTGGAGCAGTGCCAAGTGGGAAAGGGTGGTTTTGAGGCTGAAGGCAGCAGGAAAGCCCGCAGCCCCCACGTGTGTGGGGCTACGCAAGCGGTTCCCAAAGAGCTTTAGAACAAGGCATAGTTTTCCCTGCTGGCTCTTTGGGCGGGGGACCCATCTCCAGCCGTATGGCCATTTTTGTGCCTGGCCCGGCGCCAAGCGGGAAAGGGTGGCTTTGAGGCTGAAGGCAGCAGGAGAGCCCGCAGCCCCCAGGTCTGTGGGGCTACGCAAGCGGTTCCCAAAGAGCTTTAGAACAAGGCATAGTTTTCCCTGCTGGCTCTTTGGGCGGGGGACCCATCTCCAGCCGTATGGCCATTTTTGTGCCTGGCGCGGCGCCACGTGGGAAAGGGTGGTTTTGATGCTGAAGGCAGCAGGAAAGCCTGCCGTCCGAGGGTTTCTTAATGCGTTTTCTTAATGATGTCTCCACAGTGTGAAGTTTTGCAGGATTTGAAAAATTAATAGACACAGTGAAATTGAGTCTATTGGAAACTTCCATACTTTTCCCTCCCTCTAAAATCTCTGGTGTCCTGTAGTATCCACTGCCTGCAACTGCTGTTGCAGGAGCAGACAGATTGGTATCAAATTTAGAAAAAAGGGACATCATTAAGAGGATTCACTCGCCTTATTTTTCACCGGTGTGGCCAGTAAAGAAACCAAAAAGGCAATGGCGTATCACAGTAGATTACGGAAAATTAAACGCCAACACTGCACCTCTGACCGCTGCTGTTCCGAATATCGCGGAAATTGTGACAATGATAAAAGGAGCTGCCCATCCTTGGAGGGTTGCCTTAGATTTTAAAGACATATTTTTTTATGATTCTCCTCCTTGAGCAGGACAAAGCGCAGTTTGCATTCACATGGAAAGGAGTGCAATATACCTTTAACCGCTTTCCACAAGGATACAAACATTCCCCCACTATTGCCCATAATGCTTTGGCTAAAGTGCTATCAGAGATTCCTGTTTCACAGGGATGTACAATATACCAATATATTATTGATGACATCTTAATAGGGGAGAGAACCAAGAAAGTGTACAAGACATGATGGAAAACATCCGAAAAACATTATCAGATTTGGGATTGGAAATTCCCGACTCAAAGTGTCAGGGACCCGCACAGGAAGTTAAATTCCTGGGGGTCTGATGGATTAAGGGAGCTGCTTCTGTCCCTCAGGATACCCTGAAAAAATAGAACATGGACAGAATCCTTCCAGCACGAAGGAGTTACAGCAAGTCCTGGGAACTTTAAGTTATTAGCGTAAACACATCCCTGGCTTTTCCATCATTGCTCGCCCCCTTTATTGTTTGCTCAAAAAAGGTAAATCCTGGGAGTCGACTGAACAACATACTAATGCACTAGAATTGCTAATAAAAGAGCTAAGGTTATTCCAACAACTTGGCCCCATACATCCAACTGACCCTGTCCATGTAGAATGGGGGCTCAGTGAACATGGTTCCCGTTGTAATTTATGCCAGAAGGGACCAGCAGGACCGGAGAGACCATTAGAATTTAGCTCTCACGCCTTTAATGATACTGAGAGCAGCTATTCAGACCTGGAGAAGGGTTTACTGTCCCTGGTGCGAGCATTGCAACGAGCAGAGCAGATAAGGAGATAACAGAGCGTGATTGTTCGGGGCCCTTTTCGCCTCCCAGATGTGGTCCTTAAAGGGACACCACCACCAGCTGGCATTGCCCAGAAACCCACAGTTCGAAAGTGGTATGCTTATTTAGAAGGCATTAATGATATCATGCCAATCTCTGAAGGTAGTATCAAAGTATCCATGCTCCAGAAGGATAGAGATGGTGCCCTATTGTTCCAATCCCCACCAAACAGACCATCTCCAATCCAAGAAGCACCTCCTCTGAAAGCAGGCAGTGATCTTAGAGGAGTGTGGTTTACTGGTGTGTCATCTCACCGTGAGAACAGCAAGTGGAAATACAAGGCCGTAGCACTGGAAGTAGCAACGGGGGAAAGAGCAATTGAAACAGGAGAAGGTAGGGCACAAGTAGGGGAACTCAGAGCCGTCCTACTAGCTGCACAACATGGAGCTACTTACATTTACACTGACTCATATGCTGTTTTTAAAGGAGCCACTGAATGGCTAGGACACTGGGCAGCCAATGATTGGCAGGTGAATAGAGTCCCAATCTGGGAGACAGACAGTTGGAAGCAACTGTTGGAAATAGGAGGACAGAGACCATTGCACATTGCTTGGGTAAAAGGCCACGATCGTTCAAACTCGATCACTGCTCAGTTCAACCAACAGGTAGATAGCCTCACGCGGCTACAACAAATTGACACTGTAGATGATGGTCGGGAATGGTTACATATTAAGCCTGGCCACACAGGCCGTGCTGATCTGTATCAGGAAGGTCTAGCCCGGGGGTGGCCTGTGTCGGTTAAGCTGTGCGAACAAGTAGTAACTGCCTGGTCACAATGTCGCCTACGACTCAGCAAAGATCATCCGAGTAAGGCGCCTCCCTTACACATGCGGGACAAGAAAATGTTGTGGCATTCATGGCAGATTGATTATATTGGGCCCTTGAGATCATCAGGTGGGAAAAGATATGTCCTAGTCGGAGTGGAGATTATCTCCAGCCTCAGTATGGCCACTGGCTTCAAATCAGCTGCTGGGGACAACACAGTGAAAGGCCTAAAAGGGTGGTTCAGCACACTTCCCCTTCCCGAGGAAATCCAAAGTGATAACGGTTCACACTTTACCGCTACAGTGGTACAAGATTGGGCCAAAGAAGAAGGGATTCGATGGGTATTTCATACTCCCTATTATCCTCAGGCTAATGGCATTGTTGAATGCACCAACGGATTGGTTAAGCGTTTTGCAAAAACTCATAAATCATAAGGGAAGGTGAAGAAGGCACCTTGCCCACCGAAATTCGAAAAGTAATATGGGATAACGCAATTGAATTTGAGAGAAAATTTCAATCCTGGTGGTATCTGGTTAATTTCACCTACGATCCCACTGAGAGCAAAGCCACAGCTTTTGTCTTAACGATACGCAATGCCTCAGTATCCACCATATACCCAATCATCGCACTGGGGTTGAATCACCAAGGAGCTCTACTCTATCCAACACAGCACAGAGGTTGGGCACGACAAAATGAGACTAAATGGCAAACTGCTGATGTTGACGCATGCGTTTCACGAGACCAACAAGGATTCATTTGTGAGAGTAATACTCTCAAAGCACAAGACCTTTGTCTTGACACCAACCAGAATGCTTGTCACTTTGAGACACATCCCGATGAAACCCCAGAGACTGTGCTTGACTATATTGGGAAAGGGTGCGTTAGCATGAGGTCTCCCTGTAGTCTTGTATTATAGACGAGAAAGGCTTGAGACCATGGCCACTCTGGGTCTCTTTGACTACAAACAACAGGGAATAAAAAGGTGAAACTGAATAGCATCAATTCCATCTGCCAATTCGTCATTTTAGAATTTGGGCCTCCAAATAGCCATACATCATAAAAGTAGTATTATTGCCAGGTTCAATGTCAGGATTCCCTGGAGACATTCAAAGGTAGCGTAGGCCAATCCGTCTGTACAGCTCATCCAAGGTTCCTGTAAGACATAAAGGAAAAGAAAATCTGCTCGGTCTTATTCGACCGACGGGGTTAAAAAGAAGGTGCGGTCCACCGGGTGCTGATCCGGTGTATCTTCCCTGAACAATCCTTGGCTTCCCATGCATAGGGATTTTTGGGAGTAGCTAGCACCATTGGCACCGTCCCATTTTGAGGCATTTTCACTAGCACAGGTAGTCCAGGGTGAAATCTTCCGGGGTATTTTCCCGGTTCATTGGCAGCCTTTGGCGAGATATTATTGGCAGGTACACAGAAAGCTTTCATTTTAGGACAGCCGTCTCCACTCCATTTGTTATTTAGTTGATAGATGGCATCATCCAATCGCAAATGCCAACCAGGTTCATGACTTTTTGCAAAACGCTTAACCAATCTATTGGTGCGTTCAACAATGCCATTAGCCTGGGGATAACAGGGAGTATGAAATACCCATCGAATCCCTTCTTCCTTGGCCCAATCTTGTACCACCGAAGCCGTAAAGTGTGAAACGTTATCACTCTGGATTTCGTCGGGAAGGGGAAGTGTGCTGAACCACCCTGTTAGGCCTTTCACTGTGTTGTCCCTCGTAGCTGGTTTGAAACTGCTGGCCATACTGAGGCTGGAGATAATCTCCACTCCTACCAGGACATATCTTTTCCCACCTGATGATCTCAAGGGCCCAATATAATCAAGCTGCCATGAATGCCACAACGCTTTCTTGTCCCGCATGTGTAAGGGAGGCGCCTTACTCGGATGATCTTTGCTGAGTCGTAGGCGACATTGTGAACAGGCAGTTACTATTTGTTCGCACAGCTTAACTGACACAAGCCACCCACCTTCCCGATACAGGTCAGGACGGCCTGTGCGGCCACGTTTAACATGTAACGATTCAAGTAAGCGTTCCCATTCCCGACCATCATCTACAATGTCAATTTGTTGTAGCCGCGTGAGGCCATCTACCTGTTGGTTGAACTGAGCAGTGATCGAGTTTGAACGATCGTGGCCTTTTACCCAAGCAATGTGCAATGGTCTCTGTCCTCCTATTTCCAACAGTTGCTTCCAATTATCTGTCTCCCAAACTGGGACTCTATTCACCTGCCAATCGTTGGCTGCCCAGTGTCCTAGCCATTCAGTGGCTCCTTTAAGAACAGCATATGACTCAGCGTAAAAGGAGGTGGCTCCATGTTGTGCAGCTAGTAGGACAGCTCTGAGTTCCCCTACCCTCCCCTATTTCAATTGCTCTTTCTCCCGTTGTTACTTCCAGTGCTACGGCCTTATATTTGCACTTATTTTTTTAACGGTGAGATGACGCACCAGTAAACCACACTCCTCTAAGATCACTGCTGTCCCTCAAAGGAGGTGCTTCTTGGATCAGAGATGGTCTGTTTGGTGGGGATTGGAACAATAGGGCACCATCTATATCCTTTGGTATCCTTGTGAAGTAGCCTTGGATACTTTAACACTGCCTTCAGAGACTGGCTTGATTTCATTAATGCCTTCTAAATAAGCATACCACTTTCGAACTGTAGGTCTCTGGGCAATGCCAGCTGGTGGTGGTGTCCCTTTAAGGACCACATCTGGGAGGCGAAAAGGTCCCAGGAAAGATCACACTCTGTTCTCTTCTTATCTGCTCTGCTCGTTGCAACGCTCGCACCAGGGACAGTAAACCCTTCTCCAGGTCTGAATAGCTGCATTCAGTATCATTGAAGGAGTGTGAGCAAAATTCTAATGGTCTCTCCGGTCCTGCTGGTCCCTTCTGCCATAAATTACAACGGGAACCATGTTCACTGAGCCCCCATTCTACATGGACAGGGTCAGTTGGATGTATGGGGCCAAGTTGTTGGAATAACCTTAGCTCCTTTATTAGTAATTGCAGAGCATTAGTGTGTTGTTCAGTCCACACCCAGGATTTACCCTTTTTTGGCAAGCTATGAAGGGGGCGAGCAATGATGGAAAAGCCAGGGATGTGTTTACGCCAATAACTTAAAGTTCCCAGGACCTGCTGTAACTCCTTCGTGCTGGAAGGATTCTGTCCATGTTCTATTTTTTCAGGGTATCCTGAGGGACAGAAGCAGCTCCCTTAATCCACCAGACCCCCAGGAATTTAACTTCCTGTGCGGGTCCCTGACACTTTGAGTCGGGTCTACGTGAGGCACCCACTAACACTTCTGCCCTAGTCATTCGCTGCTCTCCCGGCAACCAGAGGTTAATTTTTGCAGTGGGGCATGTTTTTACCACACCATCAATTCCTGTGAAGTTGACTCTGCGTCGGGTGGGATTTATACCTAGAAGTTGTGCTGTTTCGTTAGTGATTGCAGACATTTGGGCTCCGGTATCAATAATAAAATTTACCAATATCTTCCGGGGTCCAACAGGAATGACAATAACAGGTTCGGAGTCTTTATGAGAGCGCCATTGGATTGCTAGTACCTGCCCGACAGGGTTGCTCAGTGCCCTCCCCGGGGATAGGAGTGTTGTGGCTGGGACTCTGTCAAATCAATCAAGTTATGTTCCGGTGCAGAAGGCACAGTTTTCTCACGGCTTGGGGATTCTCTGGTTAGACTTTTCTCCCCAGCCGCATTATTCTTTCTAGGTAGAGATTGGACTAGCGTACGGAGATCTCCCGTAGGGTCACCGTGCAAGAATTGTCGGGGCACCCCTAATTGTAGGGCTTTACGCCACAACTCATTTCGGTCCTTATCTGGCTTAAACCTTCCCTCTGATTTAGGGTTTTGAGTGTGAGTTTGGACTTGGCGAACCTTTCGCGGGTGTTCAGAGGATTTCTCACTAGTTTGGCTGGCCCAGCCCATTCGGCGCCCATATTGATCTATTTCCTGTACATTCCAGGTGGGCATGTAGTGACGACGGCCCCGCCCATGAGCACCCCGAGCATCCCGTATACGATCTTGAGTGCGAACAAGGAACGGTTTCAGGCAACCGGGAAGACCACGGATGAGAGGGGCTAATCGATCCGGGTCGATAGCGGCTGACATTGGGGATTTCCGAAATTCCTCTCTGTCATACATGGCTTGCAGACAAGCTGCTTTCCGTACAGCCGCAAACAGATCAGAGTAGCCTGTAGCTCTAATCTCTAACGGCTCCCCCCTCTCTCGCGGATCCATACCCCCTGCCCAAAAGGCTGCTCGAGCGGTTAGGGAATAATTATGATCCCCAGGCATAGTGGTTAAAAACACTCCTGGTCCCCAAGAGTCTCCTGCTTCTTCCTCACTCAGCATAATTCTGCCCCCCCCTTCAGAAGAAACTCGCCACACATACTCAACAGCTGACTCTTCTGGTCGCCTCGAATATTTCTCCCTTATTTTTGTTAACTCGGTTGGTGTCCATGGAACGGTACGCACAGTGGTGTGAATTTCATCACCATCATCAACTGCAGTTTCAGTTTTAACCAGAGGACGTAAAGGAAAAACTTGGGATTTCAAAGTAAAAGTCCTTTCCTCCTCATCTTCTTCGTCATCCTCACTATTAGACAAAAAAATCTCCGGTCTGGGTTCCGGAATTTGGATAACACATTAACTTACGAATCTGTTGGACCTGGGTCGAGGGCTGCATTTTATCTAAGAGCCCGGTCACCCTTTCAATAACATTTTAAGTTGGCGATTTTCACTCCCAAGTTGAGCATTCCGGTTTCCTAAACATTCATTCTCACTCACAAGCTTATCGACTTGAGTTCTTAATCTTTCTCCTGTCTCCTTTTGCAAGGCTAATGATGACTTCAGCACCTCATTCTCCGATTTCAGGGTTGCATATTCTACAGCTGAAATCAGATTAGGAGCGGGGGTTTCTCTAGCTTCTTGTTGTGCACAAGATAAACAGGCGCCTAACACAGCACAAATCACACCCTTGCCTTTCCCCGCTCTGAGCTTCTGTGAAACCCGACGCTCTTCAATACGTTCCACCACTTTCTCTTCATCCTTCCAAAATTTTTGGGCCCACTCCTTCCCAGCCTGGGAAGGGGCACAATCATATTTTTGCAGCAGTTTATCCATGGCAATCCTGCCGACTACGCCAAATTCTGTTGCGTGAAACGGGGCCAAGCGGTTTTGGCAGAAGATAAACCCCCTTGCGTTCTAACACTCCTCACCGAGGTGGGAGGCCAGGTGCGGCTGGGTTTCAATTCTGAGTGATGCCCAATTCAGCACTATCAGGCCAATCGCGTTTACTATGTGTTAAACTATTACGATTTGGAGACACTAATAGTGGGCTGCACCTTCAGTCTAGTCGTGCTCCTGAACCAGCACGGCCTCTCTCAAGTTTTGGTCGCGTTCAGTGAGAAAGCGAAACGACTAGCTACTGAAACAGTGCAGTTTATTTAAACAACAGATATACAGGTTCTTTAGGATTGCCGGTGATAAATACACTGTCTGCAAAGCACGTGCAAATAAAGACATTGTTAAATAGACAAACGCGCGACAAAATTATAAACGATACAGCCTGGCTATAAATGTAGGGTAGAGATTCTCTAGAGAAATTTCTAGAGTCCCCGAGAAAGCACTCGGTGTAATCAAAGTCTTACCCAAAGGCGTCCTTATGGGGGGAAGAAAGGCTCAGCCCGTCGACTGATCCCAGAAAACAGCGGTGGGATTCTTCGCGATGGTGTCTTCCCAGACATCCCCCCTCTCTTGGGCTATTTTTATATTATTTTTTTAACTTCAAAGTGGAGTTTGAGTGACTTTAGTCATATGTACTTTTATTATGATTAATGTACTCAAGGAGGAGTGTTCACACCTCGGGGGCGGATAGCCTCCGGGATGGAGGTGTGTTTTGATACATTGTGGTGAGCAAAGTTCGCACAAAAGGACAGCATTTCATCAACATTTGACGAAATGTTGGCTCGGGTGGCGTGTAAGCCGCTTATCAGTTCCGTAGTACCATCTCGTCCCCATATCTGCTATTCGTCACAAGGGAAGGCCACGGAACAAGCGCGTTCCGTTCCATCCCTCGTGTAGTTTCGCAAACAACCTTGTACAGGGAATCACAGCTGTTGCATTCTTCGTGTGCTAGCTGCGGCTGTATTCTACCTCAGAAGCCTCTTGATTTTATGACTTTCCTTAATGTGTGAACAATGCTGTATTTTTGTATTCTTGGCCAATTTAGTAATTATTCCACAAGAACACACATTGGTTGCCGATTTATCAACGGGTCTAATCACCACAGGCCAACTGTAATTAAAACCATCTATGTAGACTCTACCAAAGCGGACAAATACAACACTGATTGTTACAAAATTATGGAGCCAAATTCAGATTGCTGGCACAATTTCACTTTCATCAAACCTACAGTAGTGTACTGTATTTGGGGCTACAAGGGCACAGAATTGTTATTTGAATTTATGATTGACTCAAATACACCTGAACTTGCTGAAATGAATCCAGAACCTACACCCCACAAACTCTCAAAGGCTCTCTCTTCTAAGAGAAAAAAAAAAAAACCACCTCTCTCTTTTCTAAGCCCTCCATTAGACTAACTCCTTACATTTTCAACATTGGCCCTTACGTTATTAAACACACACAGGTCAACAACAGGTACTGTTTAATCCCACATATTCCCTCAAACGAGCAGAATTGTCAATGCAGATTAAAATCTCTGCGATCAAACCCACCTGCTCACCATTCCTGAGTACATCTTATGCAGAATGGTCAGCATGGTTACGCAAACGAACTCTTGCCACTTCACACGGACGGAAGAGGGATGCGACTGGTATCTTAGGAACAGGCCTGGGAGTCTTGAATAGTATAGATGCTGAGATACTTGCCAACAAACTAGTCACAACCGCTACTGATCTGGACAAATTAAGACGTCCCCTACGGTCCTCTCTATTAGCATTGGGAAACCACCAACGGCTTTTATCGAATATATTGCCTCAATGGGAAGAAACGGGTGAAAAAGACCATCAGCTGATCACAGATGCACTTGGTACAACTCAAACCAATGTTTCCTTGGCTCTTAGTTGTATCCAAGCCCAATTGTGGATGCAATCTATGACAGCCGCAATCATAAGGGAAGGTAAAGAAGGCACCTTGCCCACCGAAATTCGAAAAGTAATATGGGATAACGCAATTGAATTTGAGAAAAAATTTCAGTCCAGGTGGTATCTGGTTAATTTCACCTACGATCCCACTGAGAGCAAAGCCACAGCTTTTGTCTTAACGATACGCAATGCCTCCGTATACACCACATACCCAATCATCGCACTGGGGTTGAATCATCAAGGAGCTCTACTCTATCCAACACAGCACAGAGGTTGGGCACGACAAAATGAGACTAAATGGCAAACTGCTGATGTTGACGCATGCGTTTCACGAGACCAACAAGGATTCATTTGTGAGAGTAATACTCTCAAAGCACAAGACCTTTGTCTTGACACCAACCAGAATGCTTGTCACTTTGAGACACATCCCGATGAAACCCCAGAGACTGTGCTTGACTATATTGGGAAAGGGTGCGTTAGCATGAGGTCTCCCTGTAGTCTTGTATTCAGAGATGACATAGTAATCACTCAAATCTTTGTGTTTGAACTTTACTAACACAAAGTTACGGGATGCGACTTCAATTATTAAGCTCCTGTTACGTCTTTTCAATTGCTACAACCTAATTATACGTTGATTCGAGATTGTTGCCTGCCCCTATCGGAATGAATCTCTCCCTGGTGAAGAAGCTGCTAAAACACAATGAATTGAAGCGACTCTTGAAAGAGGCCCAAGAAAATAGACAGACAACTTTGATTACCGTCCATCATCAGGTTGAAGAAATACACAAAGCGTTGGAAAGAGTGAAGAGAGGCGGAGGACATAGATGGGGAGATACTCTTTTTGGATGGTCACCGACAGTTACAGGACTTTATAACAAGATGCTTCACTCTGTTGTTGTTTTACTAATACTCACTGTATTGTGCTTTACTTAGACAATTGTTTTGCATGTTAGACTTTGGATTATGATGAAAAGTTTAAATCGCTTGATCACTCCGCGAGAAGGATTTCCACTTGATATCCCTCACCACAAGAACACATGTGATCTTTCTTATCAGTGTTGAGTACGTCGACCTTGACTGACTGTAGACAAAGCTTTCCCTGCAGGCTCTTTGGGCGTGGGACCCATCTCCAGCCGTATGGCCATTTTTGTGCCTGGCGCGGCGCCAAGTGGGAAAGGGTGGTTTTGAGGCTGAAGGCAGCAGGAAAGCCCGCAGCCCCCAGGTCTGTGGGGCTACGCAAGCGGTTCCCAAAGAGCTTTAGAACAAGGCATAGTTTTCCCTGCTGGCTCTTTGGGCATGGGACCCATCTCCAGCCGTATGGCCATTTTTGTGCCTGGCGCGGCGCCAAGTGTGAAAGGGTGGCTTTGAGGCTGAAGGCAGCAGGAAAGCCCGCAGCCCCCAGGTCTGTGGGGCTACGCAAGCGGTTCCCAAAGAGCTTTAGAACAAGGCATAGTTTTCCCTGCTGGCTCCTTGGGCGGGGGACCCATCTCCAGCTGTATGGCCATTTTTGTGCCTAGCGCGACGCCAAGTGGGAAAGGGTGGCTTTGAGGCTGAAGGCAGCAGCAAAGCCTGCAGCCCCCAGGTCTGTGGGGCTACGCAAGCGGTTCCCAAAGAGCTTTAGAACAAGGCATAGTTTTCCCTGCTGGCTCTTTGGGCGGGGGACCCATCTCCAGCCGTATGGCCATTTTTGAGCCTGGCGCGGCGCCAAGTGGGAAAGGGTGGTTTTGAGGCTGAAGGCAGCAGCAAAGCCTGCAGCCCTAAGGTCTGTGGGGCTACGCAAGCGGTTCCCAAAGAGCTTTAGAACAAGGCAGAGTTTTCCCTGCTGGCTCTTTGGGCGGCAGACACATGTCCAGTCGTATGGCCATTTTTGTGCCTGGCGCGGCGCCAAGTGGGAAAGGGTGGTGTCGAGTCTGAAGGCAGCAGGAAAGCCTGCAGCCCCCAGGTCTGTGGGGCTACGCAAGCGGTTCCCAAAGAGCTTTAGAACAAGGCATAGTTTTCCCTGCTGGCTCTTTGGGCGGGGGACCCATCTCCAGCCGTATGGCCATTTTTGTGCCTGATAGGGCGCCAAGTGGGAAAGGGTGGTGTCGAGGCTGAAGACAGCAGGAAAGCCCGCAGCCCCCACGTCTGTGGGGCCAAGCAAGCAGTTCCCAAAGAGCTTTAGAACAAGGCATAGTTTTCCCTGCTGGCTCTTTGGGCATGGGACCCATCTCCACCCATAGGCCATTTTTGTGCCTGATAGGGCGCCAAGTGGGAAAGGGTGGCTTTGAGGCTGAAGACAGCAGGAAAGCCTGCAGCTCCCAGGTCTGTGGGGCTATGCAAGAGGTTCCCAAAGAGCTTTAGAACAAGGCATAGTTTTCCCTGCTGGCTCTTTGGGCGGGGGACCCATCTCCAGCCGTATGGCCATTTTTGTGCCTGGCGCGGCGCCAAGTGGGAAAGGGTGGCTTTGAGGATGAAGGCAGCAGGAAAGCCCGCAGCCCCCAGGTCTGTGGGGCTACGCAAGCGGTTCCCAAAGAGCTTTAGAACAAGGCATAGTTTTCCCTGCTGGCTCTTTGGGTGGGGGACCCATCTCCAGACGTATGGCTATTTTTGTGCCTGGCGCGGTGCGTAGTGGCATAGGGTGGTGTCGAGGCTGAAGGCAGCAGGAAAGCCCGCAGCCCCCACGTCTGTGGGCCCAAGCAAGCGGTTCCCAGAGAGCTTTAGAACAAGGCATAGTTTTCCCTGCTGGCTCTTTGGGCGGGGGACCCATCTCCAGCCATATGGCCATTTTTGTGCCTGGCGCGGTGCGTAGTGGGAAAGGGTGGTTTTGAGGCTGAAGGCAGCAGGAAAGCCCGCAGCCCCCAGGTCTGTGGGGCCAAGCAAGCGGTTCCCAAAGAGCTTTAGAACAAGGCATAGTTTTCCCTGCTGGCTCTCTGGGCGGGGACCCATCTCCAGCCGTATGGCCATTTTTGAGCCTGGCGCGGCGCCAGGTGGGAAAGGGTGGCTTTGAGGCTGAAGACAGCAGGAAAGCCTGCAGCTCCCAGGTCTGTGGGGCTATGCAAGAGGTTCCCAAAGAGCTTTAGAACAAGGCATAGTTTTCCCTGCTGGCTCTTTGGGCGGGGGACCCATCTCCAGCCGTATGGCCATTTTTGTGCCTGGCGCGGCGCCAAGTGGGAAAGGGTGGTGTCGAGGCTGAAGGCAGCAGGAAAGCCCGCAGCCCCCAGGTCTGTGGGGCTACGCAAGCGGTTCCCAAAGAGCTTTAGAACAAGGCATAGTTTTCCCTGCTCGCTCTTTGGGCGGGGGACCCATCTCCAGCCGTATGGCCATTTTTGTGCCTGGCGAAGCCCCAAGACGGAAAGGGTGGCTTTGAATCTGAAGGCAGCAGGAAAGCCCGCAGCCCCCAGGTCTGTGGGGCTACGCAAGCGGTTCCCAAAGAGCTTTAGAACAAGGCATAGTTTTCCCTGCTGGCTCTTTTGGCAGGGGACCCATCTCCAGCCGTATGGCCATTTTTGAGCCTGGCCCGGCGCCAAGTGGGAAAGGGTGGTGTTGAGACTGAAGGCAGCAGCAAAGCCCGCAGCCCCCAGGTCTGTGGGGCTACGCAAGCAGTTCCCAAAGAGCTTTAGAACAAGGCATAGTTTTCCCTGCTGGCTCTCTGGGCGGGGGGACCCATCTGCAGCCGTATGGCCATTTTTGAGCCTGGAGCAGTGCCAAGTGGGAAAGGGTGGTTTTGAGGGTGAAGGCAGCAGGAAAGCCCGCAGCCCCCAGGTCTGTGGGGCTACGCAAGCGGTTCCCAAAGAGCTTTAGAACAAGGCATAGTTTTCCCTGCTGGCTCTTTGGGCGGGGGACCCATCTCCAGCCGTATGGCCATTTTTGTGCCTGGCGCGGCGCCAAGTGGGAAAGGGTGGTTTTGAGGCTGAAGGCAGCAGGAAAGCCCGCAGCCCCCACGTCTGTGGGGCCAAGCAAGCGGTTCCCAAAGAGCTTTAGAACAAGGCATAGTTTTCCCTGCTGGCTCTTTGGGCCTGGGACCCATCTCCAGCCATAGGCCATTTTTGTGCTTGATAGGGCGCCAAGAGGGAAAGGGTGGCTTTGAGGCTGAAGGCAGCAGGAAAGCCTGCAGCCCCCAGGTCTGTGGGGCTACGCAAGCGGTTCCCAAAGAGCTTTAGAACAAGGCATAGTTTTCCCTGCTGGCTCTCTGGGCGGGGGACCCATCTCCAGCCGTATTGCCATTTTTGAGCCTGGCGCGGCGCCAAGTGGGAAAGGGTTGTGTCGAGGCTAAAGGCAGCAGGAAAGCCCGCAGCCCCCAGGTCTGTGGGGCTACGCAAGCGGTTCCCAAAGAGCTTTAGAACAAGGCATAATTTTCCCTGCTGGCTCTTTGGGCGGGGGACCCATCTCCAGCCGTATGGCCATTTTTGTGCCTGGCGCAGCGCCAAGTGGGAAAGGGTGGTTTTGAGGCTGAAGGCAGCAGCAAAGCCTGCAGCCCCAAGGTCTGTGGGGCTACGCAAGCGGTTCCCAAAGAGCTTTAGAACAAGGCATAGTTTTCCCTGCTGGCTCTTTGGGCGGGGGACCCATCTCCAGCCGTATGGCCATTTTTGTGCCTGGCCGGGGGCCAAGTGGGAAAGGGTGGTTTTGAGGCTGAAGGCAGCAGGAAAGCCCGCAGCCCCCAGGTCTGTGGGGCTACGCAAGCGGTTCCCAAAGAGCTTTAGAACAAGGCATAGTTTTCCCTGCTGGCTCTTTGGGCGGGGGACCCATCTCCAGCCGTACGGCCATTTTTGTGCCTGGCGCGGCGCCAAGAGGGAAAGGGTGGTGTCGAGGCTAAAGGCAGCAGGAAAGCCCGCAGCCCCCAGGTCTGTGGGGCTACGCAAGCGGTTCCCAAAGAGCTTTAGAACAAGGCATAGTTTTCCCTGCTGGCTCTTTGGGCGGGGGACCCATCTCCAGCCGTATGGCCATTTTTGTGCATGGCGCAGCGCCAAGTGGGAAATGGTGGTATCGAGGCTGAAGGCAGCAGGAAAGCCCGCAGCCCCCAGGTCTGTGGGGCTACGCAAGCGGTTCCCAAAGAGCTTTAGAACAAGGCATAGTTTTCCCTGCTGGCTCTTTGGGCATGGGACCCATCTCCACCCATAGGCCATTTTTGTGCCTGATAGGGCGCCAAGTGGGAAAGGGTGGCTTTGAGGCTGAAGACAGCAGGAAAGCCTGCAGCCCCCAGGTCTGTGGGGCTACGCAAGCGGTTCCCAAAGAGCTTTAGAACAAGGCATAGTTTTCCCTGCTGGCTCTTTGGGTGGGGGACCCATCTCCAGCCGTATGGCTTTTTTTGTGCCTGACGCGGTGCGTAGTGGCATAGGGTGGTTTTGAGGCTGAAGGCAGCAGGAAAGCCCGCAGCCCCCACGTCTGTGGGGCCAAGCAAGCGGTTCCCAAAGAGCTTTAGAACAAGGCATAGTTTTCCCAGCTGGCTCTTTGGGCGGGGGACCCATCTCCAGCCGTATGGCCATTTTTGAGCCTGGCGCGGCGCCAAGTGGGAAAGGGTGGTTTTGAGGCTGAAGGCAGCAGCAAAGCCTGCAGCCCTAAGGTCTGTGGGGCTACGCAAGCGGTTCCCAAAGAGCTTTAGAACAAGGCAGAGTTTTCCCTGCTGGCTCTTTGGGCGGCGGACACATGTCCAGTCGTATGGCCATTTTTGTGCCTGGCGCGGCGCCAAGTGGGAAAGGGTGGTGTCGAGGCTGAAGGCAGCAGGAAAGCCTGCAGCCCCCAGGTCTGTGGGGCTATGGAAGCGGTTCCCAAAGAGCTTTAGAACAAGGCATAGTTTTCCCTGCTGGCTCTTTGGGCGGGGGACCCATCTCCAGCCGTATGGCTATTTTTGTGCCTCATAGGGCGCCAAGTGGGAAAGGGTGGTGTCGAGGCTGAAGGCAGCAGGAAAGCCCGCAGCCCCCACGTCTGTGGGGCCAAGCAAGCGGTTCCCAAAGAGCTTTAGAACAAGGCATAGTTTTCCCTGCTGGCTCTTTGGGCGGGGGACCCATCTCCAGACGTATGGCCATTTTTGTGCCTGGCGCGGCGCCAAGTGGGAAAGGATGGTTTTGAGGCTGAAGGCAGCAGGAAAGCCCGCAGCCCCCAGGTCTGTGGGCCCAAGCAAGCGGTTCCCAAAGAGCTTTAGAACAAGGCATAGTTTTCCCTGCTGGCTCTTTGGGTGGGGGACCCATCTCCAGACGTATGGCTATTTTTGTGCCTGGCACGGTGCGTAGTGGCATAGGGTGGTTTTGAGGCTGAAGGCAGCAGGAAAGCCTGCAGCCCCCACGTCTGTGGGCCCAAGCAAGCGGTTCCCAGAGAGCTTTAGAACAAGGCATAGTTTTCCCTGCTGGCTCTTTGGGCAGGGGACCAACTCCAGCCATATGGCCATTTTTGTGCCTGGCGCGGTGCGTAGTGGGAAAGGGTGGTTTTGAGGCTGAAGGCAGCAGGAAAGCCCGCAGCCCCCAGGTCTGTGGGGCCAAGCAAGCGGTTCCCAAAGAGCTTTAGAACAAGGCATAGTTTTCCCTGCTGGCTCTTTGGGCATGGGACCCAGCTCCAGCCATAGGCCATTTTTGTGCCTGGCGCGGCGCCAAGTGGGAAAGGGTGGCTTTGAGGCTGAAGGCAGCAGCAAAGCCCGCAGCCCCCAGGTCTGTGGGGCTACGCAAGCGGTTCCCAAAGAGCTTTAGAACAAGGCATAGTTTTCCCTGCTGGCTCTTTGGGCGGGGGACCCATCTCCAGCCGTATGGCCATTTTTGTGCCTGGCGCGGCGCCAAGTGGGAAAGGGTGGTGTCGAGGCTGAAGGCAGCAGGAAAGCCCGCAGCCCCCAGGTCTGTGGGGCTACGCAAGCGGTTCCCAAAGAGCTTTAGAACAAGGCATAGTTTTCCCTGCTGGCTCTTTGGGCGGGGGACCCATCTCCAGCCGTATGGCCATTTTTGTGCCTGATAGGGCGCCAAGTGGGAAAGGGTGGCTTTGAGGCTGAAGACAGCAGGAAAGCCTGCAGCCCCCAGGTCTGTGGGGCTATGCAAGCGGTTCCCAAAGAGCTTTAGAACAAGGCATAGTTTTCCCTGCTGGCTCTTTGTGCGGGGGACCCATCTCCAGCCGTATGGCCATTTTTGTGCCTGGCGCGGCGCCAAGTGGGAAAGGGTGGTGTCGAGGCTGAAGGCAGCAGGAAAGCCCGCAGTCCCCAGGTCTGTGGGGCTACGCAAGCGGTTCCCAAAGAGCTTTAGAACAAGGCATAGTTTTCCCTGCTGGCTCTCTGGGCGGGGACCCATCTCCAGCCGTATGGCCATTTTTGAGCCTGGCACGGCGCCAGGTGGGAAAGGGTGGCTTTGAGGCTGAAGGCAGGAGCAAAGCCTGCAGCCCCCAGGTCTGTGGGGCTACGCAAGCGGTTCCCAAAGAGCTTTAGAACAAGGCATAGTTTTCCCTGCTGGCTCTTTGGGCGGGGGACCCATCTCCAGCCGTATGGCCATTTTTGAGCCTGGCGCGGCGCCAAGTGGGAAAGGGTGGTGTCGAGGCTGAAGGCAGCAGGAAAGCCCGCAGCCCCCAGGTCTGTGGGGCTACGCAAGCGGTTCCCAAAGAGCTTTAGAACAAGGCATAGTTTTCCCTGCTCGCTCTTTGGGCGGGGGACCCATCTCCAGCCGTATGGCCATTTTTGTCCCTGGCCCGGCGCCAAGTGGGAAAGGGTGGCTTTGAATCTGAAGGCAGCAGGAAAGCCCGCAGCCCCCAGGTCTGTAGGGCTATGCAAGCGGTTCCCAAAGAGCTTTAGAACAAGGCATAGTTTTCCCTGCTGGCTCTTTTGGCAGGGGACCCATCTCCAGCCGTATGGCCATTTTTGTCCCTGGCCCGGCGCCAAGTGGGAAAGGGTGGTGTTGAGGCTGAAGGCAGCAGCAAAGACTGCAGCCCCCAGGTCTGTGGGGCCAAGCAAGCGGTTCCCAAAGAGCTTTAGAACAAGGCATAGTTTTCCCTGCTGGCTCTTTGGGCGGGGGACCCATCTCCAGCCGTATGGCCATTTTTGTGCCTGGCACGGCGCCAAGTGGGAAAGGGTGGCTTTGAGGCTGAAGGCAGCAGCAAAGCCCGCAGCCCCCAGGTCTGTGGGGCTACGCAAGCGGTTCCCAAAGAGCTTTAGAACAAGGCATAGTTTTCCCTGCTGGCTCTTTGGGCGGGGGACCCATCTCCAGCCGTATGGCCATTTTTGTGCCTGGCCCGGCGCCAAGTGGGAAAGGGTGGCTTTGAGGCTGAAGGCAGCAGCAAAGCCTGCAGCCCCCAGGTCTGTGGGGCTACGCAAGCGGTTCCCAAAGAGCTTTAGAACAAGGCATAGTTTTCCCTGCTGGCTCTCTGGGCGGGGGGACCCATCTGCAGCCGTATGGCCATTTTTGAGCCTGGAGCAGTGCCAAGTGGGAAAGGGTGGTTTTGAGGGTGAAGGCAGCAGGAAAGCCCGCAGCCCCCAGGTCTGTGGGGCTACGCAAGCGGTTCCCAAAGAGCTTTAGAACAAGGCATAGTTTTCCCTGCTGGCTCTTTGGGCGGGGGACCCATCTCCAACCGTATGGCCATTTTTGTGCCTGGCGCGGCGCCAAGTGGGAAAGGGTGGTGTCGAGGCTGAAGGCAGCAGGAAAACCCGCAGCCCCCAGGTCTGTGGGGCCAAGCAAGCGGTTCCCAAAGAGCTTTAGAACAAGGCATAGTTTTCCCTGCTGGCTCTTTGGGCATGGGACCCATCTCCACCCATAGGCCATTTTTGTGCTTGATAGGGCGCCAAGTGGGAAAGGGTGGCTTTGAGGCTGAAGGCAGCAGGAAAGCCTGCAGCCCCCAGGTCTGTGGGGCTACACAAGCAGTTCCCAAAGAGCTTTAGAACAAGGCATAGTTTTCCCTGCTGGCTCTTTGTTCGAGGGACCCATCTCCAGCCATAGGCCATTTTTGTGCCTGGCCCGGCGCCCAGTGGGAAAGGGTGGCTTTGAGGCTTGAATGCAGCAGGAAAGCCCGCAGCCCCCAGGTCTGTGGGGCTACGCAAGCGGTTCCCAAAGAGCTTTAGAACAAGGCATAGTTTTCCCTGCTGGCTCTCTGGGCGGGGGACCCATCTCCAGCCGTATGGCCATTTTTGAGCCTGGCGCGGCGCCAAGTGGGAAAGGGTTGTGTCGAGGCTAAAGGCAGCAGGAAAGCCCGCAGCCCCCAGGTCTGTGGGGCTACGCAAGCGGTTCCCAAAGAGCTTTAGAACAAGGCATAATTTTCCCTGCTGGCTCTTTGGGCGGGGGGACCCATCTCCAGCCGTATGGCCATTTTTGTGCCTGGCGCGGCGCCAAGTGGGAAAGGGTGGCTTTGAGGCTGAAGGCAGCAGCAAAGCCCGCAGCCCCCAGGTCTGTGGGGCTACGCAAGCGGTTCCCAAAGAGCTTTAGAACAAGGCATAGTTTTCCCTGCTGGCTCTTTGGGCGGGGGACACATCTCCAGCCGTATGGCCATTTTTGTGCCTGATAGGGCGCCAAGTGGGAAAGGGTGGTGTCGAGGCTGAAGGCAGCAGGAAAGCCCGCAGCCCCCAGGTCTGTGGGGCTACGCAAGCGGTTCCCAAAGAGCTTTAGAACAAGGCATAGTTTTCCCTGCTGGCTCTTTGGGCGGGGGGACACATCTCCAGCCGTATGGCCATTTTTGTGCCTGATAGGGCGCCAAGTGGGAAAGGGTGGCTTTGAGGCTGAAGACAGCAGGAAAGCCTGCAGCCCCCAGGTCTGTGGGGCTATGCAAGCGGTTCCCAAAGAGCTTTAGAACAAGGCATAGTTTTCCCTGCTGGCTCTTTGGGCGGGGGACCCATCTCCAGCCGTATGGCCATTTTTGTGCCTGGCGCGGCGCCAAGTGGGAAAGGGTGGTGTCGAGGCTGAAGGCAGCAGGAAAGCCCGCAGTCCCCAGGTCTGTGGGGCTACGCAAGCGGTTCCCAAAGAGCTTTAGAACAAGGCATAGTTTTCCCTGCTGGCTCTCTGGGCGGGGACCCATCTCCAGCCGTATGGCCATTTTTGAGCCTGGCACGGCGCCAGGTGGGAAAGGGTGGCTTTGAGGCTGAAGGCAGGAGCAAAGCCTGCAGCCCCCAGGTCTGTGGGGCTACGCAAGCGGTTCCCAAAGAGCTTTAGAACAAGGCATAGTTTTCCCTGCTGGCTCTCTGGGCGGGGGACCCATCTCCAGCCGTATGGCCATTTTTGAGCCTGGCGCGGCGCCAAGTGGGAAAGGGTTGTGTCGAGGCTAAAGGCAGCAGGAAAGCCCGCAGCCCCCAGGTCTGTGGGGCTACGCAAGCGGTTCCCAAAGAGCTTTAGAACAAGGCATAATTTTCCCTGCTGGCTCTTTGGGCGGGGGACCCATCTCCAGCCGTATGGCCATTTTTGTGCCTGGCGCGGCGCCAAGTGGGAAAGGGTGGCTTTGAGGCTGAAGGCAGCAGCAAAGCCCGCAGCCCCCAGGTCTGTGGGGCTACGCAAGCGGTTCCCAAAGAGCTTTAGAACAAGGCATAGTTTTCCCTGCTGGCTCTTTGGGCGGGGGACACATCTCCAGCCGTATGGCCATTTTTGTGCCTGATAGGGCGCCAAGTGGGAAAGGGTGGTGTCGAGGCTGAAGGCAGCAGGAAAGCCCGCAGCCCCCAGGTCTGTGGGGCTACGCAAGCGGTTCCCAAAGAGCTTTAGAACAAGGCATAGTTTTCCCTGCTGGCTCTTTGGGCGGGGGACCCATCTCCAGCCGTATGGCCATTTTTGTCCCTGGCCCGGCGCCAAGTGGGAAAGGGTGGTGTTGAGGCTGAAGGCAGCAGCAAAGACTGCAGCCCCCAGGTCTGTGGGGCCAAGCAAGCGGTTCCCAAAGAGCTTTAGAACAAGGCATAGTTTTCCCTGCTGGCTCTTTGGGCGGGGGACCCATCTCCAGCCGTATGGCCATTTTTGTGCCTAGCACGGCGCCAAGTGGGAAAGGGTGGCTTTGAGGCTGAAGGCAGCAGCAAAGCCCGCAGCCCCCAGGTCTGTGGGGCTACGCAAGCGGTTCCCAAAGAGCTTTAGAACAAGGCATAGTTTTCCCTGCTGGCTCTTTGGGCGGGGGACCCATCTCCAGCCGTATGGCCATTTTTGTGCCTGGCGCGGCGCCAAGTGGGAAAGGGTGGTGTCGAGGCTGAAGGCAGCAGGAAAGCCCGCAGCCCCCAGGTCTGTGGGGCCAAGCAAGCGGTTCCCAAAGAGCTTTAGAACAAGGCATAGTTTTCCCTGCTGGCTCTTTGGGCCTGGGACCCATCTCCAGCCATAGGCCATTTTTGTGCTTGATAGGGCGCCAAGTGGGAAAGGGTGGCTTTGAGGCTGAAGGCAGCAGGAAAGCCTGCAGCCCCCAGGTCTGTGGGGCTACGCAAGCAGTTCCCAAAGAGCTTTAGAACAAGGCATAGTTTTCCCTGCTGGCTCTTTGTTCGGGGGACCCATCTCCAGCCATAGGCCATTTTTGTGCCTGGCCCGGCGCCCAGTGGAAAGGGTGGCTTTGAGGCTTGAAGGCAGCAGGAAAGCCCGCAGCCCCCAGGTCTGTGGGGCTACGCAAGCGGTTCCCAAAGAGCTTTAGAACAAGGCCTAGTTTTCCCTGCTGGCTCTTTGGGCGGGGGACCCATCTCCAGCCGTATGGCCATTTTTGAGCCTGGCGCGGCGCCAAGTGGGAAAGGGTGGTTTTGAGGCTGAAGGCAGCAGGAAAGCCCGCAGCCCCCAGGTCTGTGCGGCTACGCAAGCGGTTCCCAAAGAGCTTTAGAACAAGGCATAGTTTTCCCTGCTGGCTCTTTGGGCATGGGACCCATCTCCAGCCATAGGCCATTTTTGTGCTTGATAGGGCGCCAAGTGGGAAAGGGTTGCTTTGAGGCTGAAGACAGCAGGAAAGCCCGCAGCCCCCAGGTCTGTGGGGCTACGCAAGCGGTTCCCAAAGAGCTTTAGAACAAGGCATAGTTTTCCCTGCTGGCTCTCTGGGCGGGGGACCCATCTCCAGCCGTATGGCCATTTTTGAGCCTGGCGCGGCGCCAGTGGGAAAGGGTGGCTTTGAGGCTGAAGGCAGGAGCAAGAGCCTGCAGCCCCCAGGTCTGTGGTGCTACGCAAGCGGTTCCCAAAGAGCTTTAGAACAAGGCATAGTTTTCCCAGCTGGCTCTTAGGGCATGGGACCCATCTCCAGCCGTATGGCCATTTTTGTGCCTGGCGCGAAGCCAAGTGGGAAAGGGTGCTGTCGAGGCTGAAGGCAGCACGAAAGCCCGCAGCCCCAAGGTCTGTGGGGCTACGCAAGCGGTTCCCAAAGAGCTTTAGAACAAGGCATAGTTTTCCCTGCTGGCTCTTTGGGCGGGGGACCCATCTCCAGCCATACGGCCATTTTTGTGCCTGGCGCGGCGCCAAGAGGGAAAGGGTGGTGTCGAGGCTAAAGGCAGCAGGAAAGCCCGCAGCCCCCACGTCTGTGGGGCTACGCAAGCGGTTCCCAAAGAGCTTTAGAACAAGGCATAGTTTTCCCTGCTGGCTCTTTGGGCATGGGACCCATCTCCACCCATAGGCCATTTTTGTGCCTGATAGGGCGCCAAGTGGGAAAGGGTGGCTTTGAGGCTGAAGGCAGCAGGAAAGCCTGCAGCCCCCAGGTCTGTGGGGCTACGCAAGCGGTTCCCAAAGAGCTTTAGAACAAGGCATAGTTTTCCCTGCTGGCTCTTTGGGTGGGGGACCCATCTCCAGCCGTATGGCTATTTTTGTGCCTGACGCGGTGCGTAGTGGCATAGGGTGGTTTTGAGGCTGAAGGCAGCAGGAAAGCCCGCAGCCCCCACGTCTGTGGGGCCAAGCAAGCGGTTCCCAAAGAGCTTTAGAACAAGGCATATTTTTCCCAGCTGGCTCTTTGGGCGGGAGACCCATCTCCAGCCGTATGGCCATTTTTGTGCCTGGCGCGGTGCGTAGTGGGAAAGGGTGGTTTTGAGGCTGAAGGCAGCAGGAAAGCCCGCAGCCCCCAGGTCTGTGGGGCTACGCAAGCGGTTCCCAAAGAGCTTTAGAACAAGGCATAATTTTCCCTGCTCGCTCTTTGGGCGGGGGACCCATCTCCAGCCGTATGGCCATTTTTGTGCCTGGCGCGGCGCCAAGTGGGTAAGGGTGGTGTCGAGGCTGAAGGCAGCAGCAAAGCCTGCAGCCCCCAGGTCTGTGGGGCCAAGCAAGCGGTTCCCAAAGAGCTTTAGAACAAGGCATAGTTTTCCCTGCTGGCTCTTTGGGCATGGGACCCATCTCCAGCCGTATGGCCATTTTTGTCCCTGGCCCGGCGCCAAGTGGGAAAGGGTGGCTTTGAGGCTGAAGGCAGCAGGAAAGCCCGCAGCCCCCAGGTCTGTGGGGCTACGCAAGCGGTTCCCAAAGAGCTTTAGAACAAGGCATAGTTTTCCCTGCTCGCTCTTAGGGCATGGGACCCATCTCCAGCCATAGGCCATTTTTGTGCCTGGCGCGAAGCCAAGTGGGAAAGGGTGCTGTCGAGGCTGAAGGCAGCAGGAAAGCCCGCAGCCCCCAGGTCTGTGGGGCTACGCAAGCGGTTCCCAAAGAGCTTTAGAACAAGGCATAGTTTTCCCTGCTGGCTCTTTGGGCGGGGGACCCATCTCCAGCCGTATGGCCATTTTTGTGCCTGGCGCGGCGCCAAGTGGGAAAGGGTGGTGTCGAGTCTGAAGGCAGCAGGAAAGCCTGCAGCCCCCAGGTCTGTGGGGCTACGCAAGCGGTTCCCAAAGAGCTTTAGAACAAGGCAGAGTTTTCCCTGCTGGCTCTTTGGGCGGGGGACCCATCTCCAGCCGTAATGGCCATTTTTGTGCCTGGCGCGGCGCCAAGTGGGAAAGGGTGGTGTCGAGGCTGAAGGCAGCAGGAAAGCCCGCAGCCCCCAGGTCTGTGGGGCTACGCAAGCGGTTCCCAAAGAGCTTTAGAACAAGGCATAGTTTTCCCAGCTGGCTCTTAGGGCATGGGACCCATCTCCAGCCGTATGGCCATTTTTGTGCCTGGCGCGAAGCCAAGTGGGAAAGGGTGCTGTCGAGGCTGAAGGCAGCACGAAAGCCCGCAGCCCCAAGGTCTTGTGGGGCTACGCAAGCGGTTCCCAAAGAGCTTTAGAACAAGGCATAGTTTTCCCTGCTGGCTCTTTGGGCGGGGGACCCATCTCCAGCCATACGGCCATTTTTGTGCCTGGCGCGGCGCCAAGAGGGAAAGGGTGGTGTCGAGGCTAAAGGCAGCAGGAAAGCCCGCAGCCCCCACGTCTGTGGGGCTACGCAAGCGGTTCCCAAAGAGCTTTAGAACAAGGCATAGTTTTCCCTGCTGGCTCTTTGGGCATGGGACCCATCTCCACCCATAGGCCATTTTTGTGCCTGATAGGGCGCCAAGTGGGAAAGGGTGGCTTTGAGGCTGAAGGCAGCAGGAAAGCCTGCAGCCCCCAGGTCTGTGGGGCTACGCAAGCGGTTCCCAAAGAGCTTTAGAACAAGGCATAGTTTTCCCTGCTGGCTCTTTGGGTGGGGGACCCATCTCCAGCCGTATGGCTATTTTTGTGCCTGACGCGGTGCGTAGTGGCATAGGGTGGTTTTGAGGCTGAAGGCAGCAGGAAAGCCCGCAGCCCCCACGTCTGTGGGGCCAAGCAAGCGGTTCCCAAAGAGCTTTAGAACAAGGCATATTTTTCCCAGCTGGCTCTTTGGGCGGGAGACCCATCTCCAGCCGTATGGCCATTTTTGTGCCTGGCGCGGTGCGTAGTGGGAAAGGGTGGTTTTGAGGCTGAAGGCAGCAGGAAAGCCCGCAGCCCCCAGGTCTGTGGGGCTACGCAAGCGGTTCCCAAAGAGCTTTAGAACAAGGCATAATTTTCCCTGCTCGCTCTTTGGGCGGGGGACCCATCTCCAGCCGTATGGCCATTTTTGTGCCTGGCGCGGCGCCAAGTGGGTAAGGGTGGTGTCGAGGCTGAAGGCAGCAGCAAAGCCTGCAGCCCCCAGGTCTGTGGGGCCAAGCAAGCGGTTCCCAAAGAGCTTTAGAACAAGGCATAGTTTTCCCTGCTGGCTCTTTGGGCATGGGACCCATCTCCAGCCGTATGGCCATTTTTGTCCCTGGCCCGGCGCCAAGTGGGAAAGGGTGGCTTTGAGGCTGAAGGCAGCAGGAAAGCCCGCAGCCCCCAGGTCTGTGGGGCTACGCAAGCGGTTCCCAAAGAGCTTTAGAACAAGGCATAGTTTTCCCTGCTCGCTCTTAGGGCATGGGACCCATCTCCAGCCATAGGCCATTTTTGTGCCTGGCGCGAAGCCAAGTGGGAAAGGGTGCTGTCGAGGCTGAAGGCAGCAGGAAAGCCCGCAGCCCCCAGGTCTGTGGGGCTACGCAAGCGGTTCCCAAAGAGCTTTAGAACAAGGCATAGTTTTCCCTGCTGGCTCTTTGGGCGGGGGACCCATCTCCAGCCGTATGGCCATTTTTGTGCCTGGCGCGGCGCCAAGTGGGAAAGGGTGGTGTCGAGTCTGAAGGCAGCAGGAAAGCCTGCAGCCCCCAGGTCTGTGGGGCTACGCAAGCGGTTCCCAAAGAGCTTTAGAACAAGGCAGAGTTTTCCCTGCTGGCTCTTTGGGCGGGGGACCCATCTCCAGCCGTATGGCCATTTTTGTGCCTGGCGCGGCGCCAAGTGGGAAAGGGTGGTGTCGAGGCTGAAGGCAGCAGGAAAGCCCGCAGCCCCCAGGTCTGTGGGGCTACGCAAGCGGTTCCCAAAGAGCTTTAGAACAAGGCATAGTTTTCCCTGCTGGCTCTTTGGGCGGGGGACCCATCTCCAGACGTATGGCTATTTTTGTGCCTGGCGCGGTGCGTAGTGGCATAGGGTGGCTTTGAGGCTGAAGGCAGCAGGAAAGCCCGCAGCCCCCAGGTCTGTGGGCCCAAGCAAGCGGTTCCCAGAGAGCTTTAGAACAAGGCATAGTTTTCCCTGCTGGCTCTTTGGGCATGGGACCCATCTCCACCCATAGGCCATTTTTGTGCCTGATAGGGCGCCAAGTGGGAAAGGGTGGCTTTGAGGCTGAAGACAGCAGGAAAGCCTGCAGCTCCCAGGTCTGTGGGGCTATGCAAGCGGTTCCCAAAGAGCTTTAGAACAAGGCATAGTTTTCCCTGCTGGCTCTTTGGGCGGGGGACCCATCTCCAGCCGTATGGCCATTTTTGTGCCTGGCGCGGCGCCAAGTGGGAAAGGGTGGTGTCGAGGCTGAAGGCAGCAGGAAAGCCCGCAGCCCCCAGGTCTGTGGGGCTACGCAAGCGGTTCCCAAAGAGCTTTAGAACAAGGCATAGTTTTCCCTGCTGGCTCTTTGGGTGGGGGACCCATCTCCAGACGTATGGCTATTTTTGTGCCTGGCGCGGTGCGTAGTGGCATAGGGTGGTTTTGAGGCTGAAGGCAGCAGGAAAGCCCGCAGCCCCACGTCTGTGGGCCCAAGCAAGCGGTTCCCAGAGAGCTTTAGAACAAGGCATAGTTTTCCCTGCTGGGTCTTTGGGCGGGGGACCAACTCCAGCCATATGGCCATTTTTGTGCCTGGCGCGGTGCGTAGTGGGAAAGGGTGGTTTTGAGGCTGAAGGCAGCAGGAAAGCCCGCAGCCCCCAGGTCTGTGGGGCCAAGCAAGCGGTTCCCAAAGAGCTTTAGAACAAGGCATAGTTTTCCCTGCTGGCTCTTTGGGCATGGGACCCAGCTCCAGCCATAGGCCATTTTTGTGCCTGGCGCGGCGCCAAGTGGGAAAGGGTGGCTTTGAGGCTGAAGGCAGCAGCAAAGCCCGCAGCCCCCAGGTCTGTGGGGCTACGCAAGCGGTTCCCAAAGAGCTTTAGAACAAGGCATAGTTTTCCCTGCTGGCTCTTTGGGCGGGGGACACATCTCCAGCCGTATGGCCATTTTTGTGCCTGATAGGGCGCCAAGTGGGAAAGGGTGGCGTCGAGGCTGAAGGCAGCAGGAAAGCCCGCAGCCCCCAGGTCTGTGGGGCTACGCAAGCGGTTCCCAAAGAGCTTTAGAACAAGGCATAGTTTTCCCTGCTGGCTCTTTGGGCGGGGGACCCATCTCCAGCCGTATGGCCATTTTTGTGCCTGGCCCGGCGCCAAGTGGGAAAGGGTGGCTTTGAGGCTGAAGACAGCAGGAAAGCCTGCAGCCCCCAGGTCTGTGGGGCTATGCAAGCGGTTCCCAAAGAGCTTTAGAACAAGGCATAGTTTTCCCTGCTGGCTCTTTGGGCGGGGGACCCATCTCCAGCCGTATGGCCATTTTTGTGCCTGGCGCGGCGCCAAGTGGGAAAGGGTGGTGTCGAGGCTGAAGGCAGCAGGAAAGCCCGCAGTCCCCAGGTCTGTGGGGCTACGCAAGCGGTTCCCAAAGAGCTTTAGAACAAGGCATAGTTTTCCCTGCTGGCTCTCTGGGCGGGGACCCATCTCCAGCCGTATGGCCATTTTTGAGCCTGGCGCGGCGCCAAGTGGGAAAGGGTGGCTTTGAGGCTGAAGGCAGGAGCAAAGCCTGCAGCCCCCAGGTCTGTGGGGCTACGCAAGCGGTTCCCAAAGAGCTTTAGAACAAGGCATAGTTTTCCCTGCTGGCTCTTAGGGCGGGGGACCCATCTCCAGCCGTATGGCCATTTTTGAGCCTGGCGCGGCGCCAAGTGGGAAAGGGTGGTGTCGAGGCTGAAGGCAGCAGGAAAGCCCGCAGCCCCCAGGTCTGTGGGGCTACGCGAGCGGTTCCCAAAGAGCTTTAGAACAAGGCATAGTTTTCCCTGCTCGCTCTTTGGGCGGGGGACCCATCTCCAGCCGTATGGCCATTTTTGTGCATGGCGCAGCGCCAAGTGGGAAATGGTGGTATCAAGGCTGAAGGCAGCAGGAAAGCCCGCAGCCCCCAGGTCTGTGGGGCTACGCAAGCGGTTCCCAAAGAGCTTTAGAACAAGGCATAGTTTTCCCTGCTGGCTCTTTGGGCATGGGACCCATCTCCACCCATAGGCCATTTTTGTGCCTGATAGGGCGCCAAGTGGGAAAGGGTGGCTTTGAGGCTGAAGACAGCAGGAAAGCCTGCAGCCCCCAGGTCTGTGGGGCCAAGCAAGCGGTTCCCAAAGAGCTTTAGAACAAGGCATAGTTTTCCCTGCTGGCTCTTTGGGCGGGGGACCCAACTCCAGCCGTATGGCCATTTTTGAGCCTGGCGCGGCGCCAAGTGGGAAAGGGTGGTTTTGAGGCTGAAGGCAGCAGCAAAGCCTGCAGCCCTAAGGTCTGTGGGGCTACGCAAGCGGTTCCCAAAGAGCTTTAGAACAAGGCAGAGTTTTCCCTGCTGGCTCTTTGGGCGGCGGACACATGTCCAGTCGTATGGCCATTTTTGTGCCTGGCGCGGCGCCAAGTGGGAAAGGGTGGTGTCGAGTCTGAAGGCAGCAGGAAAGCCTGCAGCCCCCAGGTCTGTGGGGCTATGGAAGCGGTTCCCAAAGAGCTTTAGAACAAGGCAGAGTTTTCCCTGCTGGCTCTTTGGGCGGGGGACCCATCTCCAGCCGTATGGCCATTTTTGTGCCTGGCGCGGCGCCAAGTGGGAAAGGGTGGTGTCGAGGCTGAAGGCAGCAGGAAAGCCCGCAGCCCCCAGGTCTGTGGGGCTACGCAAGCGGTTCCCAAAGAGCTTTAGAACAAGGCATAGTTTTCCCTGCTGGCTCTTTGGGTGGGGGACCCATCTCCAGACGTATGGCTATTTTTGTGCCTGGCGCGGTGCGTAGTGGCATAGGGTGGTTTTGAGGCTGAAGGCAGCAGGAAAGCCCGCAGCCCCCACGTCTGTGGGTCCAAGCAAGCGGTTCCCAGAGAGCTTTAGAACAAGGCATAGTTTTCCCTGCTGGCTCTTTGGGCGGGGGACCAACTCCAGCCATATGGCCATTTTTGTGCCTGGCGCGGTGCGTAGTGGGAAAGGGTGGTTTTGAGGCTGAAGGCAGCAGGAAAGCCCGCAGCCCCCAGGTCTGTGAGGCCAAGCAAGCGGTTCCCAAAGAGCTTTAGAACAAGGCATAGTTTTCCCTGCTGGCTCTTTGGGCATGGGACCCAGCTCCAGCCATAGGCCATTTTTGTGCCTGGCGCGGCGCCAAGTGGGAAAGGGTGGCTTTGAGGCTGAAGGCAGCAGGAAAGCCCGCAGCCCCCAGGTCTGTGGGGCTACGCAAGCGGTTCCCAAAGAGCTTTAGAACAAGGCATAGTTTTCCCTGCTGGCTCTTTGGGCGGGGGACACATCTCCAGCCGTATGGCCATTTTTGTGCCTAGCGCGGCGCCAAGTGGGAAAGGGTGGTGTCGAGGCTGAAGGCAGCAGGAAAGCCCGCAGCCCCCACGTCTGTGGGGCTACGCAAGCGGTTCCCAAAGAGCTTTAGAACAAGGCATAGTTTTCCCTGCTGGCTCTTTGGGCGGGGGACCCATCTCCAGCCGTATGGCCATTTTTGTGCCTGATAGGGCGCCAAGTGGGAAAGGGTGGCTTTGAGGCTGAAGGCAGGAGCAAAGCCTGCAGCCCCCAGGTCTGTGGGGCTATGCAAGCGGTTCCCAAAGAGCTTTAGAACAAGGCATAGTTTTCCCTGCTGGCTCTTTGGGCGGGGGACCCATCTCCAGCCGTATGGCCATTTTTGTGCCTGGCGCGGCGCCAAGTGGGAAAGGGTGGTGTCGAGGCTGAAGGCAGCAGGAGAGCCCGCAGTCCCCAGGTCTGTGGGGCTACGCAAGCGGTTCCCAAAGAGCTTTAGAACAAGGCATAGTTTTCCCTGCTGGCTCTTTGGGCGGGGACCCATCTCCAGCCGTATGGCCATTTTTGAGCCTGGCGCGGCGCCAGGTGGGAAAGGGTGGCTTTGAGGCTGAAGGCAGGAGCAAAGCCTGCAGCCCCCAGGTCTGTGGGGCTACGCAAGCGGTTCCCAAAGAGCTTTAGAACAAGGCATAGTTTTCCCTGCTGGCTCTTAGGGCGGGGGACCCATCTCCAGCCGTATGGCCATTTTTGAGCCTGGCGCGGCGCCAAGTGGGAAAGGGTGGTGTCGAGGCTGAAGGCAGCAGGAAAGCCCGCAGCCCCCAGGTCTGTGGGGCTACGCAAGCGGTTCCCAAAGAGCTTTAGAACAAGGCATAGTTTTCCCTGCTCGCTCTTTGGGCGGGGGACCCATCTCCAGCCGTATGGCCATTTTTGTGCCTGGCGAAGCCCCAAGAGGGAAAGGGTGGCTTTGAATCTGAAGGCAGCAGGAAAGCCCGCAGCCCCCAGGTCTGTGGGGCTATGCAAGCGGTTCCCAAAGAGCTTTAGAACAAGGCATAGTTTTCCCTGCTGGCTCTTTGGGCGGGGGACCCATCTCCAGCCGTATGGCCATTTTTGTGCCTGGCACGGCGCCAAGTGGGAAAGGGTGGTGTTGAGGCTGAAGGCAGCAGCAAAGACTGCAGCCCCCAGGTCTGTGGGGCCAAGCAAGCGGTTCCCAAAGAGCTTTAGAACAAGGCATAGTTTTCCCTGCTGGCTCTTTGGGCGGGGGACCCATCTCCAGCCGTATGGCCATTTTTGTGCCTGGCACGGCGCCAAGTGGGAAAGGGTGGCTTTGAGGCTGAAGGCAGCAGCAAAGCCCGCAGCCCCCAGGTCTGTGGGGCTACGCAAGCGGTTCCCAAAGAGCTTTAGAACAAGGCATAGTTTTCCCTGCTGGCTCTTTGGGCGGGGGACCCATCTCCAGCCGTATGGCCATTTTTGTGCCTGGCCCGGCGCAAAGTGGGAAAGGGTGGCTTTGAGGCTGAAGGCAGCAGCAAAGCCTGCAGCCCCCAGGTCTGTGGGGCTACGCAAGCGGTTCCCAAAGAGCTTTAGAACAAGGCATAGTTTTCCCTGCTGGCTCTCTGGGCGGGGGACCCATCTGCAGCCGTATGGCCATTTTTGAGCCTGGAGCAGTGCCAAGTGGGAAAGGGTGGTTTTGAGGGTGAAGGCAGCAGGAAAGCCCGCAGCCCCCAGGTCTGTGGGGCTACGCAAGCGGTTCCCAAAGAGCTTTAGAACAAGGCATAGTTTTCCCTGCTGGCTCTTTGGGCATGGGACCCATCTCCACCCATAGGCCATTTTTGTGCTTGATAGGGCGCCAAGTGGGAAAGGGTGGCTTTGAGGCTGAAGGCAGCAGGAAAGCCTGCAGCCCCCAGGTCTGTGGGGCTACACAAGCAGTTCCCAAAGAGCTTTAGAACAAGGCATAGTTTTCCCTGCTGGCTCTTTGTTCGGGGGACCCATCTCCAGCCATAGGCCATTTTTGTGCCTGGCCCGGCACCCAGTGGGAAAGGGTGGCTTTGAGGCTTGAAGGCAGCAGGAAAGCCCGCAGCCCCCAGGTCTGTGGGGCTACGCAAGCGGTTCCCAAAGAGCTTTAGAACAAGGCATAGTTTTCCCTGCTGGCTCTCTGGGCGGGGGACCCATCTCCAGCCGTATGGCCATTTTTGAGCCTGGCGCGGCGCCAAGTGGGAAAGGGTTGTGTCGAGCATAAAGGCAGCAGGAAAGCCCGCAGCCCCCAGGTCTGTGGGGCTACGCAAGCGGTTCCCAAAGAGCTTTAGAACAAGGCATAATTTTCCCTGCTGGCTCTTTGGGCGGGGGACCCATCTCCAGCCGTATGGCCATTTTTGTGCCTGGCGCGGCGCCAAGTGGGAAAGGGTGGCTTTGAGGCTGAAGGCAGCAGCAAAGCCCGCAGCCCCCAGGTCTGTGGGGCTACGCAAGCGGTTCCCAAAGAGCTTTAGAACAAGGCATAGTTTTCCCTGCTGGCTCTTTGGGCGGGGGACCCATCTCCAGCCGTATGGCCATTTTTGTGCCTGATAGGGCGCCAAGTGGGAAAGGGTGGTGTCGAGGCTGAAGGCAGCAGGAAAGCCCGCAGCCCCCAGGTCTGTGGGGCCAAGCAAGCGGTTCCCAAAGAGCTTTAGAACAAGGCATAGTTTTCCCTGCTGGCTCTTTGGGCGGGGGACACATCTCCAGCCGTATGGCCATTTTTGTGCCTGATAGGGCGCCAAGTGGGAAAGGGTGGCTTTGAGGCTGAAGACAGCAGGAAAGCCTGCAGCCCCCAGGTCTGTGGGGCTATGCAAGCGGTTCCCAAAGAGCTTTAGAACAAGGCATAGTTTTCCCTGCTGGCTCTTTGGGCGGGGGACCCATCTCCAGCCGTATGGCCATTTTTGTGCCTGGCGCGGCGCCAAGTGGGAAAGGGTGGTGTCGAGGCTGAAGGCAGGAGCAAAGCCTGCAGCCCCCAGGTCTGTGGGGCTACGCAAGCGGTTCCCAAAGAGCTTTAGAACAAGGCATAGTTTTCCCTGCTGGCTCTTAGGGCGGGGGACCCATCTCCAGCCGTATGGCCATTTTTGAGCCTGGCGCGGCGCCAAGTGGGAAAGGGTGGTGTCGAGGCTGAAGGCAGCAGGAAAGCCCGCAGCCCCCAGGTCTGTGGGGCTACGCAAGCGGTTCCCAAAGAGCTTTAGAACAAGGCATAGTTTTCGCTGCTGGCTCTTTGGGCGGGGGACCCATCTCCAGCCGTATGGCCATTTTTGTGCCTGGCGAAGCCCCAAGAGGGAAAGGGTGGCTTTGAATCTGAAGGCAGCAGGAAAGCCCGCAGCCCCCAGGTCTGTGGGGCTACGCAAGCGGTTCCCAAAGAGCTTTAGAACAAGGCATAGTTTTCCCTGCTGGCTCTTTGGGCGGGGGACCCATCTCCAGCCTTATGGCCATTTTTGTCCCTGGCCCGGCGCCAAGTGGGAAAGGGTGGTGTTGAGGCTGAAGGCAGCAGCAAAGACTGCAGCCCCCAGGTCTGTGGGGCCAAGCAAGCGGTTCCAAAAGAGCTTTAGAACAAGGCATAGTTTTCCCTGCTGGCTCTTTGGGCGGGGGACCCATCTCCAGCCGTATGGCCATTTTTGTGCCTGGCACGGCGCCAAGTGGGAAAGGGTGGCTTTGAGGCTGAAGGCAGCAGCAAAGCCCGCAGCCCCCAGGTCTGTGGGGCTACGCAAGCGGTTCCCAAAGAGCTTTAGAACAAGGCATAGTTTTCCCTGCTGGCTCTTTGGGCGGGGGACCCATCTCCAGCCGTATGGCCATTTTTGTGCCTGGCGCGGCGCCAAGTGGGAAAGGGTGGTGTCGAGGCTGAAGGCAGCAGGAAAGCCCGCAGCCCCCACGTCTGTGGGGCCAAGCAAGCGGTTCCCAAAGAGCTTTAGAACAAGGCAGAGTTTTCCCTGCTGCCTCTTTGGGCCTGGGACCCATCTCCAGCCATAGGCCATTTTTGTGCTTGATAGGGCGCCAAGTGGGAAAGGGTGGCTTTGAGGCTGAAGGCAGCAGGAAAGCCTGCAGCCCCCAGGTCTGTGGGGCTACGCAAGCAGTTCCCAAAGAGCTTTAGAACAAGGCAGAGTTTTCCCTGCTGGCTCTTTGGGCGGGGGACCCATCTCCAGACGTATGGCTATTTTTGTGCCTGGCGCGGTGCGTAGTGGCATAGGGTGGTTTTGAGGCTGAAGGCAGCAGGAAAGCCCGCAGCCCCCAGGTCTGTGGGCCCAAGCAAGCGGTTCCCAGAGAGCTTTAGAACAAGGCATAGTTTTCCCTGCTGGCTCTTTGGGCATGGGACCCATCTCCAGCCATAGGCCATTTTTGTGCCTGATAGGGCGCCAAGTGGGAAAGGGTGGCTTTGAGGCTGAAGACAGCAGGAAAGCCTGCAGCTCCCAGGTCTGTGGGGCTATGCAAGCGGTTCCCAAAGAGCTTTAGAACAAGGCATATTTTTCCCTGCTAGCTCTTTGGGCGGGGGACCCATCTCCAGCCGTATGGCCATTTTTGTGCCTGGCGCGGCGCCAAGTGGGAAAGGGTGGTATCGAGGCTGAAGGCAGCAGGAAAGCCCGCAGCCCCCAGGTCTGTGGGGCTACGCAAGCGGTTCCCAAAGAGCTTTAGAACAAGGCATAGTTTTCCCTGCTGGCTCTTTGGGTGGGGGACCCATCTCCAGACGTATGGCTATTTTTGTGCCTGGCGCGGCGCCAAGTGGGAAAGGGTGGTGTCGAGGCTGAAGGCAGCAGGAAAGCCCGCAGCCCCCACGTCTGTGGGGCCAAGCAAGCGGTTCCCAGAGAGCTTTAGAACAAGGCATAGTTTTCCCTGCTGGCTCTTTGGGCGGGGGACCAACTCCAGCCATATGGCCATTTTTGTGCCTGGCGCGGTGCGTAGTGGGAAAGGGTGGTTTTGAGGCTGAAGGCAGCAGGAAAGCCCGCAGCCCCCAGGTCTGTGGGGCCAAGCAAGCGGTTCCCAAAGAGCTTTAGAACAAGGCATAGTTTTCCCTGCTGGCTCTTTGGGCATGGGACCCAGCTCCAGCCATAGGCCATTTTTGTGCCTGGCGCGGCGCCAAGTGGGAAAGGGTGGCTTTGAGGCTGAAGGCAGCAGGAAAGCCCGCAGCCCCCAGGTCTGTGGGGCTACGCAAGCGGTTCCCAAAGAGCTTTAGAACAAGGCATAGTTTTCCCTGCTGGCTCTTTGGGCGGGGGACACATCTCCAGCCGTATGGCCATTTTTGTGCCTGATAGGGCGCCAAGTGGGAAAGGGTGGTGTCGAGGCTGAAGGCAGCAGGAAAGCCCGCAGCCCCCAGGTCTGTGGGGCTACGCAAGCGGTTCCCAAAGAGCTTTAGAACAAGGCATAGTTTTCCCTGCTGGCTCTTTGGGCGGGGGACCCATCTCCAGCCGTATGGCCATTTTTGTGCCTGATAGGGCGCCAAGTGGGAAAGGGTGGCTTTGAGGCTGAAGACAGCAGGAAAGCCTGCAGCCCCCAGGTCTGTGGGGCTATGCAAGCGGTTCCCAAAGAGCTTTAGAACAAGGCATAGTTTTCCCTGCTGGCTCTTTGGGCGGGGGACCCATCTCCAGCCGTATGGCCATTTTTGTGCCTGGCGCGGCGCCAAGTGGGAAAGGGTGGTGTCGAGGCTGAAGGCAGCAGGAAAGCCCGCAGTCCCCAGGTCTGTGGGGCTACGCAAGCGGTTCCCAAAGAGCTTTAGAACAAGGCATAGTTTTCCCTGCTGGCTCTCTGGGCGGGGACCCATCTCCATGCGTATGGCCATTTTTGAGCCTGGCGCGGCGCCAGGTGGGAAAGGGTGGCTTTGAGGCTGAAGGCAGGAGCAAAGCCTGCAGCCCCCAGGTCTGTGGGGCTACGCAAGGGGTTCCCAAAGAGCTTTAGAACAAGGCATAGTTTTCCCTGCTGGCTCTTAGGGCGGGGGACCCATCTCCAGCCGTATGGCCATTTTTGAGCCTAGCGCGGCGCCAAGTGGGAAAGGGTGGTGTCGAGGCTGAAGGCAGCAGGAAAGCCCGCAGCCCCCAGGTCTGTGGGGCTACGCAAGCGGTTCCCAAAGAGCTTTAGAACAAGGCATAGTTTTCCCTGCTCGCTCTTTGGGCGGGGGACCCATCTCCAGCCGTATGGCCATTTTTGTGCCTGGCGAAGCCCCAAGAGGGAAAGGGTGGCTTTGAATCTGAAGGCAGCAGGAAAGCCCGCAGCCCCCAGGTCTGTGGGGCTATGCAAGCGGTTCCCAAAGAGCTTTAGAACAAGGCATAGTTTTCCCTGCTGGCTCTCTGGGCGGGGGACCCATCTGCAGCCGTATGGCCATTTTTGAGCCTGGAGCAGTGCCAAGTGGGAAAGGGTGGTTTTGAGGGTGAAGGCAGCAGGAAAGCCCGCAGCCCCCAGGTCTGTGGGGCTACGCAAGCGGTTCCCAAAGAGCTTTAGAACAAGGCATAGTTTTCCCTGCTGGCTCTTTGGGCATGGGACCCATCTCCACCCATAGGCCATTTTTGTGCTTGATAGGGCGCCAAGTGGGAAAGGGTGGCTTTGAGGCTGAAGGCAGCAGGAAAGCCTGCAGCCCCCAGGTCTGTGGGGCTACACAAGCAGTTCCCAAAGAGCTTTAGAACAAGGCATAGTTTTCCCTGCTGGCTCTTTGTTCGGGGGACCCATCTCCAGCCATAGGCCATTTTTGTGCCTGGCCCGGCACCCAGTGGGAAAGGGTGGCTTTGAGGCTTGAAGGCAGCAGGAAAGCCCGCAGCCCCCAGGTCTGTGGGGCTACGCAAGCGGTTCCCAAAGAGCTTTAGAACAAGGCATAGTTTTCCCTGCTGGCTCTCTGGGCGGGGGACCCATCTCCAGCCGTATGGCCATTTTTGAGCCTGGCGCGGCGCCAAGTGGGAAAGGGTTGTGTCGAGCATAAAGGCAGCAGGAAAGCCCGCAGCCCCCAGGTCTGTGGGGCTACGCAAGCGGTTCCCAAAGAGCTTTAGAACAAGGCATAGTTTTCCCTGCTGGCTCTTTGGGCGGGGGACCCATCTCCAGCCGTATGGCCATTTTTGTTCCTGGCGCGGCGCCAAGTGGGAAAGGGTGGCTTTGAGGCTGAAGGCAGCAGCAAAGCCCGCAGCCCCCAGGTCTGTGGGGCTACGCAAGCGGTTCCCAAAGAGCTTTAGAACAAGGCATAGTTTTCCCTGCTGGCTCTTTGGGCGGGGGACCCATCTCCAGCCGTATGGCCATTTTTGTGCCTGATAGGGCGCCAAGTGGGAAAGGGTGGTGTCGAGGCTGAAGGCAGCAGGAAAGCCCGCAGCCCCCAGGTCTGTGGGGCCAAGCAAGCGGTTCCCAAAGAGCTTTAGAACAAGGCATAGTTTTCCCTGCTGGCTCTTTGGGCGGGGGACACATCTCCAGCCGTATGGCCATTTTTGTGCCTGATAGGGCGCCAAGTGGGAAAGGGTGGCTTTGAGGCTGAAGACAGCAGGAAAGCCTGCAGCCCCCAGGTCTGTGGGGCTATGCAAGCGGTTCCCAAAGAGCTTTAGAACAAGGCATAGTTTTCCCTGCTGGCTCTTTGGGCGGGGGACCCATCTCCAGCCGTATGGCCATTTTTGTGCCTGGCGCGGCGCCAAGTGGGAAAGGGTGGTGTCGAGGCTGAAGGCAGCAGGAAAGCCCGCAGTCCCCAGGTCTGTGGGGCTACGCAAGCGGTTCCCAAAGAGCTTTAGAACAAGGCATAGTTTTCCCTGCTGGCTCTCTGGGCGGGGACCCATCTCCAGCCGTATGGCCATTTTTGAGCCTGGCGCGGCGCCAGGTGGGAAAGGGTGGCTTTGAGGCTGAAGGCAGGAGCAAAGCCTGCAGCCCCCAGGTCTGTGGGGCTACGCAAGCGGTTCCCAAAGAGCTTTAGAACAAGGCATAGTTTTCCCTGCTGGCTCTTAGGGCGGGGGACCCATCTCCAGCCGTATGGCCATTTTTGAGCCTGGCGCGGCGCCAAGTGGGAAAGGGTGGTGTCGAGGCTGAAGGCAGCAGGAAAGCCCGCAGCCCCCAGGTCTGTGGGGCTACGCAAGCGGTTCCCAAAGAGCTTTAGAACAAGGCATAGTTTTCGCTGCTCGCTCTTTGGGCGGGGGACCCATCTCCAGCCGTATGGCCATTTTTGTGCCTGGCGAAGCCCCAAGAGGGAAAGGGTGGCTTTGAATCTGAAGGCAGCAGGAAAGCCCGCAGCCCCCAGGTCTGTGGGGCTACGCAAGCGGTTCCCAAAGAGCTTTAGAACAAGGCATAGTTTTCCCTGCTGGCTCTTTGGGCGGGGGACCCATCTCCAGCCTTATGGCCATTTTTGTCCCTGGCCCGGCGCCAAGTGGGAAAGGGTGGTGTTGAGGCTGAAGGCAGCAGCAAAGACTGCAGCCCCCAGGTCTGTGGGGCCAAGCAAGCGGTTCCCAAAGAGCTTTAGAACAAGGCATAGTTTTCCCTGCTGGCTCTTTGGGCGGGGGACCCATCTCCAGCCGTATGGCCATTTTTGTGCCTGGCACGGCGCCAAGTGGGAAAGGGTGGCTTTGAGGCTGAAGGCAGCAGCAAAGCCCGCAGCCCTCAGGTCTGTGGGGCTACGCAAGCGGTTCCCAAAGAGCTTTAGAACAAGGCATAGTTTTCCCTGCTGGCTCTTTGGGCGGGGGACCCATCTCCAGCCGTATGGCCATTTTTGTGCCTGGCGCGGCGCCAAGTGGGAAAGGGTGGTGTCGAGGCTGAAGGCAGCAGGAAAGCCCGCAGCCCCCACGTCTGTGGGGCCAAGCAAGCGGTTCCCAAAGAGCTTTAGAACAAGGCATAGTTTTCCCTGCTGGCTCTTTGGGCCTGGGACCCATCTCCAGCCATAGGCCATTTTTGTGCTTGATAGGGCGCCAAGTGGGAAAGGGTGGCTTTGAGGCTGAAGGCAGCAGGAAAGCCTGCAGCCCCCAGGTCTGTGGGGCTACGCAAGCAGTTCCCAAAGAGCTTTAGAACAAGGCATAGTTTTCCCTGCTGGCTCTTTGGGCGGGGGACCCATCTCCAGACGTATGGCTATTTTTGTGCCTGGCGCGGTGCGTAGTGGCATAGGGTGGTTTTGAGGCTGAAGGCAGCAGGAAAGCCCGCAGCCCCCAGGTCTGTGGGCCCAAGCAAGCGGTTCCCAGAGAGCTTTAGAACAAGGCATAATTTTCCCTGCTGGCTCTTTGGGCATGGGACCCATCTCCAGCCATAGGCCATTTTTGTGCCTGATAGGGCGCCAAGCGGGAAAGGGTGGCTTTGAGGCTGAAGACAGCAGGAAAGCCTGCAGCTCCCAGGTCTGTGGGGCTATGCAAGCGGTTCCCAAAGAGCTTTAGAACAAGGCATATTTTTCCCTGCTGGCTCTTTGGGCGGGGGACCCATCTCCAGCCGTATGGCCATTTTTGTGCCTGGCGCGGCGCCAAGTGGGAAAGGGTGGTGTCGAGGCTGAAGGCAGCAGGAAAGCCCGCAGCCCCCAGGTCTGTGGGGCTACGCAAGCGGTTCCCAAAGAGCTTTAGAACAAGGCATAGTTTTCCCTGCTGGCTCTTTGGGTGGGGGACCCATCTCCAGACGTATGGCTATTTTTGTGCCTGGCGCGGTGCGTACTGGCATAGGGTGGTTTTGAGGCTGAAGGCAGCAGGAAAGCCCGCAGCCCCCACGTCTGTGGGCCCAAGCAAGCGGTTCCCAGAGAGCTTTAGAACAAGGCATAGTTTTCCCTGCTGGCTCTTTGGGCGGGGGACCAACTCCAGCCATATGGCCATTTTTGTGCCTGGCGCGGTGCGTAGTGGGAAAGGGTGGTTTTGAGGCTGAAGGCAGCAGGAAAGCCCGCAGCCCCCAGGTCTGTGGGGCCAAGCAAGCGGTTCCCAAAGAGCTTTAGAACAAGGCATAGTTTTCCCTGCTGGCTCTTTGGGCATGGGACCCAGCTCCAGCCATAGGCCATTTTTGTGCCTGGCGCGCGCCAAGTGGGAAAGGGTGGCTTTGAGGCTGAAGGCAGCAGCAAAGCCCGCAGCCCCCAGGTCTGTGGGGCTACGCAAGCGGTTCCCAAAGAGCTTTAGAACAAGGCATAGTTTTCCCTGCTGGCTCTTTGGGCGGGGGACACATCTCCAGCCGTATGGCCATTTTTGTGCCTGATAGGGCGCCAAGTGGGAAAGGGTGGTGTCGAGGCTGAAGGCAGCAGGAAAGCCCGCAGCCCCCAGGTCTGTGGGGCTACGCAAGCGGTTCCCAAAGAGCTTTAGAACAAGGCATAGTTTTCCCTGCTGGCTCTTTGGGCGGGGGACCCATCTCCAGCCGTATGGCCATTTTTGTGCCTGATAGGGCGCCAAGTGGGAAAGGGTGGCTTTGAGGCTGAAGACAGCAGGAAAGCCTGCAGCCCCCAGGTCTGTGGGGCTATGCAAGCGGTTCCCAAAGAGCTTTAGAACAAGGCATAGTTTTCCCTGCTGGCTCTTTGGGCGGGGGACCCATCTCCAGCCGTATGGCCATTTTTGTGCCTGGCGCGGCGCCAAGTGGGAAAGGGTGGTGTCGAGGCTGAAGGCAGCAGGAAAGCCCGCAGTCCCCAGGTCTGTGGGGCTACGCAAGCGGTTCCCAAAGAGCTTTAGAACAAGGCATAGTTTTCCCTGCTGGCTCTCTGGGCGGGGACCCATCTCCATGCGTATGGCCATTTTTGAGCCTGGCGCGGCGCCAGGTGGGAAAGGGTGGCTTTGAAGCTGAAGGCAGGAGCAAAGCCTGCAGCCCCCAGGTCTGTGGGGCTACGCAAGCGGTTCCCAAAGAGCTTTAGAACAAGGCATAGTTTTCCCTGCTGGCTCTTAGGGCGGGGGACCCATCTCCAGCCGTATGGCCATTTTTGAGCCTGGCGCGGCGCCAAGTGGGAAAGGGTGGTGTCGAGGCTGAAGGCAGCAGGAAAGCCCGCAGCCCCCAGGTCTGTGGGGCTACGCAAGCGGTTCCCAAAGAGCTTTAGAACAAGGCATAGTTTTCCCTGCTCGCTCTTTGGGCGGGGGACCCATCTCCAGCCGTATGGCCATTTTTGTGCCTGGCGAAGCCCCAAGAGGGAAAGGGTGGCTTTGAATCTGAAGGCAGCAGGAAAGCCCGCAGCCCCCAGGTCTGTGGGGCTATGCAAGCGGTTCCCAAAGAGCTTTAGAACAAGGCATAGTTTTCCCTGCTGGCTCTTTTGGCAGGGGACCCATCTCCAGCCGTATGGCCATTTTTGTCCCTGGCCCGGCGCCAAGTGGGAAAGGGTTGTGTTGAGGCTGAAGGCAGCAGCAAAGACTGCAGCCCCCAGGTCTGTGGGGCCAAGCAAGCGGTTCCCAAAGAGCTTTAGAACAAGGCATAGTTTTCCCTGCTGGCTCTTTGGGCATGGGACCCATCTCCACCCATAGGACATTTTTGTGCTTGATAGGGCGCCAAGTGGGAAAGGGTGGCTTTGAGGCTGAAGGCAGCAGCAAAGCCCGCAGCCCCCAGGTCTGTGGGGCTACACAAGCAGTTCCCAAAGAGCTTTAGAACAAGGCATAGTTTTCCCTGCTGGCTCTTTGTTCGGGGGACCCATCTCCAGCCATAGGCCATTTTTGTGCCTGGCCCGGCGCCCAGTGGGAAAGGGTGGCTTTGAGGCTTGAAGGCAGCAGGAAAGCCCGCAGCCCCCAGGTCTGTGGGGCTACGCAAGCGGTTCCCAAAGAGCTTTAGAACAAGGCATAGTTTTCCCTGCTGGCTCTCTGGGCGGGGGACCCATCTCCAGCCGTATGGCCATTTTTGAGCCTGGCGCGGCGCCAAGTGGGAAAGGGTTGTGTCGAGGCTAAAGGCAGCAGGAAAGCCCGCAGCCCCCAGGTCTGTGGGGCTACGCAAGCGGTTCCCAAAGAGCTTTAGAACAAGGCATAATTTTCCCTGCTGGCTCTTTGGGCGGGGGACCCATCTCCAGCCGTATGGCCATTTTTGTGCCTGGCGCGGCGCCAAGTGGGAAAGGGTGGCTTTGAGGCTGAAGGCAGCAGCAAAGCCCGCAGCCCCCAGGTCTGTGGGGCTACGCAAGCGGTTCCCAAAGAGCTTTAGAACAAGGCATAGTTTTCCCTGCTGGCTCTTTGGGCGGGGGACACATCTCCAGCCGTATGGCCATTTTTGTGCCTGATAGGGCGCCAAGTGGGAAAGGGTGGTGTCGAGGCTGAAGGCAGCAGGAAAGCCCGCAGCCCCCAGGTCTGTCGGGCCAAGCAAGCGGTTCCCAAAGAGCTTTAGAACAAGGCATAGTTTTCCCTGCTGGCTCTCTGGGCGGGGACCCATCTCCAGCCGTATGGCCATTTTTGAGCCTGGCGCGGCGCCAGGTGGGAAAGGGTGGCTTTGAGGCTGAAGGCAGGAGCAAAGCCTGCAGCCCCCAGGTCTGTGGGGCTACGCAAGCGGTTCCCAAAGAGCTTTAGAACAAGGCATAGTTTTCCCTGCTGGCTCTTAGGGCGGGGGACCGATCTACAGCCGTATGGCCATTTTTGAGCCTGGCGCGGCGCCAAGTGGGAAAGGGTGGTGTCGAGGCTGAAGGCAGCAGGAAAGCCCGCAGCCCCCAGGTCTGTGGGGCTACGCAAGCGGTTCCCAAAGAGCTTTAGAACAAGGCATAGTTTTCGCTGCTCGCTCTTTGGGCGGGGGACCCATCTCCAGCCGTATGGCCATTTTTGTGCCTGGCGAAGCCCCAAGAGGGAAAGGGTGGCTTTGAATCTGAAGGCAGCAGGAAAGCCCGCAGCCCCCAGGTCTGTGGGGCTACGCAAGCGGTTCCCAAAGAGCTTTAGAACAAGGCATAGTTTTCCCTGCTGGCTCTTTGGGCGGGGGACCCATCTCCAGCCATACGGCCATTTTTGTGCCTGGCACGGCGCCAAGTGGGAAAGGGTGGCTTTGAGGCTGAAGGCAGCAGCAAAGCCCGCAGCCCCCAGGTCTGTGGGGCTACGCAAGCGGTTCCCAAAGAGCTTTAGAACAAGGCATAGTTTTCCCTGCTGGCTCTTTGGGCGGGGGACCCATCTCCAGCCGTATGGCCATTTTTGTGCCTGGCGCGGCTCCAAGTGGGAAAGGGTGGTGTCGAGGCTGAAGGCAGCAGGAAAGCCCGCAGCCCCCACGTCTGTGGGGCCAAGCAAGCGGTTCCCAAAGAGCTTTAGAACAAGGCATAGTTTTCCCTGCTGGCTCTTTGGGCCTGGGACCCATCTCCAGCCATAGGCCATTTTTGTGCTTGATAGGGCGCCAAGTGGGAAAGGGTGGCTTTGAGGCTGAAGGCAGCAGGAAAGCCTGCAGCCCCCAGGTCTGTGGGGCTACGCAAGCAGTTCCCAAAGAGCTTTAGAACAAGGCATAGTTTTCCCTGCTGGCTCTTAGGGCGGGGGACCCATCTCCAGCCATAGGCCATTTTTGTGCCTGGCCCGGCGCCAAGTGGGAAAGGGTGGCTTTGAGGCTTGAAGGCAGCAGGAAAGCCCGCAGCCCCCAGGTCTGTGGGGCTACGCAAGCGGTTCCCAAAGAGCTTTAGAACAAGGCATAGTTTTCCCTGCTGGCTCTCTGGGCGGGGGACCCATCTCCAGCCGTATGGCCATTTTTGAGCCTGGCGCGGCGCCAAGTGGGAAAGGGTTGTGTCGAGGCTAAAGGCAGCAGGAAAGCCCGCAGCCCCCAGGTCTGTGGGGCTACGCAAGCGGTTCCCAAAGAGCTTTAGAACAAGGCATAATTTTCCCTGCTGGCTCTTTGGGCGGGGGACCCATCTCCAGCCGTATGGCCATTTTTGTGCCTGGCGCAGCGCCAAGTGGGAAAGGGTGGTTTTGAGGCTGAAGGCAGCAGCAAAGCCTGCAGCCCCCAGGTCTGTGGGGCTACGCAAGCGGTTCCCAAAGAGCTTTAGAACAAGGCATAGTTTTCCCTGCTGGCTCTTTGGGCGGGGGGACCCATCTCCAGCCATAGGCCATTTTTGTGCCTGGCGCGAAGCCAAGTGGGAAAGGGTGCTGTCGAGGCTGAAGGCAGCAGGAAAGCCCGCAGCCCCAAGGTCTGTGGGGCTACGCAAGCGGTTCCCAAAGAGCTTTAGAACAAGGCATAGTTTTCCCTGCTGGCTCTTTGGGCGGGGGACCCATCTCCAGCCGTATGGCCATTTTTGTGCCTGGCCCGGCGCAAAGTGGGAAAGGGTGGCTTTGAGGCTGAAGGCAGCAGGAAAGCCCGCAGCCCCCAGGTCTGTGCGGCTACGCAAGCGGTTCCCAAAGAGCTTTAGAACAAGGCATAGTTTTCCTTGCTGGCTCTTTGGGCAGGGGACCCATCTCCAGCCATACGGCCATTTTTGTGCCTGGCGCGGCGCCAAGAGGGAAAGGGTGGTGTCGAGGCTAAAGGCAGCAGGAAAGCCCGCAGCCCCCAGGTCTGTGGGGCTATGCAAGCGGTTCCCAAAGAGCTTTAGAACAAGGCATAGTTTTCCCTGCTGGCTCTCTGGGCGGGGGACCCATCTCCAGCCGTATGGCTATTTTTGTGCCTGACGCGGTGCGTAGTGGCATAGGGTGGTTTTGAGGCTGAAGGCAGCAGGAAAGCCCGCAGCCCCCACGTCTGTGGGGCCAAGCAAGCGGTTCCCAAAGAGCTTTAGAACAAGGCATAGTTTTCCCTGCTGGCTCTTTGGGCGGGGGACCCATCTCCAGCCGTATGGCCATTTTTGTGCCTGGCGCGGTGCGTAGTGGGAAAGGGTGGTTTTGAGGCTGAAGGCAGCAGGAAAGCCCGCATCCCCAGGTCTGTGGGGCTACGCAAGCGGTTCCCAAAGAGCTTTAGAACAAGGCATAATTTTCCCTGCTGGCTCTTTGGGCGGGGGACCCATCTCCAGCCGTATGGCCATTTTTGTGCCTGGCGCGGCGCCAAGTGGGTAAGGGTGGTGTCGAGGCTGAAGGCAGCAGCAAAGCCTGCAGCCCCCAGGTCTGTGGGGCCAAGCAAGCGGTTCCCAAAGAGCATTAGAACAAGGCATAGTTTTCCCTGCTGGCTCTTTGGGCATGGGACCCATCTCCAGCCGTATGGCCATTTTTGTCCCTGGCCCGGCGCCAAGTGGGAAAGGGTGGCTTTGAGGCTGAAGGCAGCAGGAAAGCCCGCAGCCCCCAGGTCTGTGGGGCTACGCAAGCGGTTCCCAAAGAGCTTTAGAACAAGGCATAGTTTTCCCTGCTCGCTCTTAGGGCATGGGACCCATCTCCAGCCATAGGCCATTTTTGTGCCTGGCGCGAAGCCAAGTGGGAAAGGGTGCTGTCGAGGCTGAAGGCAGCAGGAAAGCCCGCAGCCCCCAGGTCTGTGGGGCTACGCAAGCGGTTCCCAAAGAGCTTTAGAACAAGGCATAGTTTTCCCTGCTGGCTCTTTGGGCGGGGGACCCATCTCCAGCCGTATGGCCATTTTTGTGCCTGGCGCGGCGCCAAGTGGGAAAGGGTGGTGTCGAGTCTGAAGGCAGCAGGAAAGCCTGCAGCCCCCAGGTCTGTGGGGCTACGCAAGCGGTTCCCAAAGAGCTTTAGAACAAGGCAGAGTTTTCCCTGCTGGCTCTTTGGGCGGGGGACCCATCTCCAACCGTATGGCCATTTTTGTGCCTGGCGCGGCGCCAAGTGGGAAAGGGTGGTGTCGAGGCTGAAGGCAGCAGGAAAGCCCGCAGCCCCCACGTCTGTGGGGCTACGCAAGCAGTTCCCAAAGAGCTTTAGAACAAGGCATAGTTTTCCCTGCTGGCTCTTTGGGCGGGGGACCCATGTCCAGCCGTATGGCCATTTTTGTGCCTGGCCCGGCGCCAAGTGGGAAAGGGTGGTTTTGAGGCTGAAGGCAGCAGGAAAGCCCGCAGCCCCCAGGTCTGTGGGCCCAAGCAAGCGGTTCCCAGAGAGCTTTAGAAGAAGGCATAGTTTTCCCTGCTGGCTCTTTGGGCATGGGACCCATCTCCAGCCATAGGCCATTTTTGTGCCTGATAGGGCGCCAAGTGGGAAAGGGTGGCTTTGAGGCTGAAGACAGCAGGAAAGCCTGCAGCTCCCAGGTCTGTGGGGCTATGCAAGCGGTTCCCAAAGAGCTTTAGAACAAGGCATATTTTTCCCTGCTGGCTCTTTGGGCGGGGGACCCATCTCCAGCCGTATGGCCATTTTTGTGCCTGGCGCGGCGCCAAGTGGGAAAGGGTGGTGTCGAGGCTGAAGGCAGCAGGAAAGCCCGCAGCCCCCAGGTCTGTGGGGCTACGCAAGCGGTTCCCAAAGAGCTTTAGAACAAGGCATAGTTTTCCCTGCTGGCTCTTTGGGTGGGGGACCCATCTCCAGACGTATGGCTATTTTTGTGCCTGGCGCGGTGCGTAGTGGCATAGGGTGGTTTTGAGGCTGAAGGCAGCAGGAAAGCCCGCAGCCCCCACGTCTGTGGGCCCAAGCAAGCGGTTCCCAAAGAGCTTTAGAACAAGGCATAGTTTTCCCTGCTGGCTCTTTGGGCATGGGACCCAGCTCCAGCCATAGGCCATTTTTGTGCCTGGCGCGGCGCCAAGTGGGAAAGGGTGGCTTTGAGGCTGAAGGCAGCAGCAAAGCCCGCAGCCCCCAGGTCTGTGGGGCTACGCAAGCGGTTCCCAAAGAGCTTTAGAACAAGGCATAGTTTTCCCTGCTGGCTCTTTGGGCGGGGGACACATCTCCAGCCGTATGGCCATTTTTGTGCCTGGCGCGGCGCCAAGTGGGAAAGGGTGGTGTCGAGGCTGAAGGCAGCAGGAAAGCCCGCAGCCCCCAGGTCTGTGGGGCTACGCAAGCGGTTCCCAAAGAGCTTTAGAACAAGGCATAGTTTTCCCTGCTGGCTCTTTGGGCGGGGGACCCATCTCCAGCCGTATGGCCATTTTTGTGCCTGGCCCGGCGCCAAGTGGGAAAGGGTGGCTTTGAGTCTGAAGACAGCAGGAAAGCCTGCAGCCCCCAGGTCTGTGGGGCTATGCAAGCGGTTCCCAAAGAGCTTTAGAACAAGGCCTAGATTTCCCTGCTGGCTCTTTGGGCGGGGGACCCATCTCCAGCCGTATGGCCATTTTTGTGCCTGGCGCGGCGCCAAGTGGGAAAGGGTGGTGTCGAGGCTGAAGGCAGCAGGAAAGCCCTCAGTCCCCAGGTCTGTGGGGCTACGCAAGCGGTTCCCAAAGAGCTTTAGAACAAGGCATAGTTTTCCCTGCTGGCTCTCTGGGCGGGGACCCATCTCCAGCCGTATGGCCATTTTTGAGGCTGGCGCGGCGCCAGGTGGGAAAGGGTGGCTTTGAGGCTGAAGGCAGGAGCAAAGCCTGCAGCCCCCAGGTCTGTGGGGCTACGCAAGCGGTTCCCAAAGAGCTTTAGAACAAGGCATAGTTTTCCCTGCTGGCTCTTAGGGCGGGGGACCCATCTCCAGCCGTATGGCCATTTTTGAGCCTGGCGCGGCGCCAAGTGGGAAAGGGTGGTGTCGAGGCTGAAGGCAGCAGGAAAGCCCGCAGCCCCCAGGTCTGTGGGGCTACGCAAGCGGTTCCCAAAGAGCTTTAGAACAAGGCATAGTTTTCCCTGCTGGCTCTTTGGGCGGGGGACCCATCTCCAGCCGTATGGCCATTTTTGTGCCTGGCGAAGCCCCAAGAGGGAAAGGGTGGCTTTGAATCTGAAGGCAGCAGGAAAGCCCGCAGCCCCCAGGTCTGTGGGGCTATGCAAGCGGTTCCCAAAGAGCTTTAGAACAAGGCATAGTTTTCCCTGCTGGCTCTTTTGGCAGGGGACCCATCTCCAGCCGTATGGCCATTTTTGTCCCTGGCCCGGTGCCAAGTGGGAAAGGGTGGTGTTGAGGCTGAAGGCAGCAGCAAAGACTGCAGCCCCCAGGTCTGTGGGGCCAAGCAAGCGGTTCCCAAAGAGCTTTAGAACAAGGCATAGTTTTCCCTGCTGGCTCTTTGGGCGGGGGACCCATCTCCAGCCGTATGGCCATTTTTGTGCCTGGCACGGCGCCAAGTGGGAAAGGGTGGCTTTGAGGCTGAAGGCAGCAGCAAAGCCCGCAGCCCCCAGGTCTGTGGGGCTACGCAAGCGGTTCCCAAAGAGCTTTAGAACAAGGCATAGTTTTCCCTGCTGGCTCTTTGGGCGGGGGACCCATCTCCAGCCGTATGGCCATTTTTGTGCCTGGCCCGGCGCCAAGTGGGAAAGGGTGGCTTTGAGGCTGAAGGCAGCAGCAAAGCCTGCAGCCCCCAGGTCTGTGGGGCTACGCAAGCGGTTCCCAAAGAGCTTTAGAACAAGGCATAGTTTTCCCTGCTGGCTCTCTGGGCGGGGGACCCATCTGCAGCCGTATGGCCATTTTTGAGCCTGGAGCAGTGCCAAGTGGGAAAGGGTGGTTTTGAGGGTGAAGGCAGCAGGAAAGCCCGCAGCCCCCAGGTCTGTGGGGCTACGCAAGCGGTTCCCAAAGAGCTTTAGAACAAGGCATAGTTTTCCCTGCTGGCTCTTTGGGCGGGGGACCCATCTCCAACCGTATGGCCATTTTTGTGCCTGGCGCGGCGCCAAGTGGGAAAGGGTGGTGTCGAGGCTGAAGGCAGCAGGAAAGCCCGCAGCCCCCACGTCTGTGGGGCCAAGCAAGCGGTTCCCAAAGAGCTTTAGAACAAGGCATAGTTTTCCCTGCTGGCTCTTTGGGCATGGGACCCATCTCCACCCATAGGCCATTTTTGTGCTTGATAGGGCGCCAAGTGGGAAAGGGTGGCTTTGAGGCTGAAGGCAGCAGGAAAGCCTGCAGCCCCCAGGTCTGTGGGGCTACACAAGCAGTTCCCAAAGAGCTTTAGAACAAGGCATAGTTTTCCCTGCTGGCTCTTTGGGCGGGGGACCCATCTCCAGCCGTATGGCCATTTTTGTGCCTGGCGCGGCGCCAAGTGGGAAAGGGTGGTGTCGAGGCTGAAGGCAGCAGGAAAGCCCGCAGCCCCCAGGTCTGTGGGGCTACGCAAGCGGTTCCCAAAGAGCTTTAGAACAAGGCATAGTTTTCCCTGCTGGCTCTTTGGGTGGGGGACCCATCTCCAGACGTATGGCTATTTTTGTGCCTGGCGCGGTGCGTAGTGGCATAGGGTGGTTTTGAGGCTGAAGGCAGCAGGAAAGCCCGCAGCCCCCACGTCTGTGGGCCCAAGCAAGCGGTTCCCAGAGAGCTTTAGAACAAGGCATAGTTTTCCCTGCTGGCTCTTTGGGCGGGGGACCAACTCCAGCCATATGGCCATTTTTGTGCCTGGCGCGGTGCGTAGTGGGAAAGGGTGGTTTTGAGGCTGAAGGCAGCAGGAAAGCCCGCAGCCCCCAGGTCTGTGGGGCCAAGCAAGCGGTTCCCAAAGAGCTTTAGAACAAGGCATAGTTTTCCCTGCTGGCTCTTTGGGCATGGGACCCAGCTCCAGCCATAGGCCATTTTTGTGCCTGGCGCGGCGCCAAGTGGGAAAGGGTGGCTTTGAGGCTGAAGGCAGCAGCAAAGCCCGCAGCCCCCAGGTCTGTGGGGCTACGCAAGCGGTTCCCAAAGAGCTTTAGAACAAGGCATAGTTTTCCCTGCTGGCTCTTTGGGCGGGGGACACATCTCCAGCCGTATGGCCATTTTTGTGCCTGATAGGGCGCCAAGTGGGAAAGGGTGGTGTCGAGGCTGAAGGCAGCAGGAAAGCCCGCAGCCCCCAGGTCTGTGGGGCCAAGCAAGCGGTTCCCAAAGAGCTTTAGAACAAGGCATAGTTTTCCCTGCTGGCTCTTTGGGCGGGGGACCCATCTCCAGCCGTATGGCCATTTTTGTGCCTGGCCCGGCGCCAAGTGGGAAAGGGTGGCTTTGAGGCTGAAGACAGCAGGAAAGCCTGCAGCCCCCAGGTCTGTGGGGCTATGCAAGCGGTTCCCAAAGAGCTTTAGAACAAGGCATAGTTTTCCCTGCTGGCTCTTTGGGCGGGTGACCCATCTCCAGCCGTATGGCCATTTTTGTGCCTGGCGCGGCGCCAAGTGGGAAAGGGTGGTGTCGAGGCTGAATGCAGCAGGAAAGCCCGCAGTCCCCAGGTCTGTGGGGCTACGCAAGCGGTTCCCAAAGAGCTTTAGAACAAGGCATAGTTTTCCCTGCTGGCTCTCTGGGCGGGGACCCATCTCCAGCCGTATGGCCATTTTTGAGCCTGGCGCGGCGCCAGGTGGGAAAGGGTGGCTTTGAGGCTGAAGGCAGGAGCAAAGCCTGCAGCCCCCAGGTCTGTGGGGCTACGCAAGCGGTTCCCAAAGAGCTTTAGAACAAGGCATAGTTTTCCCTGCTGGCTCTTAGGGCGGGGGACCCATCTCCAGCCGTATGGCCATTTTTGAGCCTGGCGCGGCGCCAAGTGGGAAAGGGTGGTGTCGAGGCTGAAGGCAGCAGGAAAGCCCGCAGCCCCCAGGTCTGTGGGGCTACGCAAGCGGTTCCCAAAGAGCTTTAGAACAAGGCATAGTTTTCCCTGCTCGCTCTTTGGGCGGGGGACCCATCTCCAGCCGTATGGCCATTTTTGTGCCTGGCGAAGCCCCAAGAGGGAAAGGGTGGCTTTGAATCTGAAGGCAGCAGGAAAGCCCGCAGCCCCCAGGTCTGTGGGGCTATGCAAGCGGTTCCCAAAGAGCTTTAGAACAAGGCATAGTTTTCCCTGCTGGCTCTTTTGGCAGGGGACCCATCTCCAGCCGTATGGCCATTTTTGTCCCTGGCCCGGCGCCAAGTGGGAAAGGGTGGTGTTGAGGCTGAAGGCAGCAGCAAAGACTGCAGCCCCCAGGTCTGTGGGGCCAAGCAAGCGGTTCCCAAAGAGCTTTAGAACAAGGCATAGTTTTCCCTGCTGGCTCTTTGGGCGGGGGACCCATCTCCAGCCGTATGGCCATTTTTGTGCCTGGCACGGCGCCAAGTGGGAAAGGGTGGCTTTGAGGCTGAAGGCAGCAGCAAAGCCCGCAGCCCCCAGGTCTGTGGGGCTACGCAAGCGGTTCCCAAAGAGCTTTAGAACAAGGCATAGTTTTCCCTGCTGGCTCTTTGGGCGGGGGACCCATCTCCAGCCGTATGGCCATTTTTGTGCCTGGCCCGGCGCCAAGTGGGAAAGGGTGGCTTTGAGGCTGAAGGCAGCAGCAAAGCCTGCAGCCCCCAGGTCTGTGGGGCTACGCAAGCGGTTCCCAAAGAGCTTTAGAACAAGGCATAGTTTTCCCTGCTGGCTCTCTGGGCGGGGGACCCATCTGCAGCCGTATGGCCATTTTTGAGCCTGGAGCAGTGCCAAGTGGGAAAGGGTGGTTTTGAGGGTGAAGGCAGCAGGAAAGCCCGCAGCCCCCAGGTCTGTGGGGCTACGCAAGCGGTTCCCAAAGAGCTTTAGAACAAGGCATAGTTTTCCCTGCTGGCTCTTTGGGCGGGGGACCCATCTCCAACCGTATGGCCATTTTTGTGCCTGGCGCGGCGCCAAGTGGGAAAGGGTGGTGTCGAGGCTGAAGGCAGCAGGAAAGCCCGCAGCCCCCACGTCTGTGGGGCCAAGCAAGCGGTTCCCAAAGAGCTTTAGAACAAGGCATAGTTTTCCCTGCTGGCTCTTTGGGCATGGGACCCATCTCCACCCATAGGCCATTTTTGTGCTTGATAGGGCGCCAAGTGGGAAAGGGTGGCTTTGAGGCTGAAGGCAGCAGGAAAGCCTGCAGCCCCCAGGTCTGTGGGGCTACACAAGCAGTTCCCAAAGAGCTTTAGAACAAGGCATAGTTTTCCCTGCTGGCTCTTTGTTCGGGGGACCCATCTCCAGCCATAGGCCATTTTTGTGCCTGGCCCGGCGCCAAGTGGGAAAAAGTGGCTTTGAGGCTTGAAGGCAGCAGGAAAGCCCGCAGCCCCCAGGTCTGTGGGGCCAAGCAAGCGGTTCCCAAAGAGCTTTAGAACAAGGCATAGTTTTCCCTGCTGGCTCTCTGGGCGGGGGACCCATCTCCAGCCGTATGGCCATTTTTGAGCCTGGCGCGGCGCCAAGTGGGAAAGGGTTGTGTCGAGGCTAAAGGCAGCAGGAAAGCCCGCAGCCCCCAGGTCTGTGGGGCTACGCAAGCGGTTCCCAAAGAGCTTTAGAACAAGGCATAGTTTTCCCTGCTGGCTCTTTGGGCGGGGGACACATCTCCAGCCGTATGGCCATTTTTGTGCCTGATAGGGCGCCAAGTGGGAAAGGGTGGCTTTGAGGCTGAAGACAGCAGGAAAGCCTGCAGCCCCCAGGTCTGTGGGGCTATGCAAGCGGTTCCCAAAGAGCTTTAGAACAAGGCATAGTTTTCCCTGCTGGCTCTTTGGGCGGGGGACCCATCTCCAGCCGTATGGCCATTTTTGTGCCTGGCGCGGCGCCAAGTGGGAAAGGGTGGCTTTGAGGCTGAAGGCAGCAGGAAAGCCCGCAGTCCCCAGGTCTGTGGGGCTACGCAAGCGGTTCCCAAAGAGCTTTAGAACAAGGCATAGTTTTCCCTGCTGGCTCTCTGGGCGGGGACCCATCTCCAGCCGTATGGCCATTTTTGAGCCTGGCGCGGCGCCAGGTGGGAAAGGGTGGCTTTGAGGCTGAAGGCAGGAGCAAAGCCTGCAGCCCCCAGGTCTGTGGGGCTACGCAAGCGGTTCCCAAAGAGCTTTAGAACAAGGCATAGTTTTCCCTGCTGGCTCTTAGGGCGGGGGACCGATCTCCAGCCGTATGGCCATTTTTGAGCCTGGCGCGGCGCCAAGTGGGAAAGGGTGGTGTCGAGGCTGAAGGCAGCAGGAAAGCCCGCAGCCCCCAGGTCTGTGGGGCTACGCAAGCGGTTCCCAAAGAGCTTTAGAACAAGGCATAGTTTTCGCTGCTCGCTCTTTGGGCGGGGGACCCATCTCCAGCCGTATGGCCATTTTTGTGCCTGGCGAAGCCCCAAGAGGGAAAGGGTGGCTTTGAATCTGAAGGCAGCAGGAAAGCCCGCAGCCCCCAGGTCTGTGGGGCTACGCAAGCGGTTCCCAAAGAGCTTTAGAACAAGGCATAGTTTTCCCTGCTGGCTCTTTGGGCGGGGGACCCATCTCCAGCCATACGGCCATTTTTGTGCCTGGCACGGCGCCAAGTGGGAAAGGGTGGCTTTGAGGCTGAAGGCAGCAGCAAAGCCCGCAGCCCCCAGGTCTGTGGGGCTACGCAAGCGGTTCCCAAAGAGCTTTAGAACAAGGCATAGTTTTCCCTGCTGGCTCTTTGGGCGGGGGACCCATCTCCAGCCATAGGCCATTTTTGTGCTTGATAGGGCGCCAAGTGGGAAAGGGTGGCTTTGAGGCTGAAGGCAGCAGGAAAGCCCGCAGCCCCCAGGTCTGTGGGGCTACGCAAGCAGTTCCCAAAGAGCTTTAGAACAAGGCATAGTTTTCCCTGCTGGCTCTTTGTTCGGGGGACCCATCTCCAGCCATAGGCCATTTTTGTGCCTGGCCCGGCGCCCAGTGGGAAAGGGTGGCTTTGAGGCTTGAAGGCAGCAGGAAAGCCCGCAGCCCCCAGGTCTGTGGGGCTACGCAAGCGGTTCCCAAAGAGCTTTAGAACAAGGCATAGTTTTCCCTGCTGGCTCTCTGGGCGGGGGACCCATCTCCAGCCGTATGGCCATTTTTGAGCCTGGCGCGGCGCCAAGTGGGAAAGGGTTGTGTCGAGGCTAAAGGCAGCAGGAAAGCCCGCAGCCCCCAGGTCTGTGGGGCTACGCAAGCGGTTCCCAAAGAGCTTTAGAACAAGGCATAATTTTCCCTGCTGGCTCTTTGGGCGGGGGACCCATCTCCAGCCGTATGGCCATTTTTGTGCCTGGCGCAGCGCCAAGTGGGAAAGGGTGGTTTTGAGGCTGAAGGCAGCAGCAAAGCCTGCAGCCCCCAGGTCTGTGGGGCTACGCAAGCGGTTCCCAAAGAGCTTTAGAACAAGGCATAGTTTTCCCTGCTGGCTCTTTGGGCGGGGGACCCATCTCCAGCCATAGGCCATTTTTGTGCCTGGCGCGAAGCCAAGTGGGAAAGGGTGCTGTCGAGGCTGAAGGCAGCAGGAAAGCCCGCAGCCCCAAGGTCTGTGGGGCTACGCAAGCGGTTCCCAAAGAGCTTTAGAACAAGGCATAGTTTTCCCTGCTGGCTCTTTGGGCGGGGGACCCATCTCCAGCCGTATGGCCATTTTTGTGCCTGGCCCGGCGCAAAGTGGGAAAGGGTGGCTTTGAGGCTGAAGGCAGCAGGAAAGCCCGCAGCCCCCAGGTCTGTGCGGCTACGCAAGCGGTTCCCAAAGAGCTTTAGAACAAGGCATAGTTTTCCTTGCTGGCTCTTTGGGCAGGGGACCCATCTCCAGCCATACGGCCATTTTTGTGCCTGGCGCGGTGCCAAGAGGGAAAGGGTGGTGTCGAGGCTAAAGGCAGCAGGAAAGCCCGCAGCCCCCAGGTCTGTGGGGCTACGCAAGCGGTTCCCAAAGAGCTTTAGAACAAGGCATAGTTTTCCCTGCTGGCTCTTTGGGTGGGGGACCCATCTCCAGCCGTATGGCTATTTTTGTGCCTGACGCGGTGCGTAGTGGCATAGGGTGGTTTTGAGGCTGAAGGCAGCAGGAAAGCCCGCAGCCCCCACGTCTGTGGGGCCAAGCAAGCGGTTCCCAAAGAGCTTTAGAACAAGGCATAGTTTTCCCTGCTGGCTCTTTGGGCGGGGGACCCATCTCCAGCCGTATGGCCATTTTTGTGCCTGGCGCGGTGCGTAGTGGGAAAGGGTGGTTTTGAGGCTGAAGGCAGCAGGAAAGCCCGCAGCCCCCAGGTCTGTGGGGCTACGCAAGCGGTTCCCAAAGAGCTTTAGAACAAGGCATAATTTTCCCTGCTGGCTCTTTGGGCGGGGGACCCATCTCCAGCCGTATGGCCATTTTTGTGCCTGGCGCGGCGCCAAGTGGGTAAGGGTGGTGTCGAGGCTGAAGGCAGCAGCAAAGCCTGCAGCCCCCAGGTCTGTGGGGCCAAGCAAGCGGTTCCCAAAGAGCATTAGAACAAGGCATAGTTTTCCCTGCTGGCTCTTTGGGCATGGGACCCATCTCCAGCCGTATGGCCATTTTTGTCCCTGGCCCGGCGCCAAGTGGGAAAGGGTGGCTTTGAGGCTGAAGGCAGCAGGAAAGCCCGCAGCCCCCAGGTCTGTGGGGCTACGCAAGCGGTTCCCAAAGAGCTTTAGAACAAGGCATAGTTTTCCCTGCTCGCTCTTAGGGCATGGGACCCATCTCCAGCCATAGGCCATTTTTGTGCCTGGCGCGAAGCCAAGTGGGAAAGGGTGCTGTCGAGGCTGAAGGCAGCAGGAAAGCCCGCAGCCCCCAGGTCTGTGGGGCTACGCAAGCGGTTCCCAAAGAGCTTTAGAACAAGGCATAGTTTTCCCTGCTGGCTCTTTGGGCGGGGGACCCATCTCCAGCCGTATGGCCATTTTTGTGCCTGGCGCGGCGCCAAGTGGGAAAGGGTGGTGTCGAGTCTGAAGGCAGCAGGAAAGCCTGCAGCCCCCAGGTCTGTGGGGCTACGCAAGCGGTTCCCAAAGAGCTTTAGAACAAGGCAGAGTTTTCCCTGCTGGCTCTTTGGGCGGGGGACCCATCTCCAGCCGTATGGCCATTTTTGTGCCTGGCGCGGCGCCAAGTGGGAAAGGGTGGTGTCGAGGCTGAAGGCAGCAGGAAAGCCCGCAGCCCCCACGTCTGTGGGGCTACGCAAGCGGTTCCCAAAGAGCTTTAGAACAAGGCATAGTTTTCCCTGCTGGCTCTTTGGGCGGGGGACCCATGTCCAGCCGTATGGCCATTTTTGTGCCTGGCCCGGCGCCAAGTGGGAAAGGGTGGTTTTGAGGCTGAAGGCAGCAGGAAAGCCCGCAGCCCCCAGCTCTGTGGGCCCAAGCAAGCGGTTCCCAGAGAGCTTTAGAACAAGGCATAGTTTTCCCTGCTGGCTCTTTGGGCATGGGACCCATCTCCAGCCATAGGCCATTTTTGTGCCTGATAGGGCGCCAAGTGGGAAAGGGTGGCTTTGAGGCTGAAGACAGCAGGAAAGCCTGCAGCTCCCAGGTCTGTGGGGCTATGCAAGCGGTTCCCAAAGAGCTTTAGAACAAGGCATATTTTTCCCTGCTGGCTCTTTGGGCGGGGGACCCATCTCCAGCCGTATGGCCATTTTTGTGCCTGGCGCGGCGCCAAGTGGGAAAGGGTGGTGTCGAGGCTGAAGGCAGCAGGAAAGCCCGCAGCCCCCATGTCTGTGGGGCTACGCAAGCGGTTCCCAAAGAGCTTTAGAACAAGGCATAGTTTTCCCTGCTGGCTCTTTGGGTGGGGGACCCATCTCCAGACGTATGGCTATTTTTGTGCCTGGCGCGGTGCGTAGTGGCATAGGGTGGTTTTGAGGCTGAAGGCAGCAGGAAAGCCCGCAGCCCCCACGTCTGTGGGCCCAAGCAAGCGGTTCCCAGAGAGCTTTAGAACAAGGCATAGTTTTCCCTGCTGGCTCTTTGGGCATGGGACCCAGCTCCAGCCATAGGCCATTTTTGTGCCTGGCGCGGCGCCAAGTGGGAAAGGGTGGCTTTGAGGCTGAAGGCAGCAGCAAAGCCCGCAGCCCCCAGGTCTGTGGGGCTACGCAAGCGGTTCCCAAAGAGCTTTAGAACAAGGCATAGTTTTCCCTGCTGGCTCTTTGGGCGGGGGACACATCTCCAGCCGTATGGCCATTTTTGTGCCTGGCGCGGCGCCAAGTGGGAAAGGGTGGTGTCGAGGCTGAAGGCAGCAGGAAAGCCCGCAGCCCCCAGGTCTGTGGGGCTACGCAAGCGGTTCCCAAAGAGCTTTAGAACAAGGCATAGTTTTCCCTGCTGGCTCTTTGGGCGGGGGACCCATCTCCAGCCGTATGGCCATTTTTGTGCCTGGCCCGGCGCCAAGTGGGAAAGGGTGGCTTTGAGTCTGAAGACAGCAGGAAAGCCTGCAGCCCCCAGGTCTGTGGGGCTATGCAAGCGGTTCCCAAAGAGCTTTAGAACAAGGCATAGTTTTCCCTGCTGGCTCTTTGGGCGGGGGACCCATCTCCAGCCGTATGGCCATTTTTGTGCCTGGCGCGGCGCCAAGTGGGAAAGGGTGGTGTCGAGGCTGAAGGCAGCAGGAAAGCCCTCAGTCCCCAGGTCTGTGGGGCTACGCAAGCGGTTCCCAAAGAGCTTTAGAACAAGGCATAGTTTTCCCTGCTGGCTCTCTGGGCGGGGACCCATCTCCAGCCGTATGGCCATTTTTGAGCCTGGCGCGGCGCCAGGTGGGAAAGGGTGGCTTTGAGGCTGAAGGCAGGAGCAAAGCCTGCAGCCCCCAGGTCTGTGGGGCCAAGCAAGCGGTTCCCAAAGAGCTTTAGAACAAGGCATAGTTTTCCCTGCTGGCTCTTAGGGCGGGGGACCCATCTCCAGCCGTATGGCCATTTTTGAGCCTGGCGCGGCGCCAAGTGGGAAAGGGTGGTGTCGAGGCTGAAGGCAGCAGGAAAGCCCGCAGCCCCCAGGTCTGTGGGGCTACGCAAGCGGTTCCCAAAGAGCTTTAGAACAAGGCATAGTTTTCCCTGCTGGCTCTTTGGGCGGGGGACCCATCTCCAGCCGTATGGCCATTTTTGTGCCTGGCGAAGCCCCAAGAGGGAAAGGGTGGCTTTGAATCTGAAGGCAGCAGGAAAGCCCGCAGCCCCCAGGTCTGTGGGGCTATGCAAGCGGTTCCCAAAGAGCTTTAGAACAAGGCATAGTTTTTCCCTGCTGGCTCTTTTGGCAGGGGACCCATCTCCAGCCGTATGGCCATTTTTGTGCCTGGCCCGGTGCCAAGTGGGAAAGGGTGGTGTTGAGGCTGAAGGCAGCAGCAAAGACTGCAGCCCCCAGGTCTGTGGGGCCAAGCAAGCGGTTCCCAAAGAGCTTTAGAACAAGGCATAGTTTTCCCTGCTGGCTCTTTGGGCGGGGGGACCCATCTCCAGCCGTATGGCCATTTTTGTGCCTGGCACGGCGCCAAGTGGGAAAGGGTGGCTTTGAGGCTGAAGGCAGCAGCAAAGCCCGCAGCCCCCAGGTCTGTGGGGCTACGCAAGCGGTTCCCAAAGAGCTTTAGAACAAGGCATAGTTTTCCCTGCTGGCTCTTTGGGCGGGGGACCCATCTCCAACCGTATGGCCATTTTTGTGCCTGGCGCGGCGCCAAGTGGGAAAGGGTGGTGTCGAGGCTGAAGGCAGCAGGAAAGCCCGCAGCCCCCACGTCTGTGGGGCCAAGCAAGCGGTTCCCAAAGAGCTTTAGAACAAGGCATAGTTTTCCCTGCTGGCTCTTTGGGCATGGGACCCATCTCCACCCATAGGCCATTTTTGTGCTTGATAGGGCGCCAAGTGGGAAAGGGTGGCTTTGAGGCTGAAGGCAGCAGGAAAGCCTGCAGCCCCCAGGTCTGTGGGGCTACACAAGCAGTTCCCAAAGAGCTTTAGAACAAGGCATAGTTTTCCCTGCTGGCTCTTTGGGCGGGGGACCCATCTCCAGCCGTATGGCCATTTTTGTGCCTGGCGCGGCGCCAAGTGGGAAAGGGTGGTGTCGAGGCTGAAGGCAGCAGGAAAGCCCGCAGCCCCCAGGTCTGTGGGGCTACGCAAGCGGTTCCCAAAGAGCTTTAGAACAAGGCATAGTTTTCCCTGCTGCCTCTTTGGGTGGGGGACCCATCTCCAGACGTATGGCTATTTTTGTGCCTGGCGCGGTGCGTAGTGGCATAGGGTGGTTTTGAGGCTGAAGGCAGCAGGAAAGCCCGCAGCCCCCACGTCTGTGGGCCCAAGCAAGCGGTTCCCAGAGAGCTTTAGAACAAGGCATAGTTTTCCCTGCTGGCTCTTTGGGCGGGGGACCAACTCCAGCCATATGGCCATTTTTGTGCCTGGCGCGGTGCGTAGTGGGAAAGGGTGGTTTTGAGGCTGAAGGCAGCAGGAAAGCCCGCAGCCCCCAGGTCTGTGGGGCCAAGCAAGCGGTTCCCAAAGAGCTTTAGAACAAGGCATAGTTTTCCCTGCTGGCTCTTTGGGCATGGGACCCAGCTCCAGCCATAGGCCATTTTTGTGCCTGGCGCGGCGCCAAGTGGGAAAGGGTGGCTTTGAGGCTGAAGGCAGCAGCAAAGCCCGCAGCCCCCAGGTCTGTGGGGCTACGCAAGCGGTTCCCAAAGAGCTTTAGAACAAGGCATAGTTTTCCCTGCTGGCTCTTTGGGCGGGGGACACATCTCCAGCCGTATGGCCATTTTTGTGCCTGATAGGGCGCCAAGTGGGAAAGGGTGGTGTCGAGGCTGAAGGCAGCAGGAAAGCCCGCAGCCCCCAGGTCTGTGGGGCCAAGCAAGCGGTTCCCAAAGAGCTTTAGAACAAGGCATAGTTTTCCCTGCTGGCTCTTTGGGCGGGGGACCCATCTCCAGCCGTATGGCCATTTTTGTGCCTGGCCCGGCGCCAAGTGGGAAAGGGTGGCTTTGAGGCTGAAGACAGCAGGAAAGCCTGCAGCCCCCAGGTCTGTGGGGCTATGCAAGCGGTTCCCAAAGAGCTTTAGAACAAGGCATAGTTTTCCCTGCTGGCTCTTTGGGCGGGTGACCCATCTCCAGCCGTATGGCCATTTTTGTGCCTGGCGCGGCGCCAAGTGGGAAAGGGTGGTGTCGAGGCTGAAGGCAGCAGGAGAGCCCGCAGTCCCCAGGTCTGTGGGGCTACGCAAGCGGTTCCCAAAGAGCTTTAGAACAAGGCATAGTTTTCCCTGCTGGCTCTCTGGGCGGGGACCCATCTCCAGCCGTATGGCCATTTTTGAGCCTGGCGCGGCGCCAGGTGGGAAAGGGTGGCTTTGAGGCTGAAGGCAGCAGGAAAGCCTGCAGCCCCCAGGTCTGTGGGGCTACGCAAGCGGTTCCCAAAGAGCTTTAGAACAAGGCATAGTTTTCCCTGCTGGCTCTTAGGGCGGGGGACCCATCTCCAGCCGTATGGCCATTTTTGAGCCTGGCGCGGCGCCAAGTGGGAAAGGGTGGTGTCGAGGCTGAAGGCAGCAGGAAAGCCCGCAGCCCCCAGGTCTGTGGGGCTACGCAAGCGGTTCCCAAAGAGCTTTAGAACAAGGCATAGTTTTCCCTGCTGGCTCTTTGGGCGGGGGACCCATCTCCAGCCGTATGGCCATTTTTGTGCCTGGCACGGCGCCAAGTGGGAAAGGGTGGCTTTGAGGCTGAAGGCAGCAGGAAAGCCCGCAGCCCCCAGGTCTGTGGGGCTACGCAAGCGGTTCCCAAAGAGCTTTAGAACAAGGCATAGTTTTCCCTGCTGGCTCTTTGGGCGGGGGACCCATCTCCAGCCGTATGGCCATTTTTGTGCCTGGCCCGGCGCCAAGTGGGAAAGGGTGGCTTTGAGGCTGAAGGCAGCAGCAAAGCCTGCAGCCCCCAGGTCTGTGGGGCTACGCAAGCGGTTCCCAAAGAGCTTTAGAACAAGGCATAGTTTTCCCTGCTGGCTCTCTGGGCGGGGGACCCATCTGCAGCCGTATGGCCATTTTTGAGCCTGGAGCAGTGCCAAGTGGGAAAGGGTGGTTTTGAGGGTGAAGGCAGCAGGAAAGCCCGCAGCCCCCAGGTCTGTGGGGCTACGCAAGCGGTTCCCAAAGAGCTTTAGAACAAGGCATAGTTTTCCCTGCTGGCTCTTTGGGCGGGGGACCCATCTCCAGCCGTATGGCCATTTTTGTGCCTGGCGCAGCGCCAAGTGGGAAAGGGTGGTTTTGAGGCTGAAGGCAGCAGCAAAGCCTGCAGCCCCCAGGTCTGTGGGGCTACGCAAGCGGTTCCCAAAGAGCTTTAGAACAAGGCATAGTTTTCCCTGCTGGCTCTTTGGGCGGGGGACCCATCTCCAGCCATAGGCCATTTTTGTGCCTGGCGCGAAGCCAAGTGGGAAAGGGTGCTGTCGAGGCTGAAGGCAGCAGGAAAGCCCGCAGCCCCAAGGTCTGTGGGGCTACGCAAGCGGTTCCCAAAGAGCTTTAGAACAAGGCATAGTTTTCCCTGCTGGCTCTTTGGGCGGGGGACCCATCTCCAGCCGTATGGCCATTTTTGTGCCTGGCCCGGCGCAAAGTGGGAAAGGGTGGCTTTGAGGCTGAAGGCAGCAGGAAAGCCCGCAGCCCCCAGGTCTGTGCGGCTACGCAAGCGGTTCCCAAAGAGCTTTAGAACAAGGCATAGTTTTCCTTGCTGGCTCTTTGGGCAGGGGACCCATCTCCAGCCATACGGCCATTTTTGTGCCTGGCGCGGTGCCAAGAGGGAAAGGGTGGTGTCGAGGCTAAAGGCAGCAGGAAAGCCCGCAGCCCCCAGGTCTGTGGGGCTACGCAAGCGGTTCCCAAAGAGCTTTAGAACAAGGCATAGTTTTCCCTGCTGGCTCTTTGGGTGGGGGACCCATCTCCAGCCGTATGGCTATTTTTGTGCCTGACGCGGTGCGTAGTGGCATAGGGTGGTTTTGAGGCTGAAGGCAGCAGGAAAGCCCGCAGCCCCCACGTCTGTGGGGCCAAGCAAGCGGTTCCCAAAGAGCTTTAGAACAAGGCATAGTTTTCCCTGCTGGCTCTTTGGGCGGGGGACCCATCTCCAGCCGTATGGCCATTTTTGTGCCTGGCGCGGTGCGTAGTGGGAAAGGGTGGTTTTGAGGCTGAAGGCAGCAGGAAAGCCCGCAGCCCCCAGGTCTGTGGGGCTACGCAAGCGGTTCCCAAAGAGCTTTAGAACAAGGCATAATTTTCCCTGCTGGCTCTTTGGGCGGGGGACCCATCTCCAGCCGTATGGCCATTTTTGTGCCTGGCGCGGCGCCAAGTGGGTAAGGGTGGTGTCGAGGCTGAAGGCAGCAGCAAAGCCTGCAGCCCCCAGGTCTGTGGGGCCAAGCAAGCGGTTCCCAAAGAGCATTAGAACAAGGCATAGTTTTCCCTGCTGGCTCTTTGGGCATGGGACCCATCTCCAGCCGTATGGCCATTTTTGTCCCTGGCCCGGCGCCAAGTGGGAAAGGGTGGCTTTGAGGCTGAAGGCAGCAGGAAAGCCCGCAGCCCCCAGGTCTGTGGGGCTACGCAAGCGGTTCCCAAAGAGCTTTAGAACAAGGCATAGTTTTCCCTGCTCGCTCTTAGGGCATGGGACCCATCTCCAGCCATAGGCCATTTTTGTGCCTGGCGCGAAGCCAAGTGGGAAAGGGTGCTGTCGAGGCTGAAGGCAGCAGGAAAGCCCGCAGCCCCCAGGTCTGTGGGGCTACGCAAGCGGTTCCCAAAGAGCTTTAGAACAAGGCATAGTTTTCCCTGCTGGCTCTTTGGGCGGGGGACCCATCTCCAGCCGTATGGCCATTTTTGTGCCTGGCGCGGCGCCAAGTGGGAAAGGGTGGTGTCGAGTCTGAAGGCAGCAGGAAAGCCTGCAGCCCCCAGGTCTGTGGGGCTACGCAAGCGGTTCCCAAAGAGCTTTAGAACAAGGCAGAGTTTTCCCTGCTGGCTCTTTGGGCGGGGGACCCATCTCCAGCCGTATGGCCATTTTTGTGCCTGGCGCGGCGCCAAGTGGGAAAGGGTGGTGTCGAGGCTGAAGGCAGCAGGAAAGCCCGCAGCCCCCACGTCTGTGGGGCTACGCAAGCGGTTCCCAAAGAGCTTTAGAACAAGGCATAGTTTTCCCTGCTGGCTCTTTGGGCGGGGGACCCATGTCCAGCCGTATGGCCATTTTTGTGCCTGGCCCGGCGCCAAGTGGGAAAGGGTGGTTTTGAGGCTGAAGGCAGCAGGAAAGCCCGCAGCCCCCAGCTCTGTGGGCCCAAGCAAGCGGTTCCCAGAGAGCTTTAGAACAAGGCATAGTTTTCCCTGCTGGCTCTTTGGGCATGGGACCCATCTCCAGCCATAGGCCATTTTTGTGCCTGATAGGGCGCCAAGTGGGAAAGGGTGGCTTTGAGGCTGAAGACAGCAGGAAAGCCTGCAGCTCCCAGGTCTGTGGGGCTATGCAAGCGGTTCCCAAAGAGCTTTAGAACAAGGCATATTTTTCCCTGCTGGCTCTTTGGGCGGGGGACCCATCTCCAGCCGTATGGCCATTTTTGTGCCTGGCGCGGCGCCAAGTGGGAAAGGGTGGTGTCGAGGCTGAAGGCAGCAGGAAAGCCCGCAGCCCCCATGTCTGTGGGGCTACGCAAGCGGTTCCCAAAGAGCTTTAGAACAAGGCATAGTTTTCCCTGCTGGCTCTTTGGGTGGGGGACCCATCTCCAGACGTATGGCTATTTTTGTGCCTGGCGCGGTGCGTAGTGGCATAGGGTGGTTTTGAGGCTGAAGGCAGCAGGAAAGCCCGCAGCCCCCACGTCTGTGGGCCCAAGCAAGCGGTTCCCAGAGAGCTTTAGAACAAGGCATAGTTTTCCCTGCTGGCTCTTTGGGCATGGGACCCAGCTCCAGCCATAGGCCATTTTTGTGCCTGGCGCGGCGCCAAGTGGGAAAGGGTGGCTTTGAGGCTGAAGGCAGCAGCAAAGCCCGCAGCCCCCAGGTCTGTGGGGCTACGCAAGCGGTTCCCAAAGAGCTTTAGAACAAGGCATAGTTTTCCCTGCTGGCTCTTTGGGCGGGGGACACATCTCCAGCCGTATGGCCATTTTTGTGCCTGGCGCGGCGCCAAGTGGGAAAGGGTGGTGTCGAGGCTGAAGGCAGCAGGAAAGCCCGCAGCCCCCAGGTCTGTGGGGCTACGCAAGCGGTTCCCAAAGAGCTTTAGAACAAGGCATAGTTTTCCCTGCTGGCTCTTTGGGCGGGGGACCCATCTCCAGCCGTATGGCCATTTTTGTGCCTGGCCCGGCGCCAAGTGGGAAAGGGTGGCTTTGAGTCTGAAGACAGCAGGAAAGCCTGCAGCCCCCAGGTCTGTGGGGCTATGCAAGCGGTTCCCAAAGAGCTTTAGAACAAGGCATAGTTTTCCCTGCTGGCTCTTTGGGCGGGGGACCCATCTCCAGCCGTATGGCCATTTTTGTGCCTGGCGCGGCGCCAAGTGGGAAAGGGTGGTGTCGAGGCTGAAGGCAGCAGGAAAGCCCTCAGTCCCCAGGTCTGTGGGGCTACGCAAGCGGTTCCCAAAGAGCTTTAGAACAAGGCATAGTTTTCCCTGCTGGCTCTCTGGGCGGGGACCCATCTCCAGCCGTATGGCCATTTTTGAGCCTGGCGCGGCGCCAGGTGGGAAAGGGTGGCTTTGAGGCTGAAGGCAGGAGCAAAGCCTGCAGCCCCCAGGTCTGTGGGGCCAAGCAAGCGGTTCCCAAAGAGCTTTAGAACAAGGCATAGTTTTCCCTGCTGGCTCTTAGGGCGGGGGACCCATCTCCAGCCGTATGGCCATTTTTGAGCCTGGCGCGGCGCCAAGTGGGAAAGGGTGGTGTCGAGGCTGAAGGCAGCAGGAAAGCCCGCAGCCCCCAGGTCTGTGGGGCTACGCAAGCGGTTCCCAAAGAGCTTTAGAACAAGGCATAGTTTTCCCTGCTGGCTCTTTGGGCGGGGGACCCATCTCCAGCCGTATGGCCATTTTTGTGCCTGGCGAAGCCCCAAGAGGGAAAGGGTGGCTTTGAATCTGAAGGCAGCAGGAAAGCCCGCAGCCCCCAGGTCTGTGGGGCTATGCAAGCGGTTCCCAAAGAGCTTTAGAACAAGGCATAGTTTTCCCTGCTGGCTCTTTTGGCAGGGGACCCATCTCCAGCCGTATGGCCATTTTTGTGCCTGGCCCGGTGCCAAGTGGGAAAGGGTGGTGTTGAGGCTGAAGGCAGCAGCAAAGACTGCAGCCCCCAGGTCTGTGGGGCCAAGCAAGCGGTTCCCAAAGAGCTTTAGAACAAGGCATAGTTTTCCCTGCTGGCTCTTTGGGCGGGGGACCCATCTCCAGCCGTATGGCCATTTTTGTGCCTGGCACGGCGCCAAGTGGGAAAGGGTGGCTTTGAGGCTGAAGGCAGCAGCAAAGCCCGCAGCCCCCAGGTCTGTGGGGCTACGCAAGCGGTTCCCAAAGAGCTTTAGAACAAGGCATAGTTTTCCCTGCTGGCTCTTTGGGCGGGGGACCCATCTCCAACCGTATGGCCATTTTTGTGCCTGGCGCGGCGCCAAGTGGGAAAGGGTGGTGTCGAGGCTGAAGGCAGCAGGAAAGCCCGCAGCCCCCACGTCTGTGGGGCCAAGCAAGCGGTTCCCAAAGAGCTTTAGAACAAGGCATAGTTTTCCCTGCTGGCTCTTTGGGCATGGGACCCATCTCCACCCATAGGCCATTTTTGTGCTTGATAGGGCGCCAAGTGGGAAAGGGTGGCTTTGAGGCTGAAGGCAGCAGGAAAGCCTGCAGCCCCCAGGTCTGTGGGGCTACACAAGCAGTTCCCAAAGAGCTTTAGAACAAGGCATAGTTTTCCCTGCTGGCTCTTTGGGCGGGGGACCCATCTCCAGCCGTATGGCCATTTTTGTGCCTGGCGCGGCGCCAAGTGGGAAAGGGTGGTGTCGAGGCTGAAGGCAGCAGGAAAGCCCGCAGCCCCCAGGTCTGTGGGGCTACGCAAGCGGTTCCCAAAGAGCTTTAGAACAAGGCATAGTTTTCCCTGCTGCCTCTTTGGGTGGGGGACCCATCTCCAGACGTATGGCTATTTTTGTGCCTGGCGCGGTGCGTAGTGGCATAGGGTGGTTTTGAGGCTGAAGGCAGCAGGAAAGCCCGCAGCCCCCACGTCTGTGGGCCCAAGCAAGCGGTTCCCAGAGAGCTTTAGAACAAGGCATAGTTTTCCCTGCTGGCTCTTTGGGCGGGGGACCAACTCCAGCCATATGGCCATTTTTGTGCCTGGCGCGGTGCGTAGTGGGAAAGGGTGGTTTTGAGGCTGAAGGCAGCAGGAAAGCCCGCAGCCCCCAGGTCTGTGGGGCCAAGCAAGCGGTTCCCAAAGAGCTTTAGAACAAGGCATAGTTTTCCCTGCTGGCTCTTTGGGCATGGGACCCAGCTCCAGCCATAGGCCATTTTTGTGCCTGGCGCGGCGCCAAGTGGGAAAGGGTGGCTTTGAGGCTGAAGGCAGCAGCAAAGCCCGCAGCCCCCAGGTCTGTGGGGCTACGCAAGCGGTTCCCAAAGAGCTTTAGAACAAGGCATAGTTTTCCCTGCTGGCTCTTTGGGCGGGGGACACATCTCCAGCCGTATGGCCATTTTTGTGCCTGATAGGGCGCCAAGTGGGAAAGGGTGGTGTCGAGGCTGAAGGCAGCAGGAAAGCCCGCAGCCCCCAGGTCTGTGGGGCCAAGCAAGCGGTTCCCAAAGAGCTTTAGAACAAGGCATAGTTTTCCCTGCTGGCTCTTTGGGCGGGGGACCCATCTCCAGCCGTATGGCCATTTTTGTGCCTGGCCCGGCGCCAAGTGGGAAAGGGTGGCTTTGAGGCTGAAGACAGCAGGAAAGCCTGCAGCCCCCAGGTCTGTGGGGCTATGCAAGCGGTTCCCAAAGAGCTTTAGAACAAGGCATAGTTTTCCCTGCTGGCTCTTTGGGCGGGTGACCCATCTCCAGCCGTATGGCCATTTTTGTGCCTGGCGCGGCGCCAAGTGGGAAAGGGTGGTGTCGAGGCTGAAGGCAGCAGGAGAGCCCGCAGTCCCCAGGTCTGTGGGGCTACGCAAGCGGTTCCCAAAGAGCTTTAGAACAAGGCATAGTTTTCCCTGCTGGCTCTCTGGGCGGGGACCCATCTCCAGCCGTATGGCCATTTTTGAGCCTGGCGCGGCGCCAGGTGGGAAAGGGTGGCTTTGAGGCTGAAGGCAGCAGGAAAGCCTGCAGCCCCCAGGTCTGTGGGGCTACGCAAGCGGTTCCCAAAGAGCTTTAGAACAAGGCATAGTTTTCCCTGCTGGCTCTTAGGGCGGGGGACCCATCTCCAGCCGTATGGCCATTTTTGAGCCTGGCGCGGCGCCAAGTGGGAAAGGGTGGTGTCGAGGCTGAAGGCAGCAGGAAAGCCCGCAGCCCCCAGGTCTGTGGGGCTACGCAAGCGGTTCCCAAAGAGCTTTAGAACAAGGCATAGTTTTCCCTGCTGGCTCTTTGGGCGGGGGACCCATCTCCAGCCGTATGGCCATTTTTGTGCCTGGCACGGCGCCAAGTGGGAAAGGGTGGCTTTGAGGCTGAAGGCAGCAGGAAAGCCCGCAGCCCCCAGGTCTGTGGGGCTACGCAAGCGGTTCCCAAAGAGCTTTAGAACAAGGCATAGTTTTCCCTGCTGGCTCTTTGGGCGGGGGACCCATCTCCAGCCGTATGGCCATTTTTGTGCCTGGCCCGGCGCCAAGTGGGAAAGGGTGGCTTTGAGGCTGAAGGCAGCAGCAAAGCCTGCAGCCCCCAGGTCTGTGGGGCTACGCAAGCGGTTCCCAAAGAGCTTTAGAACAAGGCATAGTTTTCCCTGCTGGCTCTCTGGGCGGGGGACCCATCTGCAGCCGTATGGCCATTTTTGAGCCTGGAGCAGTGCCAAGTGGGAAAGGGTGGTTTTGAGGGTGAAGGCAGCAGGAAAGCCCGCAGCCCCCAGGTCTGTGGGGCTACGCAAGCGGTTCCCAAAGAGCTTTAGAACAAGGCATAGTTTTCCCTGCTGGCTCTTTGGGCGGGGGACCCATCTCCAACCGTATGGCCATTTTTGTGCCTGGCGCGGCGCCAAGTGGGAAAGGGTGGTGTCGAGGCTGAAGGCAGCAGGAAAGCCCGCAGCCCCCACGTCTGTGGGGCCAAGCAAGCGGTTCCCAAAGAGCTTTAGAACAAGGCATAGTTTTCCCTGCTGGCTCTTTGGGCATGGGACCCATCTCCACCCATAGGCCATTTTTGTGCTTGATAGGGCGCCAAGTGGGAAAGGGTGGCTTTGAGGCTGAAGGCAGCAGGAAAGCCTGCAGCCCCCAGGTCTGTGGGGCTACACAAGCAGTTCCCAAAGAGCTTTAGAACAAGGCATAGTTTTCCCTGCTGGCTCTTTGTTCGGGGGACCCATCTCCAGCCATAGGCCATTTTTGTGCCTGGCCCGGCGCCAAGTGGGAAAGGGTGGCTTTGAGGCTTGAAGGCAGCAGGAAAGCCCGCAGCCCCCAGGTCTGTGGGGCCAAGCAAGCGGTTCCCAAAGAGCTTTAGAACAAGGCATAGTTTTCCCTGCTGGCTCTCTGGGCGGGGGACCCATCTCCAGCCGTATGGCCATTTTTGAGCCTGGCGCGGCGCCAAGTGGGAAAGGGTTGTGTCGAGGCTAAAGGCAGCAGGAAAGCCCGCAGCCCCCAGGTCTGTGGGGCTACGCAAGCGGTTCCCAAAGAGCTTTAGAACAAGGCATAATTTTCCCTGCTGGCTCTTTGGGCGGGGGACCCATCTCCAGCCGTATGGCCATTTTTGTGCCTGGCGCGGCGCCAAGTGGGAAAGGGTGGCTTTGAGGCTGAAGGCAGCAGCAAAGCCCGCAGCCCCCAGGTCTGTGGGGCTACGCAAGCGGTTCCCAAAGAGCTTTAGAACAAGGCATAGTTTTCCCTGCTGGCTCTTTGGGCGGGGGACACATCTCCAGCCGTATGGCCATTTTTGTGCCTGATAGGGCGCCAAGTGGGAAAGGGTGGTGTCGAGGCTGAAGGCAGCAGGAAAGCCCGCAGCCCCCAGGTCTGTGCGGCTACGCAAGCGGTTCCCAAAGAGCTTTAGAACAAGGCATAGTTTTCCCTGCTGGCTCTTTGGGCGGGGGACCCATCTCCAGCCGTATGGCCATTTTTGTGCCTGATAGGGCGCCAAGTGGGAAAGGGTGGCTTTGAGGCTGAAGACAGCAGGAAAGCCTGCAGCCCCCAGGTCTGTGGGGCTATGCAAGCGGTTCCCAAAGAGCTTTAGAACAAGGCATAGTTTTCCCTGCTGGCTCTTTGGGCGGGGGACCCATCTCCAGCCGTATGGCCATTTTTGTGCCTGGCGCGGCGCCAAGTGGGAAAGGGTGGCTTTGAGGCTGAAGGCAGCAGGAAAGCCCGCAGTCCCCAGGTCTGTGGGGCTACGCAAGCGGTTCCCAAAGAGCTTTAGAACAAGGCATAGTTTTCCCTGCTGGCTCTCTGGGCGGGGACCCATCTCCAGCCGTATGGCCATTTTTGAGCCTGGCGCGGCGCCAGGTGGGAAAGGGTGGCTTTGAGGCTGAAGGCAGGAGCAAAGCCTGCAGCCCCCAGGTCTGTGGGGCTACGCAAGCGGTTCCCAAAGAGCTTTAGAACAAGGCATAGTTTTCCCTGCTGGCTCTTTGGGCGGGGGACACATCTCCAGCCGTATGGCCATTTTTGTGCCTGATAGGGCGCCAAGTGGGAAAGGGTGGCTTTGAGGCTGAAGACAGCAGGAAAGCCTGCAGCCCCCAGGTCTGTGGGGCTATGCAAGCGGTTCCCAAAGAGCTTTAGAACAAGGCATAGTTTTCCCTGCTGGCTCTTTGGGCGGGGGACCCATCTCCAGCCGTATGGCCATTTTTGTGCCTGGCGCGGCGCCAAGTGGGAAAGGGTGGCTTTGAGGCTGAAGGCAGCAGGAAAGCCCGCAGTCCCCAGGTCTGTGGGGCTACGCAAGCGGTTCCCAAAGAGCTTTAGAACAAGGCATAGTTTTCCCTGCTGGCTCTCTGGGCGGGGACCCATCTCCAGCCGTATGGCCATTTTTGAGCCTGGCGCGGCGCCAGGTGGGAAAGGGTGGCTTTGAGGCTGAAGGCAGGAGCAAAGCCTGCAGCCCCCAGGTCTGTGGGGCTACGCAAGCGGTTCCCAAAGAGCTTTAGAACAAGGCATAGTTTTCCCTGCTGGCTCTTAGGGCGGGGGACCCATCTCCAGCCGTATGGCCATTTTTGTGCCTGGCGCGGCGCCAAGTGGGAAAGGGTGGTGTCGAGGCTGAAGGCAGCAGGAAAGCCCGCGGCCCCCAGGTCTGTACGGCTACGCAAGCGGTTCCCAAAGAGCTTTAGAACAAGGCATAGTTTTCCCTGCTCGCTCTTTGGGCGGGGGACCCATCTCCAGCCGTATGGCCATTTTTGTGCCTGGCGAAGCCCCAAGAGGGAAAGGGTGGCTTTGAATCTGAAGGCAGCAGGAAAGCCCGCAGCCCCCAGGTCTGTGGGGCTACGCAAGCGGTTCCCAAAGAGCTTTAGAACAAGGCATAGTTTTCCCTGCTGGCTCTCTGGGCGGGGGACCCATCTGCAGCCGTATGGCCATTTTTGAGCCTGGAGCAGTGCCAAGTGGGAAAGGGTGGTTTTGAGGGTGAAGGCAGCAGGAAAGCCCGCAGCCCCCAGGTCTGTGGGGCTACGCAAGCGGTTCCCAAAGAGCTTTAGAACAAGGCATAGTTTTCCCTGCTGGCTCTTTGGGCGGGGGACCCATCTCCAACCGTATGGCCATTTTTGTGCCTGGCGCGGCGCCAAGTGGGAAAGGGTGGTGTCGAGGCTGAAGGCAGCAGGAAAGCCCGCAGCCCCCACGTCTGTGGGGCCAAGCAAGCGGTTCCCAAAGAGCTTTAGAACAAGGCATAGTTTTCCCTGCTGGCTCTTTGGGCATGGGACCCATCTCCACCCATAGGCCATTTTTGTGCTTGATAGGGCGCCAAGTGGGAAAGGGTGGCTTTGAGGCTGAAGGCAGCAGGAAAGCCTGCAGCCCCCAGGTCTGTGGGGCTACACAAGCAGTTCCCAAAGAGCTTTAGAACAAGGCATAGTTTTCCCTGCTGGCTCTTTGTTCGGGGGACCCATCTCCAGCCATAGGCCATTTTTGTGCCTGGCCCGGCGCCCAGTGGGAAAGGGTGGCTTTGAGGCTTGAAGGCAGCAGGAAAGCCCGCAGCCCCCAGGTCTGTGGGGCTACGCAAGCGGTTCCCAAAGAGCTTTAGAACAAGGCATAGTTTTCCCTGCTGGCTCTCTGGGCGGGGGACCCATCTCCAGCCGTATGGCCATTTTTGAGCCTGGCGCGGCGCCAAGTGGGAAAGGGTTGTGTCGAGGCTAAAGGCAGCAGGAAAGCCCGCAGCCCCCACGTCTGTGGGGCTACGCAAGCGGTTCCCAAAGAGCTTTAGAACAAGGCATAATTTTCCCTGCTGGCTCTTTGGGCGGGGGACCCATCTCCAGCCGTATGGCCATTTTTGTGCCTGGCGCGGCGCCAAGTGGGAAAGGGTGGCTTTGAGGCTGAAGGCAGCAGCAAAGCCCGCAGCCCCCAGGTCTGTGGGGCTACGCAAGCGGTTCCCAAAGAGCTTTAGAACAAGGCATAGTTTTCCCTGCTGGCTCTTTGGGCGGGGGACACATCTCCAGCCGTATGGCCATTTTTGTGCCTGATAGGGCGCCAAGTGGGAAAGGGTGGTGTCGAGGCTGAAGGCAGCAGGAAAGCCCGCAGCCCCCAGGTCTGTGGGGCTACGCAAGCGGTTCCCAAAGAGCTTTAGAACAAGGCATAGTTTTCCCTGCTGGCTCTTTGGGCGGGGGACCCATCTCCAGCCGTATGGCCATTTTTGTGCCTGATAGGGCGCCAAGTGGGAAAGGGTGGCTTTGAGGCTGAAGACAGCAGGAAAGCCTGCAGCCCCCAGGTCTGTGGGGCTACGCAAGCGGTTCCCAAAGAGCTTTAGAACAAGGCATAGTTTTCCCTGCTGGCTCTTTGGGCGGGGGACCCATCTCCAGCCGTATGGCCATTTTTGAGCCTGGCGCGGCGCCAAGTGGGAAAGGGTGGTGTCGAGGCTGAAGGCAGCAGGAAAGCCCGCAGCCCCTAGGTCTGTGGGGCTACGCAAGCGGTTCCCAAAGAGCTTTAGAACAAGGCATAGTTTTCCCTGCTCGCTCTTTGGGCGGGGGACCCATCTCCAGCCGTATGGCCATTTTTGTGCCTGGCGAAGCCCCAAGAGGGAAAGGGTGGCTTTGAATCTGAAGACAGCAGGAAAGCCTGCAGCCCCCAGGTCTGTGGGTCTACGCAAGCGGTTCCCAAAGAGCTTTAGAACAAGGCATAATTTTCCCTGCTGGCTCTCTGGGCGGGGGACCCATCTCCAGCCGTATGGCCATTTTTGTCCCTGGCCCGGCGCCAAGTGGGAAAGGGTGGTGTTGAGGCTGAAGGCAGCAGCAAAGACTGCAGCCCCCAGGTCTGTGGGGCCAAGCAAGCGGTTCCCAAAGAGCTTTAGAACAAGGCATAGTTTTCCCTGCTGGCTCTTTGGGCGGGGGACCCATCTCCAGCCGTATGGCCATTTTTGTGCCTGGCACGGCGCCAAGTGGGAAAGGGTGGCTTTGAGGCTGAAGGCAGCAGCAAAGCCCGCAGCCCCCAGGTCTGTGGGGCTACGCAAGCGGTTCCCAAAGAGCTTTAGAACAAGGCATAGTTTTCCCTGCTGGCTCTTTGGGCGGGGGACCCATCTCCAGCCGTATGGCCATTTTTGTGCCTGGCGCGGCGCCAAGTGGGAAAGGGTGGTGTCGAGGCTGAAGGCAGCAGGAAAGCCCGCAGCCCCCACGTCTGTGGGGCCAAGCAAGCGGTTCCCAAAGAGCTTTAGAACAAGGCATAGTTTTCCCTGCTGGCTCTTTGGGCCTGGGACCCATCTCCAGCCATAGGCCATTTTTGTGCTTGATAGGGCGCCAAGTGGGAAAGGGTGGCTTTGAGGCTGAAGGCAGCAGGAAAGCCTGCACCCCCAGATCTGTGGGGCTACGCAAGCAGTTCCCAAAGAGCTTTAGAACAAGGCATAGTTTTCCCTGCTGGCTCTTTGTTCGGGGGACCCATCTCCAGCCATAGGCCATTTTTGTGCCTGGCCCGGCGCCCAGTGGGAAAGGGTGGCTTTGAGGCTTGAAGGCAGCAGGAAAGCCCGCAGCCCCCAGGTCTGTGGGGCTACGCAAGCGGTTCCCAAAGAGCTTTAGAACAAGGCATAGTTTTCCCTGCTGGCTCTTTGGGCGGGGGACCCATCTCCAGCCGTATGGCCATTTTTGAGCCTGGCGCGGCGCCAAGTGGGAAAGGGTTGTGTCGAGGCTAAAGGCAGCAGGAAAGCCCGCAGCCCCCAGGTCTGTGGGGCCAAGCAAGCGGTTCCCAAAGAGCTTTAGAACAAGGCATAATTTTCCCTGCTGGCTCTTTGGGCGGGGGACCCATCTCCAGCCGTATGGCCATTTTTGTGCCTGGCGCAGCGCCAAGTGGGAAAGGGTGGTTTTGAGGCTGAAGGCAGCAGCAAAGCCTGCAGCCCCCAGGTCTGTGGGGCTACGCAAGCGGTTCCCAAAGAGCTTTAGAACAAGGCATAGTTTTCCCTGCTGGCTCTTTGGGCGGGGGACACATCTCCAGCCGTATGGCCATTTTTGTGCCTGGCCGGGGGCCAAGTGGGAAAGGGTGGTTTTGAGGCTGAAGGCAGCAGGAAAGCCCGCAGCCCCCAGGTCTGTGCGGCTACGCAAGCGGTTCCCAAAGAGCTTTAGAACAAGGCATAGTTTTCCCAGCTGGCTCTTAGGGCATGGGACCCATCTCCAGCCATAGGCCATTTTTGTGCCTGGCGCGAAGCCAAGTGGGAAAGGGTGCTGTCGAGGCTGAAGGCAGCAGGAAAGCCCGCAGCCCCAAGGTCTGTGGGGCTACGCAAGCGGTTCCCAAAGAGCTTTAGAACAAGGCATAGTTTTCCCTGCTGGCTCTTTGGGCGGGGGACCCATCTCCAGCCGTATGGCCATTTTTGTGCCTGGCCCGGCGCAAAGTGGGAAAGGGTGGCTTTGAGGCTGAAGGCAGCAGGAAAGCCCGCAGCCCCCAGGTGTGTGGGGCTACGCAAGCGGTTCCCAAAGAGCTTTAGAACAAGGCATAGTTTTCCCTGCTGGCTCTTTGGGCGGGGGACCCATCTCCAGCCATACGGCCATTTTTGTGCCTGGCGCGGCGCCAAGAGGGAAAGGGTGGTGTCGAGGCTAAAGGCAGCAGGAAAGCCCGCAGCCCCCAGGTCTGTGGGGCTACGCAAGCGGTTCCCAAAGAGCTTTAGAACAAGGCATAGTTTTCCCTGCTGGCTCTTTGGGCATGGGACCCATCTCCACCCATAGGCCATTTTTGTGCCTGATAGGGCGCCAAGTGGGAAAGGGTGGCTTTGAGGCTGAAGACAGCAGGAAAGCCTGCAGCCCCCAGGTCTGTGGGGCTACGCAAGCGGTTCCCAAAGAGCTTTAGAACAAGGCATAGTTTTCCCTGCTGGCTCTTTGGGTGGGGGACCCATCTCCAGCCGTATGGCCATTTTTGTGCCTGGCGCGGTGCGTAGTGGCATAGGGTGGTTTTGAGGCTGAAGGCAGCAGGAAAGCCCGCAGCCCCCACGTCTGTGGGGCCAAGCAAGCGGTTCCCAAAGAGCTTTAGAACAAGGCATAGTTTTCCCAGCTGGCTCTTTGGGCGGGGGACCCATCTCCAGCCGTATGGCCATTTTTGTGCCTGGCGCGGTGCGTAGTGGGAAAGGGTGGTTTTGAGGCTGAAGGCAGCAGGAAAGCCCGCAGCCCCCAGGTCTGTGGGGCTACGCAAGCGGTTCCCAAAGAGCTTTAGAACAAGGCATAATTTTCCCTGCTGGCTCTTTGGGCGGGGGACCCATCTCCAGCCATAGGCCATTTTTGTGCCTGGCGTGAAGCCAAGTGGGAAAGGGTGCTGTCGAGGCTGAAGGCAGCAGGAAAGCCCGCAGCCCCCAGGTCTGTGGGGCTACGCAAGCGGTTCCCAAAGAGCTTTAGAACAAGGCATAGTTTTCCCTGCTGGCTCTTTGGGCGGGGGACCCATCTCCAGCCGTATGGCCATTTTTGTGCCTGGCCCGGCGCAAAGTGGGAAAGGGTGGCTTTGAGGCTGAAGGCAGCAGGAAAGCCCGCGGCCCCCAGGTCTGTGCGGCTACGCAAGCGGTTCCCAAAGAGCTTTAGAACAAGGCATAGTTTTCCCTGCTGGCTCTTTGGGCGGGGGACCCATCTCCAGCCTTACGGCCATTTTTGTGCCTGGCGCGGCGCCAAGAGGGAAAGGGTGGTGTCGAGGCTAAAGGCAGCAGGAAAGCCCGCAGCCCCCAGGTCTGTGGGGCTACGCAAGCGGTTCCCAAAGAGCTTTAGAACAAGGCATAGTTTTCCCTGCTGGCTCTTTGGGCGGGGGACCCATCTCCAGCCGTACGGCCATTTTTGTGCCTGGCGCGGCGCCAAGTGGGAAATGGTGGTATCGAGGCTGAAGGCAGCAGGAAAGCCCGCAGCCCCCAGGTCTGTGGGGCTACGCAAGCGGTTCCCAAAGAGCTTTAGAACAAGGCATAGTTTTCCCTGCTGGCTCTTTTGGCAGGGGACCCATCTCCAGCCGTATGGCCATTTTTGTCCCTGGCCCGGCGCCAAGTGGGAAAGGGTGGCTTTGAGGCTGAAGGCAGCAGCAAAGACTGCAGCCCCCAGGTCTGTGGGGCCAAGCAAGCGGTTCCCAAAGAGCTTTAGAACAAGGCATAGTTTTCCCTGCTGGCTCTTTGGGCGGGGGACCCATCTCCAGCCGTATGGCCATTTTTGTGCCTGGCACGGCGCCAAGTGGGAAAGGGTGGCTTTGAGGCTGAAGGCAGCAGCAAAGCCCGCAGCCCCCATGTCTGTGGGGCCAAGCGAGCGGTTCCCAAAGAGCTTTAGAACAAGGCATAGTTTTCCCTGCTGGCTCTTTGGGTGGGGGACCCATCTCCAGCCGTATGGCTATTTTTGTGCCTGACGCGGTGCGTAGTGGCATAGGGTGGTTTTGAGGCTGAAGGCAGCAGGAAAGCCCGCAGCCCCCACGTCTGTGGGGCCAAGCAAGCGGTTCCCAAAGAGCTTTAGAACAAGGCATAGTTTTCCCAGCTGGCTCTTTGGGCGGGGGACCCATCTCCAGCCGTATGGCCATTTTTGTGCCTGGCGCGGTGCGTAGTGGGAAAGGGTGGTTTTGAGGCTGAAGGCAGCAGGAAAGCCCGCAGCCCCCAGGTCTGTGGGGCTACGCAAGCGGTTCCCAAAGAGCTTTAGAACAAGGCATAATTTTCCCTGCTGGCTCTTTGGGCGGGGGACCCATCTCCAGCCATAGGCCATTTTTGTGCCTGGCGCGAAGCCAAGTGGGAAAGGGTGCTGTCGAGGCTGAAGGCAGCAGGAAAGCCCGCAGCCCCCAGGTCTGTGGGGCTACGCAAGCGGTTCCCAAAGAGCTTTAGAACAAGGCATAGTTTTCCCTGCTGGCTCTTTGGGCGGGGGACCCATCTCCAGCCGTATGGCCATTTTTGTGCCTGGCCCGGCGCAAAGTGGGAAAGGGTGGCTTTGAGGCTGAAGGCAGCAGGAAAGCCCGCAGCCCCCAGGTCTGTGCGGCTACGCAAGCGGTTCCCAAAGAGCTTTAGAACAAGGCATAGTTTTCCCTGCTGGCTCTTTGGGCGGGGGACCCATCTCCAGCCGTACGGCCATTTTTGTGCCTGGCGCGGCGCCAAGAGGGAAAGGGTGGTGTCGAGGCTAAAGGCAGCAGGAAAGCCCGCAGCCCCCAGGTCTGTGGGGCTACGCAAGCGGTTCCCAAAGAGCTTTAGAACAAGGCATAGTTTTCCCTGCTGGCTCTTTGGGCGGGGGACCCATCTCCAGCCGTACGGCCATTTTTGTGCCTGGCGCGGCGCCAAGTGGGAAATGGTGGTATCGAGGCTGAAGGCAGCAGGAAAGCCCGCAGCCCCCAGGTCTGTGGGGCTACGCAAGCGGTTCCCAAAGAGCTTTAGAACAAGGCATAGTTTTCCCTGCTGGCTCTTTTGGCAGGGGACCCATCTCCAGCCGTATGGCCATTTTTGTCCCTGGCCCGGCGCCAAGTGGGAAAGGGTGGCTTTGAGGCTGAAGGCAGCAGCAAAGACTGCAGCCCCCAGGTCTGTGGGGCCAAGCAAGCGGTTCCCAAAGAGCTTTAGAACAAGGCATAGTTTTCCCTGCTGGCTCTTTGGGCGGGGGACCCATCTCCAGCCGTATGGCCATTTTTGTGCCTGGCACGGCGCCAAGTGGGAAAGGGTGGCTTTGAGGCTGAAGGCAGCAGCAAAGCCCGCAGCCCCCAGGTCTGTGGGGCCAAGCGAGCGGTTCCCAAAGAGCTTTAGAACAAGGCATAGTTTTCCCTGCTGGCTCTTTGGGCGGGGGACCCATCTCCAGCCGTATGGCCATTTTTGTGCCTGGCGCGGCGCCAAGTGGGAAAGGGTGGTGTCGAGGCTGAAGGCAGCAGGAAAGCCCGCAGCCCCCACGTCTGTGGGGCCAAGCAAGCGGTTCCCAAAGAGCTTTAGAACAAGGCATAGTTTTCCCTGCTGGCTCTTTGGGCCTGGGACCCATCTCCAGCCATAGGCCATTTTTGTGCTTGATAGGGCGCCAAGTGGAAAAGGGTGGCTTTGAGGCTGAAGGCAGCAGGAAAGCCTGCAGCCCCCAGGTCTGTGGGGCTACGCAAGCAGTTCCCAAAGAGCTTTAGAACAAGGCATAGTTTTCCCTGCTGGCTCTTTGTTCGGGGGACCCATCTCCAGCCATAGGCCATTTTTGTGCCTGGCCCGGCGCCCAGTGGGAAAGGGTGGCTTTGAGGCTTGAAGGCAGCAGGAAAGCCCGCAGCCCCCAGGTCTGTGGGGCTACGCAAGCGGTTCCCAAAGAGCTTTAGAACAAGGCATAGTTTTCCCTGCTGGCTCTCTGGGCGGGGGACCCATCTCCAGCCGTATGGCCATTTTTGAGCCTGGCGCGGCGCCAAGTGGGAAAGGGTGGTTTTGAGGCTGAAGGCAGCAGGAAAGCCCGCAGCCCCCAGGTCTGTGGGGCTACGCAAGTGGTTCCCAAAGAGCTTTAGAACAAGGCATAGTTTTCCCTGCTGGCTCTTTGGGCGGGGGACCCATCTCCAGCCGTATGGCCATTTTTGTGCCTGGCGCGGCGCCAAGTGGGAAAGGGTGGCTTTGAGGCTGAAGGCAGCAGCAAAGCCCGCAGCCCCCAGGTCTGTGGGGCTACGCAAGCGGTTCCCAAAGAGCTTTAGAACAAGGCATAGTTTTCCCTGCTGGCTCTTTGGGCGGGGGACCCATCTCCAGCCGTATGGCCATTTTTGTGCCTGATAGGGCGCCAAGTGGGAAAGGGTGGTGTCGAGGCTGAAGGCAGCAGGAAAGCCCGCAGCCCCCAGGTCTGTGGGGCTACGCAAGCGGTTCCCAAAGAGCTTTAGAACAAGGCATAGTTTTCCCTGCTGGCTCTTTGGGCGGGGGACCCATCTCCAGCCGTATGGCCATTTTTGTGCCTGATAGGGCGCCAAGTGGGAAAGGGTGGCTTTGAGGCTGAAGACAGCAGGAAAGCCTGCAGCCCCCAGGTCTGTGGGGCTATGCAAGCGGTTCCCAAAGAGCTTTAGAACAAGGCATAGTTTTCCCTGCTGGCTCTTTGGGCGGGGGACCCATCTCCAGCCGTATGGCCATTTTTGTGCCTGGCGCGGCGCCAAGTGGGAAAGGGTGGTGTCGAGGCTGAAGGCAGCAGGAAAGCCCGCAGTCCCCAGGTCTGTGGGGCTACGCAAGCGGTTCCCAAAGAGCTTTAGAACAAGGCATAGTTTTCCCTGCTGGCTCTCTGGGCGGGGACCCATCTCCAGCCGTATGGCCATTTTTGAGCCTGGCGCGGCGCCAGGTGGGAAAGGGTGGCTTTGAGGCTGAAGGCAGGAGCAAAGCCTGCAGCCCCCAGGTCTGTGGGGCTACGCAAGCGGTTCCCAAAGAGCTTTAGAACAAGGCATAGTTTTCCCTGCTGGCTCTTTGGGCATGGGACCCATCTCCAGCCGTATGGCCATTTTTGAGCCTGGCGCGGCGCCAAGTGGGAAAGGGTGGTGTCGAGGCTGAAGGCAGCAGGAAAGCCCGCAGCCCCCAGGTCTGTGGGGCTACGCAAGCGGTTCCCAAAGAGCTTTAGAACAAGGCATAGTTTTCCCTGCTCGCTCTTTGGGCGGGGGACCCATCTCCAGCCGTATGGCCATTTTTGTGCCTGGCGAAGCCCCAAGACGGAAAGGGTGGCTTTGAATCTGAAGGCAGCAGGAAAGCCCGCAGCCCCCAGGTCTGTGGGGCTACGCAAGCGGTTCCCAAAGAGCTTTAGAACAAGGCATAGTTTTCCCTGCTGGCTCTTTGGGCGGGGGACCCATCTCCAGCCGTATGGCCATTTTTGTGCCTGGCGCGGCGCCAAGTGGGAAAGGGTGGTGTCGAGGCTGAAGGCAGCAGGAAAGCCCGCAGCCCCCACGTCTGTGGGGCCAAGCAAGCGGTTCCCAAAGAGCTTTAGAACAAGGCATAGTTTTCCCTGCTGGCTCTTTGGGCCTGGGACCCATCTCCAGCCGTATGGCCATTTTTGTGCCTGGCACGGCGCCAAGTGGGAAAGGGTGGCTTTGAGGCTGAAGGCAGCAGCAAAGCCCGCAGCCCCCAGGTCTGTGGGGCTACGCAAGCGGTTCCCAAAGAGCTTTAGAACAAGGCATAGTTTTCCCTGCTGGCTCTTTGTTCGGGGGACCCATCTCCAGCCATAGGCCATTTTTGTGCCTGGCCCGGCGCCCAGTGGGAAAGGGTGGCTTTGAGGCTTGAAGGCAGCAGGAAAGCCCGCAGCCCCCAGGTCTGTGGGGCTACGCAAGCGGTTCCCAAAGAGCTTTAGAACAAGGCATAGTTTTCCCTGCTGGCTCTCTGGGCGGGGGACCCATCTCCAGCCGTATGGCCATTTTTGAGCCTGGCGCGGCGCCAAGTGGGAAAGGGTTGTGTCGAGGCTAAAGGCAGCAGGAAAGCCCGCAGCCCCCAGGTCTGTGGGGCTACGCAAGCGGTTCCCAAAGAGCTTTAGAACAAGGCATAATTTTCCCTGCTGGCTCTTTGGGCGGGGGACCCATCTCCAGCCGTATGGCCATTTTTGTGCCTGGCGCAGCGCCAAGTGGGAAAGGGTGGTTTTGAGGCTGAAGGCAGCAGCAAAGCCTGCAGCCCCCAGGTCTGTGGGGCTACGCAAGCGGTTCACAAAGAGCTTTAGAACAAGGCATAGTTTTCCCTGCTGGCTCTTTGGGCGGGGGACCCATCTCCAGCCGTATGGCCATTTTTGTGCCTGGCCGGGGGCCAAGTGGGAAAGGGTGGTTTTGAGGCTGAAGGCAGGAGCAAAGCCTGCAGCCCCCAGGTCTGTGCGGCTACGCAAGCGGTTCCCAAAGAGCTTTAGAACAAGGCATAGTTTTCCCTGCTGGCTCTTTGGGCATGGGACCCATCTCCAGCCATAGGCCATTTTTGTGCTTGATAGGGCGCCAAGTGGGAAAGGGTTGCTTTGAGGCTGAAGACAGCAGGAAAGCCCGCAGCCCCCAGGTCTGTGGGGCTACGCAAGCGGTTCCCAAAGAGCTTTAGAACAAGGCATAGTTTTCCCTGCTGGCTCTTTGGGCGGGGGACCCATCTCCAGCCGTATGGCCATTTTTGAGCCTGGCACGGCGCCAGGTGGGAAAGGGTGGCTTTGAGGCTGAAGGCAGGAGCAAAGCCTGCAGCCCCCAGGTCTGTGGTGCTACGCAAGCGGTTCCCAAAGAGCTTTAGAACAAGGCATAGTTTTCCCAGCTGGCTCTTAGGGCATGGGACCCATCTCCAGCCATAGGCCATTTTTGTGCCTGGCGCGAAGCCAAGTGGGAAAGGGTGCTGTCGAGGCTGAAGGCAGCAGGAAAGCCCGCAGCCCCAAGGTCTGTGGGGCTACGCAAGCGGTTCCCAAAGAGCTTTAGAACAAGGCATAGTTTTCCCTGCTGGCTCTTTGGGCGGGGGACCCATCTCCAGCCGTATGGCCATTTTTGTGCCTGGCCCGGCGCAAAGTGGGAAAGGGTGGCTTTGAGGCTGAAGGCAGCAGGAAAGCCCGCAGCCCCCAGGTCTGTGCGGCTACGCAAGCGGTGCCCAAAGAGCTTTAGAACAAGGCATAGTTTTCCCTGCTGGCTCTTTGGGCGGGGGACCCATCTCCAGCCGTACGGCCATTTTTGTGCCTGGCGCGGCGCCAAGAGGGAAAGGGTGGTGTCGAGGCTAAAGGCAGCAGGAAAGCCCGCAGCCCCCAGGTCTGTGGGGCTACGCAAGCGGTTCCCAAAGAGCTTTAGAACAAGGCATAGTTTTCCCTGCTGGCTCTTTGGGCGGGGGACCCATCTCCAGCCGTATGGCCATTTTTGTGCATGGCGCAGCGCCAAGTGGGAAATGGTGGTATCGAGGCTGAAGGCAGCAGGAAAGCCCGCAGCCCCCAGGTCTGTGCGGCTACGCAAGCGGTTCCCAAAGAGCTTTAGAACAAGGCATAGTTTTCCCTGCTGGCTCTTTGGGCATGGGACCCATCTCCACCCATAGGCCATTTTTGTGCCTGATAGGGCGCCAAGTGGGAAAGGGTGGCTTTGAGGCTGAAGACAGCAGGAAAGCCTGCAGCCCCCAGGTCTGTGGGGCTACGCAAGCGGTTCCCAAAGAGCTTTAGAACAAGGCATAATTTTCCCTGCTGGCTCTTTGGGTGGGGGACCCATCTCCAGCCGTATGGCTATTTTTGTGCCTGACGCGGTGCGTAGTGGCATAGGGTGGTTTTGAGGCTGAAGGCAGCAGGAAAGCCCGCAGCCCCCACGTCTGTGGGGCCAAGCAAGCGGTTCCCAAAGAGCTTTAGAACAAGGCATAGTTTTCCCAGCTGGCTCTTTGGGCGGGGGACCCATCTCCAGCCGTATGGCCATTTTTGTGCCTGGCGCGGTGCGTAGTGGGAAAGGGTGGTTTTGAGGCTGAAGGCAGCAGGAAAGCCCGCAGCCCCCAGGTCTGTGGGGCTACGCAAGCGGTTCCCAAAGAGCTTTAGAACAAGGCATAGTTTTCCCTGCTGGCTCTTTGGGCGGGGGACACATCTCCAGCCGTATGGCCATTTTTGTGCCTGGCGCAGCGCCAAGTGGGAAAGGGTGGTTTTGAGGCTGAAGGCAGCAGCAAAGCCTGCAGCCCCCAGGTCTGTGGGGCTACGCAAGCGGTTCCCAAAGAGCTTTAGAACAAGGCATAGTTTTCCCTGCTGGCTCTTTGGGCGGGGGACACATCTCCAGCCGTATGGCCATTTTTGTGCCTGGCCGGGGGCCAAGTGGGAAAGGGTGGTTTTGAGGCTGAAGGCAGCAGGAAAGCCCGCAGCCCCCAGGTCTGTGCGGCTACGCAAGCGGTTCCCAAAGAGCTTTAGAACAAGGCATAGTTTTCCCTGCTGGCTCTTTGGGCATGGGACCCATCTCCAGCCATAGGCCATTTTTGTGCTTGATAGGGCGCCAAGTGGGAAAGGGTTGCTTTGAGGCTGAAGGCAGCAGGAAAGCCCGCAGCCCCCACGTCTGTGGGGCTACGCAAGCGGTTCCCAAAGAGCTTTAGAACAAGGCATAGTTTTCCCTGCTGGCTCTCTGGGCGGGGGACCCATCTCCAGCCGTATGGCCATTTTTGAGCCTGGCGCGGCGCCAGGTGGGAAAGGGTGGCTTTGAGGCTGAAGGCAGGAGCAAAGCCTGCAGCCCCCAGGTCTGTGGTGCTACGCAAGCGGTTCCCAAAGAGCTTTAGAACAAGGCATAGTTTTCCCAGCTGGCTCTTAGGGCATGGGACCCATCTCCAGCCATAGGCCATTTTTGTGCCTGGCGCGAAGCCAAGTGGGAAAGGGTGCTGTCGAGGCTGAAGGCAGCAGGAAAGCCCGCAGCCCCAAGGTCTGTGGGGCTACGCAAGCGGTTCCCAAAGAGCTTTAGAACAAGGCATAGTTTTCCCTGCTGGCTCTTTGGGCGGGGGACCCATCTCCAGCCGTATGGCCATTTTTGTGCCTGGCCCGGCGCAAAGTGGGAAAGGGTGGCTTTGAGGCTGAAGGCAGCAGGAAAGCCCGCAGCCCCCAGGTCTGTGGGGCTACGCAAGCGGTTCCCAAAGAGCTTTAGAACAAGGCATAGTTTTCCCTGCTGGCTCTTTGGGCGGGGGACCCATCTCCAGCCGTATGGCCATTTTTGTGCCTGGCGCGGCGCCAAGAGGGAAAGGGTGGTGTCGAGGCTAAAGGCAGCAGGAAAGCCCGCAGCCCCCAGGTCTGTGGGGCTACGCAAGCGGTTCCCAAAGAGCTTTAGAACAAGGCATAGTTTTCCCTGCTGGCTCTTTGGGCATGGGACCCATCTCCACCCATAGGCCATTTTTGTGCCTGATAGGGCGCCAAGTGGGAAAGGGTGGCTTTGAGGCTGAAGACAGCAGGAAAGCCTGCAGCCCCCAGGTCTGTGGGGCTACGCAAGCAGTTCCCAAAGAGCTTTAGAACAAGGCATAGTTTTCCCTGCTGGCTCTTTGGGTGGGGGACCCATCTCCAGCCGTATGGCTATTTTTGTGCCTGACGCGGTGCGTAGTGGCATAGGGTGGTTTTGAGGCTGAAGGCAGCAGGAAAGCCCGCAGCCCCCACGTCTGTGGGGCCAAGCAAGCGGTTCCCAAAGAGCTTTAGAACAAGGCATAGTTTTCCCAGCTGGCTCTTTGGGCGGGGGACCCATCTCCAGCCGTATGGCCATTTTTGTGCCTGGCGCGGTGCCAAGTGGGAAAGGGTGGTTTTGAGGCTGAAGGCAGCAGGAAAGCCCGCAGCCCCCAGGTCTGTGGGGCTACGCAAGCGGTTCCCAAAGAGCTTTAGAACAAGGCATAATTTTCCCTGCTGGCTCTTTGGGCGGGGGACCCATCTCCAGCCATAGGCCATTTTTGTGCCTGGCGCGAAGCCAAGTGGGAAAGGGTGCTGTCGAGGCTGAAGGCAGCAGGAAAGCCCGCAGCCCCCAGGTCTGTGGGGCTACGCAAGCGGTTCCCAAAGAGCTTTAGAACAAGGCATAGTTTTCCCTGCTGGCTCTTTGGGCGGGGGACCCATCTCCAGCCGTATGGCCATTTTTGTGCCTGGCCCGGCGCAAAGTGGGAAAGGGTGGCTTTGAGGCTGAAGGCAGCAGGAAAGCCCGCGGCCCCCAGGTCTGTGCGGCTACGCAAGCGGTTCCCAAAGAGCTTTAGAACAAGGCATAGTTTTCCCTGCTGGCTCTTTGGGCGGGGGACCCATCTCCAGCCGTACGGCCATTTTTGTGCCTGGCGCGGCGCCAAGAGGGAAAGGGTGGTGTCGAGGCTAAAGGCAGCAGGAAAGCCCGCAGCCCCCAGGTCTGTGGGGCTACGCAAGCGGTTCCCAAAGAGCTTTAGAACAAGGCATAGTTTTCCCTGCTGGCTCTTTGGGCGGGGGACCCATCTCCAGCCGTACGGCCATTTTTGTGCCTGGCGCGGCGCCAAGTGGGAAATGGTGGTATCGAGGCTGAAGGCAGCAGGAAAGCCCGCAGCCCCCAGGTCTGTGGGGCTACGCAAGCGGTTCCCAAAGAGCTTTAGAACAAGGCATAGTTTTCCCTGCTGGCTCTTTTGGCAGGGGACCCATCTCCAGCCGTATGGCCATTTTTGTCCCTGGCCCGGCGCCAAGTGGGAAAGGGTGGCTTTGAGGCTGAAGGCAGCAGCAAAGACTGCAGCCCCCAGGTCTGTGGGGCCAAGCAAGCGGTTCCCAAAGAGCTTTAGAACAAGGCATAGTTTTCCCTGCTGGCTCTTTGGGCGGGGGACCCATCTCCAGCCGTATGGCCATTTTTGTGCCTGGCACGGCGCCAAGTGGGAAAGGGTGGCTTTGAGGCTGAAGGCAGCAGCAAAGCCCGCAGCCCCCAGGTCTGTGGGGCCAAGCGAGCGGTTCCCAAAGAGCTTTAGAACAAGGCATAGTTTTCCCTGCTGGCTCTTTGGGCGGGGGACCCATCTCCAGCCGTATGGCCATTTTTGTGCCTGGCGCGGCGCCAAGTGGGAAAGGGTGGTGTCGAGGCTGAAGGCAGCAGCAAAGCCCGCAGCCCCCACGTCTGTGGGGCCAAGCAAGCGGTTCCCAAAGAGCTTTAGAACAAGGCATAGTTTTCCCTGCTGGCTCTTTGGGCCTGGGACCCATCTCCAGCCATAGGCCATTTTTGTGCTTGATAGGGCGCCAAGTGGGAAAGGGTGGCTTTGAGGCTGAAGGCAGCAGGAAAGCCTGCAGCCCCCAGGTCTGTGGGGCTACGCAAGCAGTTCCCAAAGAGCTTTAGAACAAGGCATAGTTTTCCCTGCTGGCTCTTTGTTCGGGGGACCCATCTCCAGCCATAGGCCATTTTTGTGCCTGGCCCGGCGCCCAGTGGGAAAGGGTGGCTTTGAGGCTTGAAGGCAGCAGGAAAGCCCGCAGCCCCCAGGTCTGTGGGGCTACGCAAGCGGTTCCCAAAGAGCTTTAGAACAAGGCATAGTTTTCCCTGCTGGCTCTCTGGGCGGGGGACCCATCTCCAGCCGTATGGCCATTTTTGAGCCTGGCGCGGCGCCAAGTGGGAAAGGGTGGTTTTGAGGCTGAAGGCAGCAGGAAAGCTCGCAGCCCCCAGGTCTGTGGGGCTACGCAAGTGGTTCCCAAAGAGCTTTAGAACAAGGCATAGTTTTCCCTGCTGGCTCTTTGGGCGGGGGACCCATCTCCAGCCGTATGGCCATTTTTGTGCCTGGCGCGGCGCCAAGTGGGAAAGGGTGGCTTTGAGGCTGAAGGCAGCAGCAAAGCCCGCAGCCCCCAGGTCTGTGGGGCTACGCAAGCGGTTCCCAAAGAGCTTTAGAACAAGGCATAGTTTTCCCTGCTGGCTCTTTGGGCGGGCGACACATCTCCAGCCGTATGGCCATTTTTGTGCCTGATAGGGCGCCAAGTGGGAAAGGGTGGTGTCGAGGCTGAAGGCAGCAGGAAAGCCCGCAGCCCCCAGGTCTGTGGGGCTACGCAAGCGGTTCCCAAAGAGCTTTAGAACAAGGCATAGTTTTCCCTGCTGGCTCTTTGGGCGGGGGACCCATCTCCAGCCGTATGGCCATTTTTGTGCCTGATAGGGCGCCAAGTGGGAAAGGGTGGCTTTGAGGCTGAAGACAGCAGGAAAGCCTGCAGCCCCCAGGTCTGTGGGGCTACGCAAGCGGTTCCCAAAGAGCTTTAGAACAAGGCATAGTTTTCCCTGCTGGCTCTTTGGGCGGGGGACCCATCTCCAGCCGTATGGCCATTTTTGTGCCTGGCGCGGCGCCAAGTGGGAAAGGGTGGTGTCGAGGCTGAAGGCAGCAGGAAAGCCCGCAGTCCCCAGGTCTGTGGGGCTACGCAAGCGGTTCCCAAAGAGCTTTAGAACAAGGCATAGTTTTCCCTGCTGGCTCTCTGGGCGGGGACCCATCTCCAGCCGTATGGCCATTTTTGAGCCTGGCGCGGCGCCAGGTGGGAAAGGGTGGTGTCGAGGCTGAAGGCAGCAGGAAAGCCCGCAGCCCCCAGGTCTGTGGGGCTACGCAAGCGGTTCCCAAAGAGCTTTAGAACAAGGCATAGTTTTCCCTGCTCGCTCTTTGGGCGGGGGACCCATCTCCAGCCGTATGGCCATTTTTGTGCCTGGCGAAGCCCCAAGACGGAAAGGGTGGCTTTGAATCTGAAGGCAGCAGGAAAGCCCGCAGCCCCCAGGTCTGTGGGGCTACGCAAGCGGTTCCCAAAGAGCTTTAGAACAAGGCATAGTTTTCCCTGCTGGCTCTTTGGGCGGGGGACCCATCTCCAGCCGTATGGCCATTTTTGTGCCTGGCGCGGCGCCAAGTGGGAAAGGGTGGTGTCGAGGCTGAAGGCAGCAGGAAAGCCCGCAGCCCCCAGGTCTGTGGGGCTACGCAAGCGGTTCCCAAAGAGCTTTAGAACAAGGCATAGTTTTCCCTGCTGGCTCTTTGGGCCTGGGACCCATCTCCAGCCGTATGGCCATTTTTGTGCCTGGCACGGCGCCAAGTGGGAAAGGGTTGCTTTGAGGCTGAAGGCAGCAGCAAAGCCCGCAGCCCCCAGGTCTGTGGGGCTACGCAAGCGGTTCCCAAAGAGCTTTAGAACAAGGCATAGTTTTCCCTGCTGGCTCTTTGTTCGGGGCACCCATCTCCAGCCATAGGCCATTTTTGTGCCTGGCCCGGCGCCCAGTGGGAAAGGGTGTCTTTGAGGCTTGAAGGCAGCAGGAAAGCCCGCAGCCCCCAGGTCTGTGGGGCTACGCAAGCGGTTCCCAAAGAGCTTTAGAACAAGGCATAGTTTTCCCTGCTGGCTCTCTGGGCGGGGGACCCATCTCCAGCCGTATGGCCATTTTTGAGCCTGGCGCGGCGCCAAGTGGGAAAGGGTTGTGTCGAGGCTAAAGGCAGCAGGAAAGCCCGCAGCCCCCAGGTCTGTGGGGCTACGCAAGCGGTTCCCAAAGAGCTTTAGAACAAGGCATAATTTTCCCTGCTGGCTCTTTGGGCGGGGGACCCATCTCCAGCCGTATGGCCATTTTTGTGCCTGGCGCAGCGCCAAGTGGGAAAGGGTGGTTTTGAGGCTGAAGGCAGCAGCAAAGCCTGCAGCCCCCAGGTCTGTGGGGCTACGCAAGCGGTTCCCAAAGAGCTTTAGAACAAGGCATAGTTTTCCCTGCTGGCTCTTTGGGCATGGGACCCATCTCCAGCCATAGGCCATTTTTGTGCTTGATAGGGCGCCAAGTGGGAAAGGGTTGCTTTGAGGCTGAAGACAGCAGGAAAGCCCGCAGCCCCCACGTCTGTGGGGCTACGCAAGCGGTTCCCAAAGAGCTTTAGAACAAGGCATAGTTTTCCCTGCTGGCTCTCTGTGCGGGGGACCCATCTCCAGCCGTATGGCCATTTTTGAGCCTGGCGCGGCGCCAGGTGGGAAAGGGTGGCTTTGAGGCTGAAGGCAGGAGCAAAGCCTGCAGCCCCCAGGTCTGTGGTGCTACGCAAGCGGTTCCCAAAGAGCTTTAGAACAAGGCATAGTTTTCCCAGCTGGCTCTTAGGGCATGGGACCCATCTCCAGCCATAGGCCATTTTTGTGCCTGGCGCGAAGCCAAGTGGGAAAGGGTGCTGTCGAGGCTGAAGGCAGCAGGAAAGCCCGCAGCCCCCAGGTCTGTGGGGCTACGCAAGCGGTTCCCAAAGAGCTTTAGAACAAGGCATAGTTTTCCCTGCTGGCTCTTTGGGCGGGGGACCCATCTCCAGCCGTATGGCCATTTTTGTGCCTGGCGCGGCGCAAAGTGGGAAAGGGTGGCTTTGAGGCTGAAGGCAGCAGGAAAGCCCGCAGCCCCCAGGTCTGTGCGGCTACGCAAGCGGTGCCCAAAGAGCTTTAGAACAAGGCATAGTTTTCCCTGCTGGCTCTTTGGGCGGGGGACCCATCTCCAGCCGTACGGCCATTTTTGTGCCTGGCGCGGCGCCAAGAGGGAAAGGGTGGTGTCGAGGCTAAAGGCAGCAGGAAAGCCCGCAGCCCCCAGGTCTGTGGGGCTACGCAAGCGGTTCCCAAAGAGCGTTAGAACAAGGCATAGTTTTCCCTGCTGGCTCTTTGGGCGGGGGACCCATCTCCAGCCGTATGGCCATTTTTGTGCATGGCGCAGCGCCAAGTGGGAAATGGTGGTATCGAGGCTGAAGGCAGCAGGAAAGCCCGCAGCCCCCAGGTCTGTGCGGCTACGCAAGCGGTTCCCAAAGAGCTTTAGAACAAGGCATAATTTTCCCTGCTGGCTCTTTGGGTGGGGGACCCATCTCCAGCCGTATGGCTATTTTTGTGCCTGACGCGGTGCGTAGTGGCATAGGGTGGTTTTGAGGCTGAAGGCAGCAGGAAAGCCCGCAGCCCCCACGTCTGTGGGGCCAAGCAAGCGGTTCCCAAAGAGCTTTAGAACAAGGCATAGTTTTCCCAGCTGGCTCTTTGGGCGGGGGACCCATCTCCAGCCGTATGGCCATTTTTGTGCCTGGCGCGGCGCCAAGTGGGAAAGGGTGGTGTCGAGGCTGAAGGCAGCAGGAAAGCCCGCAGCCCCCACGTCTGTGGGGCTACGCAAGCGGTTCCCAAAGAGCTTTAGAACAAGGCATAGTTTTCCCTGCTGGCTCTTTGGGCGGGGGACCCATCTCCAGCCGTATGGCCATTTTTGTGCCTGGCGCGGCGCCAAGTGGGTAAGGGTGGTGTCGAGGCTGAAGGCAGCAGCAAAGCCTGCAGCCCCCAGGTCTGTGGGGCCAAGCAAGCGGTTCCCAAAGAGCTTTAGAACAAGGCATAGTTTTCCCTGCTGGCTCTTTGGGCATGGGACCCATCTCCAGCCGTATGGCCATTTTTGTCCCTGGCCCGGCGCCAAGTGGGAAAGGGTGGCTTTGAGGCTGAAGGCAGCAGGAAAGCCCGCAGCCCCCAGGTCTGTGGGGCCAAGGAAGCGGTTCCCAAAGAGCTTTAGAACAAGGCATAGTTTTCCCTGCTCGCTCTTAGGGCATGGGACCCATCTCCAGCCATAGGCCATTTTTGTGCCTGGCGCGGCGCCAAGTGGGAAAGGGTGCTGTCGAGGCTGAAGGCAGCAGGAAAGCCCGCAGCCCCAAGGTCTGTGGGGCTACGCAAGCGGTTCCCAAAGAGCTTTAGAACAAGGCATAGTTTTCCCTGCTGGCTCTTTGGGCGGGGGACCCATCTCCAGCCGTATGGCCATTTTTGTGCCTGGCCCGGCGCAAAGTGGGAAAGGGTGGCTTTGAGGCTGAAGGCAGCAGGAAAGCCCGCAGCCCCCAGGTCTGTGGGGCTACGCAAGCGGTTCCCAAAGAGCTTTAGAACAAGGCATAGTTTTCCCTGCTGGCTCTTTGGGCGGGGGACCCATCTCCAGCCGTACGGCCATTTTTGTGCCTGGCGCGGCGCCAAGAGGGAAAGGGTGGTGTCGAGGCTAAAGGCAGCAGGAAAGCCCGCAGCCCCCAGGTCTGTGGGGCTACGCAAGCGGTTCCCAAAGAGCTTTAGAACAAGGCATAGTTTTCCCTGCTGGCTCTTTGGGCGGGGGACCCATCTCCAGCCGTATGGCCATTTTTGTGCATGGCGCAGCGCCAAGTGGGAAATGGTGGTATCGAGGCTGAAGGCAGCAGGAAAGCCCGCAGCCCCCAGGTCTGTGGGGCTACGCAAGCGGTTCCCAAAGAGCTTTAGAACAAGGCATAGTTTTCCCTGCTGGCTCTTTGGGTGGGGGACCCATCTCCAGCCGTATGGCTATTTTTGTGCCTGACGCGGTGCGTAGTGGCATAGGGTGGTTTTGAGGCTGAAGGCAGCAGGAAAGCCCGCAGCCCCCACGTCTGTGGGGCCAAGCAAGCGGTTCCCAAAGAGCTTTAGAACAAGGCATAGTTTTCCCAGCTGGCTCTTTGGGCGGGGGACCCATCTCCAGCCGTATGGCCATTTTTGTGCCTGGCGCGGTGCGTAGTGGGAAAGGGTGGTTTTGAGGCTGAAGGCAGCAGGAAAGCCCGCAGCCCCCAGGTCTGTGGGGCTACGCAAGCGGTTCCCAAAGAGCTTTAGAACAAGGCATAGTTTTCCCTGCTGGCTCTTTGGGCGGGGGACCCATCTCCAGCCGTATGGCCATTTTTGTGCCTGGCACGGCGCCAAGTGGGAAAGGGTGGCTTTGAGGCTGAAGGCAGCAGCAAAGCCCGCAGCCCCCAGGTCTGTGGGGCTACGCAAGCGGTTCCCAAAGAGCTTTAGAACAAGGCATAGTTTTCCCTGCTGGCTCTTTGGGCGGGGGACCCATCTCCAGCCGTATGGCCATTTTTGTGCCTGGCGCGGCGCCAAGTGGGAAAGGGTGGCTTTGAGGCTGAAGGCAGCAGCAAAGCCTGCAGCCCCCAGGTCTGTGGGGCTACGCAAACGGTTCCCAAAGAGCTTTAGAAGAAGGCATAGTTTTCCCTGCTGGCTCTCTGGGCGGGGGACCCATCTCCAGCCGTATGGCCATTTTTGAGCCTGGAGCAGTGCCAAGTGGGAAAGGGTGGTTTTGAGGGTGAAGGCAGCAGGAAAGCCCGCAGCCCCCAGGTCTGTGGGGCTACGCAAGCGGTTCCCAAAGAGCTTTAGAACAAGGCATAGTTTTCCCTGCTGGCTCTCTGGGCGGGGGACCCATCTCCAGCCGTATGGCCATTTTTGTGCCTGGCGCGGCGCCAAGTGGGAAAGGGTGGTGTCGAGGCTGAAGGCAGCAGGAAAGCCCGCAGCCCCCAGGTCTGTGGGGCCAAGCAAGCGGTTCCCAAAGAGCTTTAGAACAAGGCATAGTTTTCCCTGCTGGCTCTTTGGGCCTGGGACCCATCTCCAGCCATAGGCCTTTTTTGTGCTTGATAGGGCGCCAAGTGGGAAAGGGTGGCTTTGAGGCTGAAGGCAGCAGGAAAGCCTGCAGCCCCCAGGTCTGTGGGGCTACGCAAGCAGTTCCCAAAGAGCTTTAGAACAAGGCATAGTTTTCCCTGCTGGCTCTTTGTTCGGGGGACCCATCTCCAGCCATAGGCCATTTTTGTGCCTGGCCCGGCGCCCAGTGGGAAAGGGTGGCTTTGAGGCTTGAAGGCAGCAGGAAAGCCCGCAGCCCCCAGGTCTGTGGGGCTACGCAAGCGGTTCCCAAAGAGCTTTAGAACAAGGCATAGTTTTCCCTGCTGGCTCTTTGGGCGGGGGACCCATCTCCAGCCGTATGGCCATTTTTGAGCCTGGCGCGGCGCCAAGTGGGAAAGGGTGGTGTCGAGGCTAAAGGCAGCAGGAAAGCCCGCAGCCCCCAGGTCTGTGGGTCTACGCAAGCGGTTCCCAAAGAGCTTTAGAACAAGGCATAATTTTCCCTGCTGGCTCTTTGGGCGGGGGACCCATCTCCAGCCGTATGGCCATTTTTGTGCCTGGCGCGGCGCCAAGTGGGAAAGGGTGGCTTTGAGGCTGAAGGCAGCAGCAAAGCCCGCAGCCCCCAGGTCTGTGGGGCTACGCAAGCGGTTCCCAAAGAGCTTTAGAACAAGGCATAGTTTTCCCTGCTGGCTCTTTGGGCGGGGGACACATCTCCAGCCGTATGGCCATTTTTGTGCCTGATAGGGCGCCAAGTGGGAAAGGGTGGTGTCGAGGCTGAAGGCAGCAGGAAAGCCCGCAGCCCCCAGGTCTGTGGGGCTACGCAAGCGGTTCCCAAAGAGCTTTAGAACAAGGCATAGTTTTCCCTGCTGGCTCTTTGGGCGGGGGACCCATCTCCAGCCATATGGCCATTTTTGTGCCTGATAGGGCGCCAAGTGGGAAAGGGTGGCTTTGAGGCTGAAGACAGCAGGAAAGCCTGCAGCCCCCAGGTCTGTGGGGCTATGCAAGCGGTTCCCAAAGAGCTTTAGAACAAGGCATAGTTTTCCCTGCTGGCTCTTAGGGCGGGGGACCCATCTCCAGCCGTATGGCCATTTTTGTGCCTGGCGCGGCGCCAAGTGGGAAAGGGTGGTGTCGAGGCTGAAGGCAGCAGGAAAGCCCGCAGTCCCCAGGTCTGTGGGGCTACGCAAGCGGTTCCCAAAGAGCTTTAGAACAAGGCATAGTTTTCCCTGCTGGCTCTCTGGGCGGGGACCCATCTCCAGCCGTATGGCCATTTTTGAGCCTGGCGCGGCGCCAGGTGGGAAAGGGTGGCTTTGAGGCTGAAGGCAGGAGCAAAGCCTGCAGCCCCCAGGTCTGTGGGGCTACGCAAGCGGTTCCCAAAGAGCTTTAGAACAAGGCATAGTTTTCCCTGCTGGCTCTTTTGGCAGGGGACCCATCTCCAGCCGTATGGCCATTTTTGTCCCTGGCCCGGCGCCAAGTGGGAAAGGGTGGTGTTGAGGCTGAAGGCAGCAGCAAAGACTGCAGCCCCCACGTCTGTGGGGCCAAGCAAGCGGTTCCCAAAGAGCTTTAGAACAAGGCATAGTTTTCCCTGCTGGCTCTTTGGGCGGGGGACCCATCTCCAGCCGTATGGCCATTTTTGTGCCTGGCACGGCGCCAAGTGGGAAAGGGTGGCTTTGAGGCTGAAGGCAGCAGGAAAGCCCGCAGCCCCCAGGTCTGTGGGGTTACGCAAGCGGTTCCCAAAGAGCTTTAGAACAAGGCATAGTTTTCCCTGCTGGCTCTTTGGGCGGGGGACCCATCTCCAGCCGTATGGCCATTTTTGTGCCTGGCCCGGCGCCAAGTGGGAAAGGGTGGCTTTGAGGCTGAAGGCAGCAGCAAAGACTGTAGCCCCCAGGTCTGTGGGGCTACGCAAGCGGTTCCCAAAGAGCTTTAGAACAAGGCATAATTTTCCCTGCTGGCTCTCTGGGCGGGGGACCCATCTGCAGCCGTATGGCCATTTTTGAGCCTGGAGCAGTGCCAAGTGGGAAAGGGTGGTTTTGAGGGTGAAGGCAGCAGGAAAGCCCGCAGCCCCCAGGTCTGTGGGGCTACGCAAGCGGTTCCCAAAGAGCTTTAGAACAAGGCATAGTTTTCCCTGCTGGCTCTTTGGGCGGGGGACCCATCTCCAGCCGTATGGCCATTTTTGTGCCTGGCGCGGCGCCAAGTGGGAAAGGGTGGCTTTGAGTCTGAAGACAGCAGGAAAGCCCGCAGCCCCCAGGTCTGTGGGGCCAAGCAAGCGGTTCCCAAAGAGCTTTAGAACAAGGCATAGTTTTCCCTGCTGGCTCTTTGGGCCTGGGACCCATCTCCAGCCATAGGCCATTTTTGTGCTTGATAGGGCGCCAAGTGGGAAAGGGTGGCTTTGAGGCTGAAGGCAGCAGGAAAGCCTGCAGCCCCCAGGTCTGTGGGGCTACGCAAGCAGTTCCCAAAGAGCTTTAGAACAAGGCATAGTTTTCCCTGCTGGCTCTTTGTTCGGGGGACCCATCTCCAGCCATAGGCCATTTTTGTGCCTGGCCCGGCGCCCAGTGGGAAAGGGTGGCTTTGAGGCTTGAAGGCAGCAGGAAAGCCCGCAGCCCCCAGGTCTGTGGGGCTACGCAAGCGGTTCCCAAAGAGCTTTAGAACAAGGCATAGTTTTCCCTGCTGGCTCTCTGGGCGGGGGACCCATCTCCAGCCGTATGGCCATTTTTGAGCCTGGCGCGGCGCCAAGTGGGAAAGGGTTGTGTCGAGGCTAAAGGCAGCAGGAAAGCCCGCAGCCCCCAGGTCTGTGGGGCTACACAAGCGGTTCCCAAAGAGCTTTAGAACAAGGCATAATTTTCCCTGCTGGCTCTTTGGGCGGGGAACCCATCTCCAGCCGTATGGCCATTTTTGTGCCTGGCGCAGCGCCAAGTGGGAAAGGGTGGTTTTGAGGCTGAAGGCAGCAGCAAAGCCTGCAGCCCCCAGGTCTGTGGGGCTACGCAAGCGGTTCCCAAAGAGCTTTAGAACAAGGCATAGTTTTCCCTGCTGGCTCTTTGGGCGGGGGACCCATCTCCAGCCGTACGGCCATTTTTGTGCCTGGCCGGGGGCCAAGTGGGAAAGGGTGGTTTTGAGGCTGAAGGCAGCAGGAAAGCCCGCAGCCCCCAGGTCTGTGCGGCTACGCAAGCGGTTCCCAAAGAGCTTTAGAACAAGGCATAGTTTTCCCTGCTGGCTCTTTGGGCATGGGACCCATCTCCACCCATAGGCCATTTTTGTGCTTGATAGGGCGCCAAGTGGGAAAGGGTTGCTTTGAGGCTGAAGACAGCAGGAAAGCCTGCAGCCCCCAGGTCTGTGGGGCTACGCAAGCGGTTCCCAAAGAGCTTTAGAACAAGGCATAGTTTTCCCAGCTGGCTCTTAGGGCATGGGACCCATCTCCAGCCATAGGCCATTTTTGTGCCTGGCGCGAAGCCAAGTGGGAAAGGGTGCTGTCGAGGCTGAAGGCAGCAGGAAAGCCCGCAGCCCCAAGGTCTGTGGGGCTACGCAAGCGGTTCCCAAAGAGCTTTAGAACAAGGCATAGTTTTCCCTGCTGGCTCTTTGGGCGGGGGACCCATCTCCAGCCGTATGGCCATTTTTGTGCCTGGCCCGGCGCAAAGTGGGAAAGGGTGGCTTTGAGGCTGAAGGCAGCAGGAAAGCCCGCAGCCCCCAGGTCTCTGGGGCTACGCAAGCGGTTCCCAAAGAGCTTTAGAACAAGGCATAGTTTTCCCTGCTGGCTCTTTGGACGGGGGACCCATCTCCAGCCGTACGGCCATTTTTGTGCCTGGCGCGGCGCCAAGAGGGAAATGGTGGTGTCGAGGCTAAAGGCAGCAGGAAAGCCCGCAGCCCCCAGGTCTGTGGGGCTATGCAAGCAGTTCCCAAAGAGCGTTAGAACAAGGCATAGTTTTCCCTGCTGGCTCTTTGGGCGGGGGACCCATCTCCAGCCGTATGGCCATTTTTGTGCATGGCGCAGCGCCAAGTGGGAAATGGTGGTATCGAGGCTGAAGGCAGCAGGAAAGCCCGCAGCCCCCAGGTCTGTGGGGCTACGCAAGCGGTTCCCAAAGAGCTTTAGAACAAGGCATAGTTTTCCCTGCTGGCTCTTTGGGCATGGGACCCATCTCCACCCATAGGCCATTTTTGTGCCTGATAGGGCGCCAAGTGGGAAAGGGTGGCTTTGAGGCTGAAGACAGCAGGAAAGCCTGCAGCCCCCAGGTCTGTGGGGCTACGCAAGCGGTTCCCAAAGAGCTTTAGAACAAGGCATAGTTTTCCCTGCTGGCTCTTTGGGTGGGGGACCCATCTCCAGCCGTATGGCTATTTTTGTGCCTGACGCGGTGCGTAGTGGCATAGGGTGGTTTTGAGGCTGAAGGCAGCAGGAAAGCCCGCAGCCCCCACGTCTGTGGGGCCAAGCAAGCGGTTCCCAAAGAGCTTTAGAACAAGGCATAGTTTTCCCAGCTGGCTCTTTGGGCGGGGGACCCATCTCCAGCCGTATGGCCATTTTTGTGCCTGGCACGGCGCCAGGTGGGAAAGGGTGGTTTTGAGGCTGAAGGCAGCAGGAAAGCCCGCAGCCCCCAGGTCTGTGGGGCTACGCAAGCGGTTCCCAAAGAGCTTTAGAACAAGGCATAGTTTTCCCTGCTGGCTCTTTTGGCAGGGGACCCATCTCCAGCCGTATGGCCATTTTTGTGCCTGGCGCGGCGCCAAGTGGGTAAGGGTGGTGTTGAGGCTGAAGGCAGCAGCAAAGACTGCAGCCCCCAGGTCTGTGGGGCCAAGCAAGCGGTTCCCAAAGAGCTTTAGAACAAGGCATAGTTTTCCCAGCTGGCTCTTTGGGCGGGGGACCCATCTCCAGCCGTATGGCCATTTTTGTGCCTGGCACGGCGCCAAGTGGGAAAGGGTGGTTTTGAGGCTGAAGGCAGCAGCAAAGCCCGCAGCCCCCAGGTCTGTGGGGCTACGCAAGCGGTTCCCAAAGAGCTTTAGAACAAGGCATAGTTTTACCTGCTGGCTCTTTTGGCAGGGGACCCATCTCCAGTCGTATGGCCATTTTTGTGCCTGGCGCGGCGCCACGTGGGAAAGGGTGATTTTGAGGCTGAAGGCGTCACGAAAGCCTGCCGTCCGAGGGTTTCTTAATGACTTTTCTTAATGATGTCTCCACAGTGTGAAGTTTTGCAGGATTTGAAAAAGTAATAGACACAGTGAAATTGAGTCTATTGGAAGCTTCCATACTTTTCCCTCCCTCTAAAATCTCTGCTGTCCTGTAGTATCCACTGCCTGCAACTGCTGTTGCAGGAGCAGACAGATTGGTATCAAATTTAGAAAAAAAGGGACATCATTAAGAGGATTCACTCGCCTTATTTTTCACCGGTGTGGCCAGTAAAGAAACCAAAAAGGCAATGGCGTTTCACAGTAGATTACGGAAAATTAAACGCCAACACTGCACCTCTGACCGCTGCTGTTCCGAATATCGCGGAAATTGTGACAATGATAAAAGGAGCTGCCCATCCTTGCAGGGTTGCCTTAGATTTTAAAGACATATTTTTTTATGATTCTCCTCCTTGAGCAGGACAAAGCGCAGTTTGCATTCACATGGAAAGGAGTGCAATATACCTTTAACCGCTTTCCGCAAGGATACAAACATTCCCCCACTATTGCCCATAATGCTTTGGCTAAAGTGCTATCAGAGATTCCTGTTTCACAGGGATGTACAGTATACCAATATATTATTGATGACATCTTAATAGGGGAGAGAACCAAGAAAGTGTACAAGACATGATGGAAAACATCCGAAAAACATTATCAGATTTGGGATTGGAAATTCCCGACTCAAAGTGTCAGGGACCCGCACAGGAAGTTAAATTCCTGGGGGTCTGGTGGATTAAGGGAGCTGCTTCTGTCCCTCAGGATACCCTGAAAAAATAGAACATGGACAGAATCCTTCCAGCACGAAGGAGTTACAGCAAGTCCTGGGAACTTTAAGTTATTAGCGTAAACACATCCCTGGCTTTTCCATCATTGCTCGCCCCCTTTATTGTTTGCTCAAAAAAGGTAAATCCTGGGAGTCGACTGAACAACATACTAATGCACTAGAATTGCTAATAAAAGAGCTAAGGTTATTCCAACAACTTGGCCCCATACATCCAACTGACCCTGTCCATGTAGAATGGGGGCTCAGTGAACATGGTTCCCATTGTAATTTATGCCAGAAGGGACCAGCAGGACCGGAGAGACCATTAGAATTTAGCTCTCACGCCTTTAATGATACTGAGAGCAGCTATTCAGACCTGGAGAAGGGTTTACTGTCCCTGGTGCGAGCATTGCAACGAGCAGAGCAGATAAGGAGAGAACAGAGCGTGTATGTTCGGGGCCCTTTTCGACTCCTAGATGTGGTCCGTAAAGGGACAGCACCGCCAGCTGGCATTGCCCAGAAACCCACAGTTCGAAAGTGGTATGCTTATTTAGAAGGCATTAATGATATCATGCCAATCTCTGAAGGTAGTATCAAAGTATCCATGCTCCAGAAGGATAGAGATGGTGCCCTATTGTTCCAATCCCCACCAAACAGACCATCTCCAATCCAAGAAGCACCTCCTCTGAAAGCAGGCAGTGATCTTACAGGAGTGTGGTTTACTGGTGTGTCATCTCACCGTGAGAACAGCAAGTGGAAATACAAGGCCGTAGCACTGGAAGTAGCAACGGGGGAAAGAGCAATTGAAACAGGAGAAGGTAGGGCACAAGTAGGGGAACTCAGAGCCGTCCTACTAGCTGCACAACATGGAGCTACTTACATTTACACTGACTCATATGCTGTTTTTAAAGGAGCCACTGAATGGCTAGGACACTGGGCAGCCAATGATTGGCAGGTGAATAGAGTCCCGATCTGGGAGACAGACAGTTGGAAGCAACTGTTGGAAATAGGAGGACAGAGACCATTGCACATTGCTTGGGTAAAAGGCCACGATCGTTCAAACTCGATCACTGCTCAGTTCAACCAACAGGTAGATAGCCTCACGCGGCTACAACAAATTGACACTGTAGATGATGGTCGGGAATGGTTACATATTAAGCCTGGCCATACAGGCCGTGCTGATCTGTATCAGGAAGGTCTAGCCCGGGGGTGGCCTGTGTCGGTTAAGCTGTGCGAACAAGTAGTAACTGCCTGGTCACAATGTCGCCTACGACTCAGCAAAGATCATCCGAGTAAGGCGCCTCCCTTACACATGCGGGACAAGAAAATGTTGTGGCATTCATGGCAGATTGATTATATTGGGCCCTTGAGATCATCAGGTGGGAAAAGATATGTCCTAGTCGGAGTGGAGATTATCTCCAGCCTCAGTATGGCCACTGGCTTCAAATCAGCTGCTGGGGACAACACAGTGAAAGGCCTAAAAGGGTGGCTCAGCACACTTCCCCTTCCCGAGGAAATCCAAAGTGATAACGGTTCACACTTTACCGCTACAGTGGTACAAGATTGGGCCAAAGAAGAAGGGATTCGATGGGTATTTCATACTCCCTATTATCCTCAGGCTAATGGCATTGTTGAATGCACCAACGGATTGGTTAAGCGTTTTGCAAAAACTCATAAATCATAAGGGAAGGTGAAGAAGGCACCTTGCCCACCGAAATTCGAAAAGTAATATGGGATAACGCAATTGAGTTTGAGAGAAAATTTCAATCCTGGTGGTATCTGGTTAATTTCACCTACGATCCTACTGAGAGCAAAGCCACAGCTTTTGTCTTAACGATACGCAATGCCTCAGTATCCACCATATACCCAATCATCGCACTGGGGTTGAATCATCAAGGAGCTCTACTCTATCCAACACAGCACAGAGGTTGGGCACGACAAAATGAGACTAAATGGCAAACTGCTGATGTTGACGCATGCGTTTCACGAGACCAACAAGGATTCATTTGTGAGAGTAATACTCTCAAAGCACAAGACCTTTGTCTTGACACCAACCAGAATGCTTGTCACTTTGAGACACATCCCGATGAAACCCCAGAGACTGTGCTTGACTATATTGGGAAAGGGTGCGTTAGCATGAGGTCTCCCTGTAGTCTTGTATTATAGACGAGAAAGGCTTGAGACCATGGCCACTCTGGGTCTCTTTGACTACAAACAACAGGGAATAAAAAGGTGAAACTGAATAGCATCAATTCCATCTGCCAATTCGTCATTTTAGAATTTGGGCCTCCAAATAGCCATACATCATAAAAGTAGTATTATTGCCAGGTTCAATGTCAGGATTCCCTGGAGACATTCAAAGGTAGCGTAGGCCAATCCGTCTGTACAGCTCATCCAAGGTTCCTGTAAGACATAAAGGAAAAGAAAATCTGCTCGGTCTTATTCGACCGACGGGGTTAAAAAGAAGGTGCGGTCCACCGGGTGCTGATCCGGTGTATCTTCCCTGAACAATCCTTGGCTTCCCATGCATAGGGATTTTTGGGAGTAGCTAGCACCATTGGCACCGTCCCATTTTGAGGCATTTTCACTAACACAGGTAGTCCAGGGTGAAATCTTCCGGGGTATTTTCCCGGTTCATTGGCAGCCTTTGGCGAGATAATATTGGCAGGTACACAGAAAGCTTTCATTTTAGGACAGCCGTCTCCACTCCATTTGTTATTTAGTTGATAGATGGCATCATCCAATCGCAAATGCCAACCAGGTTCATGACTTTTTGCAAAACGCTTAACCAATCTATTGGTGCGTTCAACAATGCCATTAGCCTGGGGATAACAGGGAGTATGAAATACCCATCGAATCCCTTCTTCCTTGGCCCAATCTTGTACCACCGAAGCCATAAAGTGTGAAACGTTATCACTCTGGATTTCGTCGGGAAGGGGAAGTGTGCTGAACCACCCTGTTAGGCCTTTCACTGTGTTGTCCCTCGTAGCTGGTTTGAAACTGCTGGCCATACTGAGGCTGGAGATAATCTCCACTCCTACCAGGACATATCTTTTCCCACCTGATGATCTCAAGGGCCCAATATAATCAAGCTGCCATGAATGCCACAACGCTTTCTTGTCCCGCATGTGTAAGGGAGGCGCCTTACTCGGATGATCTTTGCTGAGTCGTAGGCGACATTGTGAACAGGCAGTTACTATTTGTTCGCACAGCTTAACTGACACAAGCCACCCACCTTCCCGATACAGGTCAGGACGGCCTGTGCGGCCACGTTTAACATGTAACGATTCAAGTAAGCGTTCCCATTCCCGACCATCATCTACAATGTCAATTTGTTGCAGCCGCGTGAGGCCATCTACCTGTTGGTTGAACTGAGCAGTGATCGAGTTTGAACGATCGTGGCCTTTTACCCAAGCAATGTGCAATGGTCTCTGTCCTCCTATTTCCAACAGTTGCTTCCAATTATCTGTCTCCCAAACTGGGACTCTATTCACCTGCCAATCGTTGGCTGCCCAGTGTCCTAGCCATTCAGTGGCTCCTTTAAGAACAGCATATGACTCAGCGTAAAAGGAGGTGGCTCCATGTTGTGCAGCTAGTAGGACAGCTCTGAGTTCCCCTACCCTCCCCTATTTCAATTGCTCTTTCTCCCGTTGTTACTTCCAGTGCTACGGCCTTATATTTGCACTTATTTTTTTAACGGTGAGATGACGCACCAGTAAACCACACTCCTCTAAGATCACTGCTGTCCCTCAAAGGAGGTGCTTCTTGGATCGGAGATGGTCTGTTTGGTGGGGATTGGAACAATAGGGCACCATCTATATCCTTTGGTATCCTTGTGAAGTAGCCTTGGATACTTTAACACTGCCTTCAGAGACTGGCTTGATTTCATTAATGCCTTCTAAATAAGCATACCACTTTCGAACTGTAGGTCTCTGGGCAATGCCAGCTGGTGGTGGTGTCCCTTTAAGGACCACATCTGGGAGGCGAAAAGGTCCCAGGAAAGATCACACTCTGTTCTCTTCTTATCTGCTCTGCTCGTTGCAACGCTCGCACCAGGGACAGTAAACCCTTCTCCAGGTCTGAATAGCTGCATTCAGTATCATTGAAGGAGTGGGAGCAAAATTCTAATGGTCTCTCCGGTCCTGCTGGTCCCTTCTGCCATAAATTACAACGGGAACCATGTTCACTGAGCCCCCATTCTACATGGACAGGGTCAGTTGGATGTATGGGGCCAAGTTGTTGGAATAACCTTAGCTCCTTTATTAGTAATTGCAGAGCATTAGTGTGTTGTTCAGTCCACACCCAGGATTTACCCTTTTTTGCCAAGCTATGAAGGGGGCGAGCAATGATGGAAAAGCCAGGGATGTGTTTACGCCAATAACTTAAAGTTCCCAGGACCTGCTGTAACTCCTTCGTGCTGGAAGGATTCTGTCCATGTTCTATTTTTTCAGGGTATCCTGAGGGACAGAAGCAGCTCCCTTAATCCACCAGACCCCCAGGAATTTAACTTCCTGTGCGGGTCCCTGACACTTTGAGTCGGGTCTACGTGAGGCACCCACTAACACTTCTGCCCTAGTCATTCGCTGCTCTCCCGGCAACCAGAGGTTAATTTTTGCAGTGGGGCATGTTTTTACCACACCATCAATTCCTGTGAAGTTGACTCTGCGTCGGGTGGGATTTATACCTAGAAGTTGTGCTGTTTCGTTAGTGATTGCAGACATTTGGGCTCCGGTATCAATAATAAAATTTACCAATATCTTCCGGGGTCCAACAGGAATGACAATAACAGGTTCGGAGTCTTTATGAGAGCGCCATTGGATTGCTAGTACCTGCCCGACAGGGTTGCTCAGTGCCCTCCCCGGGGATAGGAGTGTTGTGGCTGGGACTCTGTCAAATCAATCAAGTTATGTTCCGGTGCAGAAGGCACAGTTTTCTCACGGCTTGGGGATTCTCTGGTTAGACTTTTCTCCCCAGCCGCATTATTCTTTCTAGGTAGAGATTGGACTAGCGTACGGAGATCTCCCGTAGGGTCACCGTGCAAGAATTGTCGGGGCACCCCTAATTGTAGGGCTTTACGCCACAACTCATTCCGGTCCTTATCAGGCTTAAACCTTCCCTCTGATTTAGGGTTTTGAGTGTGAGTTTGGACTTGGCGAACCTTTCGCGGGTGTTCGGAGGATTTCTCACTAGTTTGGCTGGCCCAGCCCATTCGGCGCCCATATTGATCTATTTCCTGTACATTCCAGGTGGGCATGTAGTGACGACGGCCCCGCCCATGAGCACCCCGAGCATCCCGTATACGATCTTGAGTGCGAACAAGGAACGGTTTCAGGCAACCGGGAAGACCACGGATGAGAGGGGCTAATCGATCGGGGTCGATAGGGGCTGACATTGGGGATTTCCGAAATTCCTCTCTGTCATACATGGCTTGCAGACAAGCTGCTTTCCGTACAGCCGCAAACAGATCAGAGTAGCCTGTAGCTCTAATCTCTAACGGCTCCCCCCTCTCTCGCGGATCCATACGCCTTGCCCAATAGGCTGCTCGAGCGGTTAGGGAATAATTATGATCCCCAGGCATAGTGGTTAAAAACACTCCTGGTCCCCAAGAGTCTCCTGCTTCTTCCTCACTCAGCATAATTCTGCCCCCCCCTTCAGAAGAAACTCGCCACACGTACTCAACAGCTGACTCTTCTGGTCGCCTCGAATATTTCTCCCTTATTTTTGTTAACTCGGTTGGTGTCCATGGAACGGTACGCACAGTGGTGTGAATTTCATCACCATCATCAACTGCAGTTTCAGTTTTAACCAGAGGACGTAAAGGAAAAACTTGGGATTTCAAAGTAAAAGTCCTTTCCTCCTCATCTTCTTCGTCATCCTCACTATTAGACAAAAAAATCTCCGGTCTGGGTTCCGGAATTTGGATAACACATTAACTTACGAATCTGTTGGACCTGGGTCGAGGGCTGCATTTTATCTAAGAGCCCGGTCACCCTTTCAATAACATTTTAAGTTGGCGATTTTCACTCCCAAGTTGAGCATTCCGGTTTCCTAAACATTCATTCTCACTCACAAGCTTATCGACTTGAGTTCTTAATCTTTCTCCTGTCTCCTTTTGCAAGGCTAATGATGACTTCAGCACCTCATTCTCCGATTTCAGGGTTGCATATTCTACAGCTGAAATCAGATTAGGAGCGGGGGTTTCTCTAGCTTCTTGTTGTGCACAAGATAAACAGGCGCCTAACACAGCACAAATCACACCCTTGCCTTTCCCCGCTCTGAGCTTCTGTGAAACCCGACGCTCTTCAATACGTTCCACCACTTTCTCTTCATCCTTCCAAAATTTTTGGGCCCACTCCTTCCCAGCCTGGGAAGGGGCACAATCATATTTTTGCAGCAGTTTATCCATGGCAATCCTGCCGACTACGCCAAATTCTGTTGCGTGAAACGGGGCCAAGCGGTTTTGGCAGAAGATAAACCCCCTTGCGTTCTAACACTCCTCACCGAGGTGGGAGGCCAGGTGCGGCTGGGTTTCAATTCTGAGTGATGCCCAATTCAGCACTATCAGGCCAATCGCGTTTACTATGTGTTAAACTATTACGATTTGGAGACACTAATAGTGGGCTGCACCTTCAGTCTAGTCGTGCTCCTGAACCAGCACGGCCTCTCTCAAGTTTTGGTCGCGTTCAGTGAGAAAGCGAAACGACTAGCTACTGAAACAGTGCAGTTTATTTAAACAACAGATATACAGGTTCTTTAGGATTGCCGGTGATAAATACACTGTCTGCAAAGCACGTGCAAATAAAGACATTGTTAAATAGACAAACGCGCGACAAAATTATAAACGATACAGCCTGGCTATAAATGTAGGGTAGAGATTCTCTAGAGAAATTTCTAGAGTCCCCGAGAAAGCACTCGGTGTAATCAAAGTCTTACCCAAAGGCGTCCTTATGGGGGGAAGAAAGGCTCAGCCCGTCGACTGATCCCAGAAAACAGCGGTGGGATTCTTCGCGATGGTGTCTTCCCAGACATCCCCCCTCTCTTGGGCTATTTTTATATTATTTTTTTAACTTCAAAGTGGAGTTTGAGTGACTTTAGTCATATGTACTTTTATTATGATTAATGTACTCAAGGAGGAGTGTTCACACCTCGGGGGCGGATAGCCTCCGGGATGGAGGTGTGTTTTGATACATTGTGGTGAGCAAAGTTCGCACAAAAGGACAGCATTTCATCAACATTTGACGAAATGTTGGCTCGGGTGGCGTGTAAGCCGCTTATCAGTTCCGTAGTACCATCTCGTCCCCATATCTGCTATTCGTCACAAGGGAAGGCCACGGAACAAGCGCGTTCCGTTCCATCCCTCGTGTAGTTTCGCAAACAACCTTGTACAGGGAATCACAGCTGTTGCATTCTTCGTGTGCTAGCTGCGGCTGTATTCTACCTCAGAAGCCTCTTGATTTTATGACTTTCCTTAATGTGTGAACAATGCTGTATTTTTGTATTCTTGGCCAATTTAGTAATTATTCCACAAGAACACACATTGGTTGCCGATTTATCAACGGGTCTAATCACCACAGGCCAACTGTAATTAAAACCATCTATGTAGACTCTACCAAAGCGGACAAATACAACACTGATTGTTACAAAATTATGGAGCCAAATTCAGATTGCTGGCACAATTTCACTTTCATCAAACCTACAGTAGTGTACTGTATTTGGGGCTACAAGGGCACAGAATTGTTATTTGAATTTATGATTGACTCAAATACACCTGAACTTGCTGAAATGAATCCAGAACCTACACCCCACAAACTCTCAAAGGCTCTCTCTTCTAAGAGAAAAAAAAAAAACACCTCTCTCTTTTCTAAGCCCTCCATTAGACTAACTCCTTACATTTTCAACATTGGCCCTTACGTTATTAAACACACACAGGTCAACAACAGGTACTGTTTAATCCCACATATTCCCTCAAACGAGCAGAATTGTCAATGCAGATTAAAATCTCTGCGATCAAACCCACCTGCTTACCATTCCTGAGTACATCTTATGCAGAATGGTCAGCATGGTTACGCAAACGAACTCTTGCCACTTCACACGGACGGAAGAGGGATGCGACTGGTATCTTAGGAACAGGCCTGGGAGTCTTGAATAGTATAGATGCTGAGATACTTGCCAACAAACTAGTCACAACCGCTACTGATCTGGACAAATTAAGACATCCCCTACGGTCCTCTCTATTAGCATTGGGAAACCACCAACGGCTTTTATCGAATATATTGCCTCAATGGGAAGAAACGGGTGAAAAAGACCATCAGCTGATCACAGATGCACTTGGTACAACTCAAACCAATGTTTCCTTGGCTCTTAGTTGTATCCAAGCCCAATTGTGGATGCAATCTATGACAGCCGCAATCATAAGGGAAGGTAAAGAAGGCACCTTGCCCACCGAAATTCGAAAAGTAATATGGGATAACGCAATTGAATTTGAGAAAAAATTTCAGTCCAGGTGGTATCTGGTTAATTTCACCTACGATCCCACTGAGAGCAAAGCCACAGCTTTTGTCTTAACGATACGCAATGCCTCCGTATACACCACATACCCAATCATCGCACTGGGGTTGAATCACCAAGGAGCTCTACTCTATCCAACACAGCACAGAGGTTGGGCACGACAAAATGAGACTAAATGGCAAACTGCTGATGTTGACGCATGCGTTTCACGAGACCAACAAGGATTCATTTGTGAGAGTAATACTCTCAAAGCACAAGACCTTTGTCTTGACACCAACCAGAATGCTTGTCACTTTGAGACACATCCCGATGAAACCCCAGAGACTGTGCTTGACTATATTGGGAAAGGGTGCGTTAGCATGAGGTCTCCCTGTAGTCTTGTATTCAGAGATGACATAGTAATCACTCAAATCTTTGTGTTTGAACTTTACTAACACAAAGTTACGGGATGCGACTTCAATTATTAAGCTCCTGTTACGTCTTTTCAATTGCTACAACCTAATTATACGTTGATTCGAGATTGTTGCCTGCCCCTATCGGAATGAATCTCTCCCTGGTGAAGAAGCTGCTAAAACACAATGAATTGAAGCGACTCTTGAAAGAGGCCCAAGAAAATAGACAGACAACTTTGATTACCGTCCATCATCAGGTTGAAGAAATACACCAAGCGTTGGAAAGAGTGAAGAGAGGCGAAGGACATAGATGGGGAGATCCTCTTTTTGGATGGTCACCGACAGTTACAGGACTTTATAACAAGATGCTTCACTCTGTTGTTGTTTTACTAATACTCACTGTATTGTGCTTTGCTTAGACAATTGTTTTGCATGTTAGACTTTGGATTATGATGAAAAGTTTAAATCGCTTGATCACTCCGCGAGAAGGATTTCCACTTGATATCCCTCAGCACAAGAACACATGTGATCTTTCTTATCAGTGTTGAGTACGTCGACCTTGACTGACTGTAGACAAAGTTTTCCCTGCTGGCTCTTTGGGCGGGGGACCCATCTCCAGCCGTATGGCCATTTTTGTGCCTGGCGCGGCGCCAAGTGGTAAAGGGTGGTGTCGAGGCTGAAGGCAGCAGGAAAGCCCACAGCCCCCAGGTCTGTGGGGCTACGCAAGCGGTTCCCAAAGAGCTTTAGAACAAGGCATAGTTTTCCCTGCTGGCTCCTTCAGCGGGGAACCCATCTCCAGCCGTATGGCCATTTTTTTGCCTGGCGCGGCGCCAAGTGGGAAAGGGTGGTTTTGAGGCTGAAGGCAGCAGGAAAGCCCGCAGCCCCAAGGTCTGTGGGGCTACGCAAGCGGTTCCCAAAGAGCTTTAGAACAAGGCATAGTTTTCCCTGCTGGCTCTTTGGGCATGGGACCCATTTCCAGCCGTATGGCCATTTTTGAGCCTGGCGCGGCGCCAAGTGGGAAAGGGTGGTGTCGAGGCTGAAGGCAGCAGGAAAGCCCGCAGCCCCCAGGTCTGTGGGGCTACGCAAGCGGTTCTGAAAGAGCTTTAGAACAAGGCATAGTTTTCCCTGCTGGCTCCTTGGGCGGGGGACCCATCTCCAGCCGTATGGCCATTTTTGTGACTGACGCGGTGCCAAGTGGGAAAGTGTGCTGTCGAGGCTGAAGGCAGCAGGAAAGCCTGCAGCCCCCAGGTCTGGGGGCTACGCAAGCGGTTCTGAAAGAGCTTTAGAACAAGGCATAGTTTTCCCTGCTGGCTCTTTGGGCATGGGACCCATCTCCAGCCGTATAGCTATTTTTGTGCCTGGCACGGCGCCAAGTGGGAAAGGGTGTTGTCGAGGCTGAAGGCAGCAGGAAAGCCCGCAGCCCCCAGGTCTGTGGGGCTACGCAAGCGGTTCCCAAAGAGCTTTAGAACAAGGCATAGTTTTCCCAGCTGGCTCTTTGGGCGGGGCACCCATCTCCAGCCGTATGGCCATTTTTGTGCCTGGCGCGGCGCCAAGTGGGAAAGGGTGGTGTCGAGTCTGAAGGCAGCAGGAAATCCCGCAGCCCCCAGGTCTGTGGGGCTACGCAAGCGGTTCCCAAAGAGCTTTAGAACAAGGCATAGTTTTCCCTGCTGGCTCTTTGGGCGGGGGACCCATCTCCAGCCGTATGGCCATTTTTGTGCCTGGCGCGGCGCCAAGTGGGAAAGGGTGGTGTCGAGGCTGAAGGCAGCAGGAGAGCCTGCAGCCCCCAGGTCTGTGGGGCTATCCAAGCGGTTCACAAAGAGCTTTAGAACAAGGCATAGTTTTCCCTGCTGGCTCTTTGGGTGGGGGACCCATCTCCAGCCGTATGGCCATTTTTGAGCCTGGCGCGGCGCCAAGTGGGAAAGGGTGGTGTCGAGGCTGAAGGCAGCAGGAAAGCCCGCAGCCCCCAGGTCTGTGGGGCTACGCAAGCGGTTCTGAAAGAGCTTTAGAACAAGGCATAGTTTTCCCTGCTGGCTCCTTGGGCGGGGGACCCATCTCCAGCCATAGGCCATTTTTGTGACTGACGCGGTGCCAAGTGGGAAAGTGTGCTGTCGAGGCTGAAGGCAGCAAGAAAGCCTGAAGCCCCCAGGTCTGGGGGCTACGCAAGCGGTTCTGAAAGAGCTTTAGAACAAGGCATAGTTTTCCCTGCTGGCTCTTTGGGCATGGGACCCATCTCCAGCCGTATAGCTATTTTTGTGCCTGGCGCGGCGCCAAGTGGGAAAGGGTGTTGTCGAGGCTGAAGGCAGCAGGAAAGCCCGCAGCCCCCAGGTCTGTGGGGCTACGCAAGCGGTTCCCAAAGAGCTTTAGAACAAGGCATAGTTTTCCCTGCTGGCTCTTTGGGCGGGGCACCCATCTCCAGCCGTATGGCCATTTTTGTGCCTGGCGCGGCGCCAAGTGGGAAAGGGTGGTGTCGAGTCTGAAGGCAGCAGGAAATCCCGCAGCCCCCAGGTCTGTGGGGCTACGCAAGCGGTTCCCAAAGAGCTTTAGAACAAGGCATAGTTTTCCCTGCTGGCTCCTTGGGCAGGGGACCCATCTCCAGCCATAGGCCATTTTTGTGCCTGGCGCGGCGCCAAGTGGGAAAGGGTGGTGTCGAGGCTGAAGGCAGCAGGAGAGCCTGCAGCCCCCAGGTCTGTGGGGCTATCCAAGCGGTTCACAAAGAGCTTTAGAACAAGGCATAGTTTTCCCTGCTGGCTCTTTGGGTGGGGGACCCATCTCCAGCCGTATGGCCATTTTTGAGCCTGGCGCGGCGCCAAGTGGGAAAGGGTGGTGTCGAGGCTGAAGGCAGCAGGAAAGCCCGCAGCCCCCAGGTCTGTGGGGCTACGCAAGCGGTTCTGAAAGAGCTTTAGAACAAGGCATAGTTTTCCCTGCTGGCTCCTTGGGCGGGGGACCCATCTCCAGCCATAGGCCATTTTTGTGACTGACGCGGTGCCAAGTGGGAAAGTGTGCTGTCGAGGCTGAAGGCAGCAAGAAAGCCTGCAGCCCCCAGGTCTGGGGGCTACGCAAGCGGTTCTGAAAGAGCTTTAGAACAAGGCATAGTTTTCCCTGCTGGCTCTTTGGGCATGGGACCCATCTCCAGCCGTATAGCTATTTTTGTGCCTGGCGCGGCGCCAAGTGGGAAAGGGTGTTGTCGAGGCTGAAGGCAGCAGGAAAGCCCGCAGCCCCCAGGTCTGTGGGGCTACGCAAGCGGTTCCCAAAGAGCTTTAGAACAAGGCATAGTTTTCCCTGCTGGCTCTTTGGGCGGGGCACCAATCTCCAGCCATAGGCCATTTTTGTGCTTGATAGGGCGCCAAGTGGGAAAGGGTGGTGTCGAGGCTGAAGGCAGCAGGAAAGCCCGCAGCCCCCAGGTCTGTGGGGCTACGCAAGCGGTTCTGAAAGAGCTTTAGAACAAGGCATAGTTTTCCCTGCTGGCTCCTTGGGCAGGGGACCCATCTCCAGCCATAGGCCATTTTTGTGACTGACGCGGTGCCAAGTGGGAAAGTGTGCTGTCGAGGCTGAAGGCAGCAAGAAAGCCTGCAGCCCCCAGGTCTGGGGGCTACGCAAGCGGTTCTGAAAGAGCTTTAGAACAAGGCATAGTTTTCCCTGCTGGCTCTTTGGGCATGGGACCCATCTCCAGCCGTATAGCTATTTTTGTGCCTGGCACGGCGCCAAGTGGGAAAGGGTGTTGTCGAGGCTGAAGGCAGCAGGAAAGCCCGCAGCCCCCAGGTCTGTGGGGCTACGCAAGCGGTTCCCAAAGAGCTTTAGAACAAGGCATAGTTTTCCCAGCTGGCTCTTTGGGCGGGGCACCCATCTCCAGCCGTATGGCCATTTTTGTGCCTGGCGCGGCGCCAAGTGGGAAAGGGTGGTGTCGAGTCTGAAGGCAGCAGGAAAGCCCGCAGCCCCCAGGTCTGTGGGGCTACGCAAGCGGTTCTGAAAGAGCTTTAGAACAAGGCATAGTTTTCCCTGCTGGCTCCTTGGGCGGGGGACCCATCTCCAGCCATAGGCCATTTTTGTGACTGACGCGGTGCCAAGTGGGAAAGTGTGCTGTCGAGGCTGAAGGCAGCAAGAAAGCCTGCAGCCCCCAGGTCTGGGGGCTACGCAAGCGGTTCTGAAAGAGCTTTAGAACAAGGCATAGTTTTCCCTGCTGGCTCTTTGGGCATGGGACCCATCTCCAGCCGTATAGCTATTTTTGTGCCTGGCACGGCGCCAAGTGGGAAAGGGTGTTGTCGAGGCTGAAGGCAGCAGGAAAGCCCGCAGCCCCCAGGTCTGTGGGGCTACGCAAGCGGTTCCCAAAGAGCTTTAGAACAAGGCATAGTTTTCCCAGCTGGCTCTTTGGGCGGGGCACCCATCTCCAGCCGTATGGCCATTTTTGTGCCTGGCGCGGCGCCAAGTGGGAAAGGGTGGTGTCGAGTCTGAAGGCAGCAGGAAATACCGCAGCCCCCAGGTCTGTGGGGCTACGCAAGCGGTTCCCAAAGAGCTTTAGAACAAGGCATAGTTTTCCCTGCTGGCTCCTTGGGCAGGGGACCCATCTCCAGCCGTATGGCCATTTGTGTGCGTGCGAGGCACCTAGTGGGAAAGGGTGTTGTCTAGGCTGAAGGCAGCAGGAAAGCCCACAGGCCCAAGATCTGTTGGGCTACGCATGCGGTTCCCAAAGAGCTTTAGAACAAGGCATAGTTTTCCCTGCTGGCTCTTTGGGCGGGGGACCCATCTCCAGCCGTATGGCCATTTTTGTGCCTGGCGTGGCGCCAAGTGGGAAAGGGTGGCTTTGAGGCTGAAGGCAGCAGGAAAGCCCGCAGCCCCCAGGTCTGTTGGGCTACGCAAGTGGTTCCCAAAGAGATTTAGAACAAGGCATAGTTTTCCCTGCTGGCTCTTTGGGCGGGGGACCCATCTCCAGCCGTATGGCCATTTTTGTGCCTGGCGTAGCGCCAAGTGGGAAAGGGTGGCTTTGAGGCTGAAGGCAGCAGGAAAGCCTGCAGCCCCCAGGTCTGTGGGGCTACGCAAGCGGTTCCCAAAGAGCTTTAGAACAAGGCATAGTTTTCCCTGCTTGTTCGTTGGGCGGGGGACCCATCTCCAGACATAGGCCATTTTTGTGCCTGGCGCGGCGCCAAGTGGGAAAGTGTGGTGTCGAGGCTGAAGGCAGCAGGAAAGCCCGCAGCCCCCAGGTCTGTGGGGCTACGCAAGTGGTTCCCAAAGAGCTTTAGAACAAGGCATAGTTTTCCCTGCTGGCTCTTTGGGCGGGGGACCCATCTCCAGCCGTATGGCCATTTTTGTGCCTGGCGCAGTGCCAAGTGGGAAAGGGTGGTGTCGAGGCTGAAGGCAGCAGGAAAGCCTGCAGCCCCCAGGTCTGTGGCGCTACGCATGCGGTTCCCAAAGAGCTTTAGAACAAGGCATAGTTTTCCCTGCTGGCTCTCTGGGCGGGGGACCCATCTCCAGCCGTATGGCCATTTTTGAGCCTGGCGTGGCGCCAAGTGGGAAAGGGTGGCTTTGAGGCTGAAGGCAGCAGGAAAGCCCGCAGCCCCCAGGTCTGTTGGGCTACGCAACTGGTTCCCAAAGAGCTTTAGAACAAGGCATAGTTTTCCCTGCTGGCTCTTTGGGCGGGGGACCCATCTCCAGCCGTATGGCCATTTTTGTGCCTGGCGTAGCGCCAAGTGGGAAAGGGTGGTGTCGAGGCTGAAGGCAGCAGGAAAGCCTGCAGCCCCCAGGTCTGTGGGGCTACGCAAGTGGTTCCCAAAGAGCTTTAGAACAAGGCATAGTTTTCCCTGCTGGCTCTTTGGGCGGGGGACCCATCTCCAGCCGTATGGGCATTTTTGTGCCTGGCGCGGCGCCAAGTGGGAAAGGGTGGTGTCGAGGCTGAAGGCAGCAGGAAAGCCCGCAGCCCCCAGGTCTGTGGGGCTACGCAAGCGGTTCCCAAAGAGCTTTAGAACAAGGCATAGTTTTCCCTGCTGGCTCTTTGGGCAGGGGACCCATCTCCAGCCATAGGCCATTTTTGTGCCTGGCGCGGGGCCAAGTGGGAAAGGGTGGCTTTCAGTCTGAAGGCAGCAGGAGAGCCTGCAGCCCCCAGGTCTGTGGGGCTACGCAAGCGGTTCCCAAAGAGCTTTAGAACAAGGCATAGTTTTCCCTGCTGGCTCTTTGGGCGGGGGACCCATCTCCAGCCGTATGGCCATTTTTGTGCCTGGCGCGGCGCCAAGTGGGAAAGGGTGGTGTCGAGGCTGAAGGCAGCAGCAAAGCCCGCAGCCCCCAGGTCTGTGGGGCCAAGCAAGCGGTTCCCAAAGAGCTTTAGAACAAGGCATAGTTTTCCCTGCTGGCTCTTAGGGCGGGGGACCCATCTCCAGCCGTATGGCCATTTTTGTGCCTGGCGCGGCGCCAAGTGGGAAGGGTGGTGTCGAGGCTGAAGGCAGCAGGAAAGCCCGCAGCCCCCAGGTCTGTGGGGCTACGCAAGCGGTTCCCAAAGAGCTTTAGAACAAGGCATAGTTTTCCCTGCTGGCTCCTTGGGCGGGGGACCCATCTCCAGCCATAGGCCATTTTTGTGCCTGGCGCGGCGCCAAGTGGGAAAGGGTGCTGTCGAGGCTGAAGGCAGCAAGAAAGCCCGCAGCCCCCAGGTCTGGGGGCTACGCAAGCGGTTCTGAAAGAGCTTTAGAACAAGGCATAGTTTTCCCTGCTGGCTCCTTGGGCAGGGGACCCATCTCCAGCCGTATAGCTATTTTGGTGCCTGGCGCGGCGCCAAGTGGGAAAGGGTGTTGTCGAGGCTGAAGGCAGCAGGAAAGCCCGCAGCCCCCAGGTCTGTGGGGCTACGCAAGCGGTTCCCAAAGAGCTTTAGAACAAGGCATAGTTTTCCCTGCTGACTCTTTGGGTGGGGGACCCATCTCCAGCCGTATGGCCATTTTTGTGCCTGGCACGGCGCCAAGTGGGAAAGGGTGGTGTCGAGGCTGAAGGCAGCAGGAAAGCCCGCAGCCCCCAGGTCTGTGGGGCTACGCAAGCGGTTCCCAAAGAGCTTTAGAACAAGGCATAGTTTTCCCTGCTGGCTCCTTGGGCAGGGGACCCATCTCCAGCCATAGGCCATTTTTGTGACTGACGCGGTGCCAAGTGGGAAAGTGTGCTGTCGAGGCTGAAGGCAGCAAGAAAGCCTGCAGCCACCAGGTCTGGGGGCTACGCAAGCGGTTCCCAAAGAGCTTTAGAACAAGGCATAGTTTTCCCTGCTGGCTCTTTGGGCATGGGACCCATCTCCAGCCGTATAGCTATTTTTGTGCCTGGCGCGGCGCCAAGTGGGAAAGGGTGTTGTCGAGGCTGAAGGCAGCAGGAAAGCCCGCAGCCCCCAGGTCTGTGGGGCTACGCAAGCGGTTCCCAAAGAGCTTTAGAACAAGGCATAGTTTTCCCTGCTGGCTCTTTGGGCGGGGCACCCATCTCCAGCCATAGGCCATTTTTGTGCCTGGCGCGGTGCCAAGTGGGAAAGGGTGGTTTTGAGGCTGAAGGCAGCAGCAAAGCCTGCAGCCCCCAGGTCTGTGGGGCTACGCAAGCGGTTCCCAAAGAGCTTTAGAACAAGGCATAGTTTTCCCTGCTGGCTCTTTGGGCATGGGACCCATCTCCATCCATAGGCCATTTTTGTGCCTGACGCGGTGCCAAAAGGGAAAGTGTGCTGTCGAGGCTGAAGGCAGCAAGAAAGCCTGCAGCCCCCAGGTCTGTGGGGCCAAGCAAGCGGTTCCCAAAGAGCTTTAGAACAAGGCATAGTTTTCCCTGCTGGCTCCTTGGGCAGGGGACCCATCTCCAGCCGTATGGCCATTTGTGTGCTTGGCGAGGCACCTAGTGGGAAAGGGTGTTGTCTAGGCTGAAGGCAGCAGGAAAGCCCACAGGCCCAAGATCTGTTGGGCTACGCATGCGGTTCCCAAAGAGCTTTAGAACAAGGCATAGTTTTCCCTGCTGGCTCTTTGGGCGGGGGACCCATCTCCAGCCGTATGGCCATTTTTGTGCCTGGCGTGGCGCCAAGTGGGAAAGGGTGGTGTCGAGGCTGAAGGCAGCAGGAAAGCCCGCAGCCCCCAGGTCTGTGGGGCTACGCAAGCGGTTCCCAAAGAGCTTTAGAACAAGGCATAGTTTTCCCTGCTTGTTCGTTGGGCGGGGGACCCATCTCCAGCCATAGGCCATTTTTGTGCCTGGCGCGGTGCGTAGTGGGAAAGGGTGGTTTTGAGGCTGAAGGCAGCAGCAAAGGCTCCAGCCCCCAGGTCTGTGGGGCTACGCAAGCGGTTCCCAAATGCTTTAGAAGAAGGCATAGTTTTCCCTGCTGGCTCTTTGGGCGGGGGACCCATCTCCAGCCGTATGGGCATTTTTGTGCCTGGCGCGGCGCCAAGTGGGAAAGGGTGGTGTCGAGGCTGAAGGCAGCAGGAAAGCCCACAGCCCCCAGTTCTGTGGGGCTACGCAAGCGGTTCCCAAAGAGCTTTAGAACAAGGCATAGTTTTCCCTGCTGGCTCTTTGGGCGGAGGACCCATCTCCAGCCATAGGCCATTTTTGTGCCTGGCGCAGTGCCAAGTGGGAAAGGGTGGCTTTGAGGCTGAAGGCAGCAGGAAAGCCCGCAGCCCCCAGGTCTGTGGGGCTACGCAAGTGGTTCCCAAAGAGCTTTAGAACAAGGCATAGTTTTCCCTGCTGGCTCTTTGGGCGGGGGACCCATCTCCAGCCGTATGGCCATTTTTGTGCCTGGCGCAGTGCCAAGTGGGAAAGGGTGGTGTCGAGGCTGAAGGCAGCAGGAGAGCCTGCAGCCCCCAGGTCTGTGGGGCTACGCAAGCGGTTCCCAAAGAGCTTTAGAACAAGGCATAGTTTTCCCTGCTGGCTCTTTGGGCGGGGGACCCATCTCCAGCCGTATGGCCATTTTTGTGCCTGGCGCGGCGCCAAGTGGGAAAGGGTGGTGTCGAGGCTGAAGGCAGCAGCAAAGCCCGCAGCCCCCAGGTCTGTGGGGCCAAGCAAGCGGTTCCCAAAGAGCTTTAGAACAAGGCATACTTTTCCCTGCTGGCTCTTAGGGCGGTCGACCCATCTCCAGCCGTATGGCCATTTTTGTGCCTGGCGCGGCGCCAAGTGGGAAAGGGTGGCTTTGAGGCTGAAGGCAGCAGCAAAGCCCGCAGCCCCCAGGTCTGTGGGGCTACGCAAGCGGTTCCCAAAGAGCTTTAGAACAAGGCATAGTTTTCCCTGCTGGCTCTTTGGGCGGTCGACACATCTCCAGCCGTATGGCCATTTTTGTGCCTGGCGCGGCGCCAAGTGGGAAAGGGTGGTTTTGAGGCTGAAGGCAGGAGCAAAGCCTGCAGCCCCCAGGTCTGTGGGGCTACGCAAGTGGTTCCCAAAGAGCTTTAGAACAAGGCATAGTTTTCCCTGCTGGCTCTTTGGGCGGGGGACCCATCTCCAGCCGTATGGCCATTTTTGTGCCTGGCCAGGGGCCAAGTGGGAAAGGGTGGTGTCGAGGTTGAAGGCAGCAGGAAGGCCCACAGCCCCCAGGTCTGTGGGGCTACGCAAGTGGTTCCCAAAGAGCTTTAGAACAAGGCATAGTTTTCCCTGATGGCTCTTTGGGCATGGGACCCATCTCCAGGCATAGGCCATTTTTGTGCCTGATAGGGCGCCAAGTGGGAAAGGGTGGCTTTGAGGCTGAAGGCAGCAGGAAAGCCTGCAGCCCCCAGGTCTGTGGGGCTACGCAAGCGGTTCCCAAAGAGCTTTAGAACAAGGCATAGTTTTCCCTGCTGGCTCTTTGGACGGGGGACCCATTTCCAGCCGTATGGCCATTTTTGTGCCTGGCGCGGTGCGTAGTGGTAAAGGGTGGTTTTGACGCTGAAGGCAGCAGGAAAGCCCGCAGCCCCCAGGTCTGTGCGGCTACGCAAGCGGTTCCCAAAGAGCTTTAGAACAAGGCATAGTTTTCCCTGCTGGCTCTTTGGGCGGGGGACCCATCTCCAGCCGTATGGCCATTTTTGTGCCTGGCGCGGCGCCAAGTGGGAAAGGGTGGTTTTGAGGCTGAAGGCAGCAGCAAAGCCTGCAGCCCCCAGGTCTGTGGGGCCAAGCAAGCGGTTCCCAAAGAGCTTTAGAACAAGGCATAGTTTTCCCTGCTGGCTCTCTGGGCGGGGGACCCATCTCCAGCCATAGGCCGTTTTTGTGCCTGGCGCGGCGCCAAGTGGGAAAGGGTGCTGTCGAGGCTGAAGGCAGCAGCAAAGCCTGCAGCCCCCAGGTCTGTGGGGCTATGCAAGCGGTTCCCAAAGAGCTTTAGAACAAGGCATAGTTTTCCCTGCTGGCTCTTTGGGCGGGGGACCCATCTCCAGTCGTATGGCTATTTTTATGCCTGGCGCGGTGCGTAGTGGGAAAGGGTGGTTTTGAGGCTGAAGGCAGCAGGAAAGCCCGCAGCCCCCAGGTCTTTGGGGCTACGCAAGCGGTTCCCAAAGAGCTTTAGAACAAGGCATAGTTTTCCCTGCTGGCTCTTTGGGCGGGGGACCCATCTCCAGCCGTATGGGCATTTTTGTGCCTGGCGCGGCGCCAAGTGGGAAAGGGTGGTGTCGAGGCTGAAGGCAGCAGGAAAGCCCACAGCCCCCAGTTCTGTGGGGCTACGCAAGCGGTTCCCAAAGAGCTTTAGAACAAGGCATAGTTTTCCCTGCTGGCTCTTTGGGCGGAGGACCCATCTCCAGCCATAGGCCATTTTTGTGCCTGGCGCAGTGCCAAGTGGGAAAGGGTGGCTTTGAGGCTGAAGGCAGCAGGAAAGCCCGCAGCCCCCAGGTCTGTGGGGCTACGCAAGTGGTTCCCAAAGAGCTTTAGAACAAGGCATAGTTTTCCCTGCTGGCTCTTTGGGCGGGGGACCCATCTCCAGCCGTATGGCCATTTTTGTGCCTGGCGCAGTGCCAAGTGGGAAAGGGTGGTGTCGAGGCTGAAGGCAGCAGGAGAGCCTGCAGCCCCCAGGTCTGTGGGGCTACGCAAGCGGTTCCCAAAGAGCTTTAGAACAAGGCATAGTTTTCCCTGCTGGCTCTTTGGGCGGGGGACCCATCTCCAGCCGTATGGCCATTTTTGTGCCTGGCGCGGCGCCAAGTGGGAAAGGGTGGTGTCGAGGCTGAAGGCAGCAGCAAAGCCCGCAGCCCCCAGGTCTGTGGGGCCAAGCAAGCGGTTCCCAAAGAGCTTTAGAACAAGGCATAGTTTTCCCTGCTGGCTCTTAGGGCGGTCGACCCATCTCCAGCCGTATGGCCATTTTTGTGCCTGGCGCGGCGCCAAGTGGGAAAGGGTGGCTTTGAGGCTGAAGGCAGCAGCAAAGCCCGCAGCCCCCAGGTCTGTGGGGCTACGCAAGCGGTTCCCAAAGAGCTTTAGAACAAGGCATAGTTTTCCCTGCTGGCTCTTTGGGCGGTCGACACATCTCCAGCCGTATGGCCATTTTTGTGCCTGGCGCGGCGCCAAGTGGGAAAGGGTGGTTTTGAGGCTGAAGGCAGGAGCAAAGCCTGCAGCCCCCAGGTCTGTGGGGCTACGCAAGTGGTTCCCAAAGAGCTTTAGAACAAGGCATAGTTTTCCCTGCTGGCTCTTTGGGCGGGGGACCCATCTCCAGCCGTATGGCCATTTTTGTGCCTGGCCAGGGGCCAAGTGGGAAAGGGTGGTGTCGAGGTTGAAGGCAGCAGGAAGGCCCACAGCCCCCAGGTCTGTGGGGCTACGCAAGTGGTTCCCAAAGAGCTTTAGAACAAGGCATAGTTTTCCCTGATGGCTCTTTGGGCATGGGACCCATCTCCAGGCATAGGCCATTTTTGTGCCTGATAGGGCGCCAAGTGGGAAAGGGTGGCTTTGAGGCTGAAGGCAGCAGGAAAGCCTGCAGCCCCCAGGTCTGTGGGGCTACGCAAGCGGTTCCCAAAGAGCTTTAGAACAAGGCATAGTTTTCCCTGCTGGCTCTTTGGACGGGGGACCCATTTCCAGCCGTATGGCCATTTTTGTGCCTGGCGCGGTGCGTAGTGGTAAAGGGTGGTTTTGACGCTGAAGGCAGCAGGAAAGCCCGCAGCCCCCAGGTCTGTGCGGCTACGCAAGCGGTTCCCAAAGAGCTTTAGAACAAGGCATAGTTTTCCCTGCTGGCTCTTTGGGCGGGGGACCCATCTCCAGCCGTATGGCCATTTTTGTGCCTGGCGCGGCGCCAAGTGGGAAAGGGTGGTTTTGAGGCTGAAGGCAGCAGCAAAGCCTGCAGCCCCCAGGTCTGTGGGGCCAAGCAAGCGGTTCCCAAAGAGCTTTAGAACAAGGCATAGTTTTCCCTGCTGGCTCTTTGGGCATGGGACCCATCTCCAGCCATAGGCCATTTTTGTGCCTGGCGCGGCGCCAAGTGGGAAAGGGTGGCTTTGAGGCTGAAGGCAACAGGAAAGCCTGCAGCCCCCAAGTCTCTGGGGCTACGCAAGCAGTTCCCAAAGAGCTTTAGAACAAGGCATAATTTTCCCTGCTGGCTCTCTGGGCGGGGGACCCATCTCCAGCCATAGGCCGTTTTTGTGCCTGGCGCGGCGCCAAGTGGGAAAGGGTGCTGTCGAGGCTGAAGGCAGCAGCAAAGCCTGCAGCCCCCAGGTCTGTGGGGCTATGCAAGCGGTTCCCAAAGAGCTTTAGAACAAGGCATAGTTTTCCCTGCTGGCTCTTTGGGCGGGGGACCCATCTCCAGTCGTATGGCTATTTTTATGCCTGGCGCGGTGCGTAGTGGGAAAGGGTGGTTTTGAGGCTGAAGGCAGCAGGAAAGCCCGCAGCCCCCAGGTCTTTGGGGCTACGCAAGCGGTTCCCAAAGAGCTTTAGAACAAGGCATAGTTTTCCCTGCTGGCTCTTTGGGCGGGGGACCCATCTCCAGCCGTATGGCCATTTTTGTGCCTGGCACGGCGCCAAGTGGGAAAGGGTGGTGTCGAGGCTGAAGGCAGCAGGAAAGCCCGCAGCCCCCATGTCTGTAGGGCTACGCAAGCGGTTCCCAAAGAGCTTTAGAACAAGGCATAGTTTTCCCTGCTGGCTCTCTGGACGGGGGACCCATCTCCAGCCATAGACCATTTTTGTGCCTAGCGCGGCGCCAAGTGGGAAAGGGTGGCTTTGAGGCTGAAGGCAGCAGCAAAGCCTGCAGGCCCCACGTCTGTGGGGCCACGCAAGCGGTTCCCAAAGAGCTTTAGAACAAGGCATAGTTTTCCTTGCTGGGTCTTTGGGCATGGGACCGATCTCCAGCCATAGGCCATTTTTTTACCTGATGGAGTGCCAAGTGGGAAAGGGTGGCTTTGAGGCTGAAGGCAGCAGGAAAGCCTGCAGCCCCCAGGTCTGTGGGGCTACGCAAGCGGTTCCCAAAGAGCTTTAGAACAAGGCATAGTTTTCCTTGCTGGCTCTTTGGGCATGGGCCCCATCTCCAGCCATAGGCCATTTTTGTGCCTGATGCGGCGCCAAGTGGGAAAGGGTGGCTTTGAGGCTGAAGGCAGCAGGAAAGCCCGCAGCCCCCAGGTCTGTGCGGCTACGCAAGCGGTTCCCAAAGAGCTTTAGAACAAGGCAAAATTTTCCTTGCTGGCTCTCTGGGCGGGGGACCCATCTCCAGCCGTATGGCCATTTTTGTGCCTAGCGCGACGCCAAGTGGGAAAGGGTGGCTTTGAGGCTGAAGGCAGCAGCAAAGCCTGCAGCCCCCAGGTCTGTGGGGCTACGCAAGCGGTTCCCAAAGAGCTTTAGAACAAGGCATAGTTTTCCCTGCTGGGTCTTTGGGCATGGGACCCATCTCCAGCCATAGGCCATTTTTGTGCCTGGCGCGACACCAAGTGGGAAAGGGTGGCTTTGAGGCTGAAGGCAGCAGGAAAGCCCGCAGCGCCAGGTCTGTGGGGCTACGCAAGCGGTTCCCAAAGAGCTTTAGAACAAGGCATAATTTTCCTTGCTGGCTCTCTGGGCGGGGGACCCATCTCCAGCCGTATGGCCATTTTTGTGCCTGGCGCGGCGCCAAGTGGGAAAGGGTGGTGTCGAGGCTGAAGGCAGCAGGAAAGCCCGCAGCCCCCAGGTCTGTGGGGCTACGCAAGCGGTTCCCAAAGAGCTTTAGAACAAGGCATAGTTTTCCCTGCTGGCTCTTTGGGCATGGGACCCATCTCCCGCCATAGGCCATTTTTGTGCCTGACGCGGTGCCAAAAGGGAAAGTGTGCTGTCGAGGCTGAAGGCAGCAAGAAAGCCTGCAGCCCCCAGGTCTGTGGGGCCAAGCAAGCGGTTCCCAAAGAGCTTTAGAACAAGGCATAGTTTTCCCTGCTGGCTCCTTGGGCAGGGGACCCATCTCCAGCCGTATGGCCATTTGTGTGCGTGGCGAGGCACCTAGTGGGAAAGGGTGTTGTCTAGGCTGAAGGCAGCAGGAAAGCCCACAGGCCCAAGATCTGTTGGGCTACGCATGCGGTTCCCAAAGAGCTTTAGAACAAGGCATAGTTTTCCCTGCTGGCTCTTTGGGCGGGGGACCCATCTCCAGCCGTATGGCCATTTTTGTGCCTGGCGTGGCGCCAAGTGGGAAAGGGTGGTGTCGAGGCTAAAGGCAGCAGGAAAGCCCGCAGCCCCCAGGTCTGTTGGGCTACGCAAGTGGTTCCCAAAGAGATTTAGAACAAGGCATAGTTTTCCCTGCTGGCTCTTTGGGCGGGGGACCCATCTCCAGCCGTATGGCCATTTTTGTGCCTGGCGTAGCTCCAAGTGGGAAAGGGTGGCTTTGAGGCTGAAGGCAGCAGGAAAGCCTGCAGCCCCCAGGTCTGTGGGGCTACGCAAGCGGTTCCCAAAGAGCTTTAGAACAAGGCATAGTTTTCCCTGCTTGTTCGTTGGGCGGGGGACCCATCTCCAGCCATAGGCCATTTTTGTGCCTGGCACGGCGCCAAGTGGGAAAGGGTGGTTTTGAGGCTGAAGGCAGCAGCAAAGGCTCCAGCCCCCAGGTCTGTGGGGCTACGCAAGCGGTTCCCAAAGAGCTTTAGAAGAAGGCATAGTTTTCCCTGCTGGCTCTTTGGGCGGGGGACCCATCTCCAGCCGTATGGCCATTTTTGTGCCTGGCGCGGCGCCAAGTGGGAAAGGATGGTGTCGAGGCTGAAGGCAGCAGGAAAGCCCACAGCCCCCAGTTCTGTGGGGCTACGCAAGCGGTTCCCAAAGAGCTTTAGAACAAGGCATAGTTTTCCCTGCTGGCTCTTTGGGCGGAGGACCCATCTCCAGCCATAGGCCATTTTTGTGCCTGGCGCAGTGCCAAGTGGGAAAGGGTGGCTTTGAGGCTGAAGGCAGCAGGAAAGCCCGCAGCCCCCAGGTCTGTGGGGCTACGCAAGTGGTTCCCAAAGAGCTTTAGAACAAGGCATAGTTTTCCCTGCTGGCTCTTTGGGCGGGGGACCCATCTCCAGCCGTATGGCCATTTTTGTGCCTGGCGCAGTGCCAAGTGGGAAAGGGTGGTGTCGAGGCTGAAGGCAGCAGGAGAGCCTGCAGCCCCCAGGTCTGTGGGGCTACGCAAGCGGTTCCCAAAGAGCTTTAGAACAAGGCATAGTTTTCCCTGCTGGGTCTTTGGGCATGGGACCCATCTCCAGCCATAGGCCATTTTTGTGCCTGGCGCGACACCAAGTGGGAAAGGGTGGCTTTGAGGCTGAAGGCAGCAGGAAAGCCCGCAGCGCCAGGTCTGTGGGGCTACGCAAGCGGTTCCCAAAGAGCTTTAGAACAAGGCATAATTTTCCTTGCTGGCTCTCTGGGCGGGGGACCCATCTCCAGCCGTATGGCCATTTTTGTGCCTGGCGCGGCGCCAAGTGGGAAAGGGTGGTGTCGAGGCTGAAGGCAGCAGGAAAGCCCGCAGCCCCCAGGTCTGTGGGGCTACGCAAGCGGTTCCCAAAGAGCTTTAGAACAAGGCATAGTTTTCCCTGCTGGCTCTTTGGGCATGGGACCCATCTCCCGCCATAGGCCATTTTTGTGCCTGACGCGGTGCCAAAAGGGAAAGTGTGCTGTCGAGGCTGAAGGCAGCAAGAAAGCCTGCAGCCCCCAGGTCTGTGGGGCCAAGCAAGCGGTTCCCAAAGAGCTTTAGAACAAGGCATAGTTTTCCCTGCTGGCTCCTTGGGCAGGGGACCCATCTCCAGCCGTATGGCCATTTGTGTGCGTGGCGAGGCACCTAGTGGGAAAGGGTGTTGTCTAGGCTGAAGGCAGCAGGAAAGCCCACAGGCCCAAGATCTGTTGGGCTACGCATGCGGTTCCCAAAGAGCTTTAGAACAAGGCATAGTTTTCCCTGCTGGCTCTTTGGGCGGGGGACCCATCTCCAGCCGTATGGCCATTTTTGTGCCTGGCGTGGCGCCAAGTGGGAAAGGGTGGTGTCGAGGCTAAAGGCAGCAGGAAAGCCCGCAGCCCCCAGGTCTGTTGGGCTACGCAAGTGGTTCCCAAAGAGATTTAGAACAAGGCATAGTTTTCCCTGCTGGCTCTTTGGGCGGGGGACCCATCTCCAGCCGTATGGCCATTTTTGTGCCTGGCGTAGCTCCAAGTGGGAAACGGTGGCTTTGAGGCTGAAGGCAGCAGGAAAGCCTGCAGCCCCCAGGTCTGTGGGGCTACGCAAGCGGTTCCCAAAGAGCTTTAGAACAAGGCATAGTTTTCCCTGCTTGTTCGTTGGGCGGGGGACCCATCTCCAGCCATAGGCCATTTTTGTGCCTGGCACGGCGCCAAGTGGGAAAGGGTGGTTTTGAGGCTGAAGGCAGCAGCAAAGGCTCCAGCCCCCAGGTCTGTGGGGCTACGCAAGCGGTTCCCAAAGAGCTTTAGAAGAAGGCATAGTTTTCCCTGCTGGCTCTTTGGGCGGGGGACCCATCTCCAGCCGTATGGCCATTTTTGTGCCTGGCGCGGCGCCAAGTGGGAAAGGATGGTGTCGAGGCTGAAGGCAGCAGGAAAGCCCACAGCCCCCAGTTCTGTGGGGCTACGCAAGCGGTTCCCAAAGAGCTTTAGAACAAGGCATAGTTTTCCCTGCTGGCTCTTTGGGCGGAGGACCCATCTCCAGCCATAGGCCATTTTTGTGCCTGGCGCAGTGCCAAGTGGGAAAGGGTGGCTTTGAGGCTGAAGGCAGCAGGAAAGCCCGCAGCCCCCAGGTCTGTGGGGCTACGCAAGTGGTTCCCAAAGAGCTTTAGAACAAGGCATAGTTTTCCCTGCTGGCTCTTTGGGCGGGGGACCCATCTCCAGCCGTATGGCCATTTTTGTGCCTGGCGCAGTGCCAAGTGGGAAAGGGTGGTGTCGAGGCTGAAGGCAGCAGGAGAGCCTGCAGCCCCCAGGTCTGTGGGGCTACGCAAGCGGTTCCCAAAGAGCTTTAGAACAAGGCATAGTTTTCCCTGCTGGCTCTTTGGGCGGGGGACCCATCTCCAGCCGTATGGCCATTTTTGTGCCTGGCGCTGCGCCAAGTGGGAAAGGGTGGTGTCGAGGCTGAAGGCAGCAGCAAAGCCCGCAGCCCCCAGGTCTGTGGGGCCAAGCAAGCGGTTCCCAAAGAGCTTTAGAACAAGGCATAGTTTTCCCTGCTGGCTCTTAGGGCGGGGGACCCATCTCCAGCCGTATGGCCATTTTTGTGCCTGGCGCGGCGCCAAGTGGGAAAGGGTGGCTTTGAGGCTGAAGGCAGCAGCAAAGCCCGCAGCCCCCAGGTCTGTGGGGCTACGCAAGCGGTTCCCAAAGAGCTTTAGAACAAGGCATAGTTTTCCCTGCTGGCTCTTTGGGCGGTCGACACATCTCCAGCCGTATGGCCATTTTTGTGCCTGGCGCGGCGCCAAGTGGGAAAGGGTGGTTTTGAGGCTGAAGGCAGGAGCAAAGCCTGCAGCCCCCAGGTCTGTGGGGCTACGCAAGTGGTTCCCAAAGAGCTTTAGAACAAGGCATAGTTTTCCCTGCTGGCTCTTTGGGCGGGGGACCCATCTCCAGCCACAGGCCGTTTTTGTGCCTGGCGCGGCGCCAAGTGGGAAAGGGTGCTGTCGAGGCTGAAGGCAGCAGCAAAGCCTGCAGCCCCCAGGTCTGTGGGGCTATGCAAGCGGTTCCCAAAGAGCTTTAGAACAAGGCATAGTTTTCCCTGCTGGCTCTTTGGGCGGGGGACCCATCTCCAGTCGTATGGCTATTTTTATGCCTGGCGCGGTGCGTAGTGGGAAAGGGTGGTTTTGAGGCTGAAGGCAGCAGGAAAGCCCGCAGCCCCCAGGTCTTTGGGGCTACGCAAGCGGTTCCCAAAGAGCTTTAGAACAAGGCATAGTTTTCCCTGCTGGCTCTTTGGGCGGGGGACCCATCTCCAGCCGTATGGCCATTTTTGTGCCTGGCACGGCGCCAAGTGGGAAAGGGTGGTGTCGAGGCTGAAGGCAGCAGGAAAGCCCGCAGCCCCCATGTCTGTAGGGCTACGCAAGCGGTTCCCAAAGAGCTTTAGAACAAGGCATAGTTTTCCCTGCTGGCTCTTTGGGCGGGGGACCCATCTCCAGCCATAGGCCATTTTTGTGCCTGGCGCGACACCAAGTGGGAAAGGGTGGCTTTGAGGCTGAAGGCAGCAGGAAAGCCCGCAGCGCCAGGTCTGTGGGGCTACGCAAGCGGTTCCCAAAGAGCTTTAGAACAAGGCATAATTTTCCTTGCTGGCTCTCTGGGCGGGGGACCCATCTCCAGCCGTATGGCCATTTTTGTGCCTGGCGCGGCGCCAAGTGGGAAAGGGTGGTGTCGAGGCTGAAGGCAGCAGGAAAGCCCGCAGCCCCCAGGTCTGTGGGGGCTACGCAAGCGGTTCCCCAAAGAGCTTTAGAACAAGGCATAGTTTTCCCTGCTGGCTCTTTGGGCGGGGGACCCATCTCCAGCCGTATGGCCATTTTTGTGCCTGGCGCGGTGCGAAGTGGGAAAGGGTGGTTTTGAGGCTGAAGGCAGCAGGAAAACCTGCAGCCCCAGGTCTGTGGGGCCAAGCAAGCGGTTCCCAAAGAGCTTTAGAACAAGGCATAGTTTTCCCTGATGGCTCTTTGGGCATGGGACCCATCTCCAGCCATAGGCCATTTTTGTGCCTGATAGGGCGCCAAGTGGGAAAGGGTGGCTTTGAGGCTGAAGGCAGCAGGAAAGCCTGCAGCCCCCAGGTCTGTGGGGCTACGCAAGCGGTTCCCAAAGAGCTTTAGAACAAGGCATAGTTTTCCCTGCTGGCTCTTTGGACGGGGGACCCATTTCCAGCCGTATGGCCATTTTTGTGCCTGGCGCGGTGCGTAGTGGTAAAGGGTGGTTTTGACGCTGAAGGCAGCAGGAAAGCCCGCAGCCCCCAGGTCTGTGCGGCTACGCAAGCGGTTCCCAAAGAGCTTTAGAACAAGGCATAGTTTTCCCTGCTGGCTCTTTGGGCGGGGGACCCATCTCCAGCCGTATGGCCATTTTTGTGCCTGGCGCGGCGCCAAGTGGGAAAGGGTGGTTTTGAGGCTGAAGGCAGCAGCAAAGCCTGCAGCCCCCAGGTCTGTGGGGCCAAGCAAGCGGTTCCCAAAGAGCTTTAGAACAAGGCATAGTTTTCCCTGCTGGCTCTCTGGGCGGGGGACCCATCTCCAGCCGTATGGCCATTTTTGTGCCTGGCGCGGCGCCAAGTGGGAAAGGGTGGCTTTGAGGCTGAAGGCAGCAGCAAAGCCTGCAGGCCCCACGTCTGTGGGGCCACGCAAGCGGTTCCCAAAGAGCTTTAGAACAAGGCATAGTTTTCCTTGCTGGGTCTTTGGGCATGGGACCGATCTCCAGCCATAGGCCATTTTTTTGCCTGATGGAGTGCCAAGTGGGAAAGGGTGGCTTTGAGGCTGAAGGCAGCAGGAAAGCCTGCAGCCCCCAGGTCTGTGGGGCTTACGCAAGCGGTTCCCAAAGAGCTTTAGAACAAGGCATAGTTTTCCTTGCTGGCTCTTTGGGCATGGGACCCATCTCCAGCCATAGGCCATTTTTGTGCCTGATGCGGCGCCAAGTGGGAAAGGGTGGCTTTGAGGCTGAAGGCAGCAGGAAAGCCCGCAGCCCCCAGGTCTGTGCGGCTACGCAAGCGGTTCCCAAAGAGCTTTAGAACAAGGCATAATTTTCCTTGCTGGCTCTCTGGGCGGGGGACCCATCTCCAGCCGTATGGCCATTTTTGTGCCTAGCGCGACGCCAAGTGGGAAAGGGTGGGCTTTGAGGCTGAAGGCAGCAGCAAAGCCTGCAGCCCCCAGGTCTGTGGGGCTACGCAAGCGGTTCCCAAAGAGCTTTAGAACAAGGCATAAGTTTTTCCCTGCTGGGTCTTTGGGCATGGGACCCATCTCCAGCCATAGGCCATTTTTGTGCCTGGCGCGACGCCAAGTGGGAAAGGGTGGCTTTGAGGCTGAAGGCAGCAGGAAAGCCCGCAGCGCCAGGTCTGTGGGGCTACGCAAGCGGTTCCCAAAGAGCTTTAGAACAAGGCATAATTTTCCTTGCTGGCTCTCTGGGCGGGGGACCCATCTCCAGCCGTATGGCCATTTTTGTGCCTGGCGCGGCGCCAAGTGGGAAAGGGTGGTGTCGAGGCTGAAGGTAGCAGGAAAGCCCGCAGCCCCCAGGTCTGTGGGGCTACGCAAGCGGTTCCCAAAGAGCTTTAGAACAAGGCATAGTTTTCCATGCTGGCTCTTTGGGCGGGGGACCCATCTCCAGCCGTATGGCCATTTTTGTGCCTGGCGCGGCGCCAAGTGGGAAAGGGTGGTTTTGAGGCTGAAGGCAGCAGGAAAGCCCGCAGCCCCCAGGTCTGTGCGGCTACGCAAGCGGTTCCCAAAGAGCTTTAGAACAAGGCATAGTTTTCCCTGCTGGCTCTTTGGGCGGGGGACCCATCTCCAGCCGTATGGCCATTTTTGTGCCTGGCGCGGCGCCAAGTGGGAAAGGGTGGCTTTGAGGCTGAAGGCAGCAGGAAAGCCTGCAGCCCCCAGGTCTGTGGGGCCAAGCAAGCGGTTCCCAAAGAGCTTTAGAACAAGGCATAATTTTCCCTGCTGGCTCTCTGGGCGGGGGACCCATCTCCAGCCATAGGCCGTTTTTGTGCCTGTCGCGGCGCCAAGTGGGAAAGGGTGCTGTCGAGGCTGAAGGCAGCAGCAAAGCCTGCAGCCCCCAGGTCTGTGGGGCTACGCAAGCGGTTCCCAAAGAGCTTTAGAACAAGGCATAGTTTTCCCTGCTGGGTCTTTGGGCATGGGACCCATCTCCAGCCATAGGCCATTTTTGTGCCTGGCGCGACACCAAGTGGGAAAGGGTGGCTTTGAGGCTGAAGGCAGCAGGAAAGCCCGCAGCGCCAGGTCTGTGGGGCTACGCAAGCGGTTCCCAAAGAGCTTTAGAACAAGGCATAATTTTCCTTGCTGGCTCTCTGGGCCGGGGACCCATCTCCAGCCGTATGGCCATTTTTGTGCCTGGCGCGGCGCCAAGTGGGAAAGGGTGGTGTCGAGGCTGAAGGCAGCAGGAAAGCCCGCAGCCCCCACGTCTGTGGGGCTACGCAAGCGGTTCCCAAAGAGCTTTAGAACAAGGCATAGTTTTCCCTGCTGGCTCTTTGGGCGGGGGACCCATCTCCAGCCGTATGGCCATTTTTTGTGCCTGGCGCGGTGCGTAGTGGGAAAGGGTGGTTTTGAGGCTGAAGGCAGCAGGAAAGCCTGCAGCCCCCAGGTCTGTGGGGCCAAGCAAGCCGGTTCCCAAAGAGCTTTAGAACAAGGCATAGTTTTCCTGCTGGCTCTTTGGGCATGGGACCCCATCTCCAGCCATAGGCCATTTTTGTGCCTGATAGGGCGCCAAGTGGGAAAGGGTGGCTTTGAGGCTGAAGGCAGCAGGAAAGCCTGCAGCCCCCAGGTCTGTGGGGCTACGCAAGCGGTTCCCAAAGAGCTTTAGAAGAAGGCATAGTTTTCCCTGCTGGCTCTTTGGACGGGGGACCCATTTCAGCCGTATGGCCATTTTTTGTGCCTTGCGCGGTGCGTAGTGGTAAAGGGTGGTTTTGACGCTGAAGGCAGCAGGAAAGCCCGCAGCCCCCAGGTCTGTGCGGCTACGCAAGCGGTTCCCAAAGAGCTTTAGAACAAGGCATAGTTTTCCCTGCTGGCTCTTTGGGCGTGGGACCCATCTCCAGCCGTATGGCCATTTTTGTGCCTGGCGCGGCGCCAAGTGGGAAAGGGTGGTGTCGAGGCTGAAGGCAGCAGCAAAGCCTGCAGCCCCCAGGTCTGTGGGGCCAAGCAAGCGGTTCCCAAAGAGCTTTAGAACAAGGCATAGTTTTCCCTGCTGGCTCTTTGGGCATGGGACCGATCTCCAGCCATAGGCCATTTTTTTGCCTGATGGAGTGCCAAGTGGGAAAGGGTGGCTTTGAGGCTGAAGGCAGCAGGAAAGCCTGCAGCCCCCAGGTCTGTGGGGCTACGCAAGCGGTTCCCAAAGAGCTTTAGAACAAGGCATAGTTTTCCTTGCTGGCTCTTTGGGCATGGGACCCATCTCCAGCCATAGGCCATTTTTGTGCCTGATGCGGCGCCAAGTGGGAAAGGGTGGCTTTGAGGCTGAAGGCAGCAGGAAAGCCCGCAGCCCCCAGGTCTGTGCGGCTACGCAAGCGGTTCCCAAAGAGCTTTAGAACAAGGCATAATTTTCCTTGCTGGCTCTCTGGGCGGGGGACCCATCTCCAGCCGTATGGCCATTTTTGTGCCTAGCGCGACGCCAAGTGAGAAAGGGTGGCTTTGAGGCTGAAGGCAGCAGCAAAGCCCGCAGCCCCCAGGTCTGTGCGGCTACGCAAGCGGTTCCCAAAGAGCTTTAGAACAAGGCATAGTTTTCCCTGCTGGGTCTTTGGGCATGGGACCCATCTCCAGCCATAGGCCATTTTTGTGCCTGGCGCGACGCCAAGTGGGAAAGGGTGGCTTTGAGGCTGAAGGCAGCAGGAAAGCCCGCAGCGCCAGGTCTGTGGGGCTACGCAAGCGGTTCCCAAAGAGCTTTAGAACAAGGCATAATTTTCCTTGCTGGCTCTTTGGGCGGGGGACCCATCTCCAGCCGTATGGCCATTTTTGTGCCTGGCGCGGCGCCAAGTGGGAAAGGGTGGTGTCGAGGCTGAAGGCAGCAGGAAAGCCCGCAGCCCCCAGGTCTGTGGGGCTACGCAAGCGGTTCCCAAAGAGCTTTAGAACAAGGCATAGTTTTCCCTGCTGGCTCTTTGGGCGGGGGACCCATCTCCAGCCGTATGGCCATTTTTTTGCCTGGCGCGGCGCCAAGTGGGAAAGGGTGGTTTTGAGGCTGAAGGCAGCAGGAAAGCCCGCAGCCCCCAGGTCTGTGGGGCTACGCAAGCGGTTCCCAAAGAGCTTTAGAACAAGGCATAGTTTTCCCTGCTGGCTCTTTGGGCGGGGGACCCATCTCCAGCCGTATGGCCATTTTTGTGCCTGGCCCGGCGCCAAGCGGGAAACGGTGGCTTTGAGGCTGAAGGCAACAGGAAAGCCCACACCCCCAGGTCTGTGGGGCCAAGCAAGCGGTTCCCAAAGAGCTTTAGAAAAAGGCATAGTTTTCCCTGCTGGCTCTTTGGGCGGGGGACCCATCTCCAGCCGTATGGCCATTTTTGTGCTTGGCGCGGCGCCAAGTGGGAAAGGGTGGTTTTGATGCTGAAGGCAGCAGGAAAGCCCGCAGCCCCCAGGTCTGTGCGGCTACGCAAGCGGTTCCCAAAGAGCTTTAGAACAAGGCATAGTTTTCCCTGCTGGCTCTTTGGGCGGGGGACCCATCTCCAGCCGTATGGCCATTTTTGTGCCTTGCGCGGCGCCAAGTGGGAAAGGGTGGTTTTGAGGCTGAAGGCAGCAGCAAAGCCTGCAGCCCCCAGGTCTGTGGGGCCAAGCAAGCGGTTCCCAAAGAGCTTTAGAACAAGGCATAGTTTTCCCTGCTGGCTCTTTGGGCGGGGGACCCATCTCCAGCCTTAGGCCGTTTTTGTGCCTGGCGCGGCGCCAAGTGGGAAAGGGTGCTGTCGAGGCTGAAGGCAGCAGCAAAGCCTGCAGCCCCCAGGTCTGTGGGGCTATGCAAGCGGTTCCCAAAGAGCTTTAGAACAAGGCATAGTTTTCCCTGCTGGCTCTTTGGGCGGGGGACCCATCTCCAGTCGTATGGCTATTTCTATGCCTAGCGCGGTGCGTAGTGGGAAAGGGTGGTTTTGAGGCTGAAGGCAGCAGGAAAGCCCGCAGCCCCCAGGTCTGTGGGACTACGCAAGCAGTTCCCAAAGAGCTTTAGAACAAGGCATAATTTTCCCTGCTGTCTCTTTGGGCGGGGGACCCATCTCCAGCCATAGGCCATTTTTGTGCCTGGCGCGGCGCCAAGTGGGAAAGGGTGGCTTTGAGGCTGAAGGCAGCAGGAAAGCCCGCAGCGCCAGGTCTGTGCGGCTACGCAAGCGGTTCCCAAAGAGCTTTAGAACAAGGCATAATTTTCCTTGCTGGCTCTCTGGGCGGGGGACCCATCTCCAGCCGTATGGCCATTTTTGTGCCTGGCGCGGCGCCAAGTGGGAAAGGGTGGTGTCGAGGCTGAAGGTAGCAGGAAAGCCCGCAGCCCCCAGGTCTGTGGGGCTACGCAAGCGGTTCCCAAAGAGCTTTAGAACAAGGCATAGTTTTCCATGCTGGCTCTTTGGGCGGGGGGACCCATCTCCAGCCGTATGGCCATTTTGTGCCTGGCGCGGCGCCAAGTGGGAAAGGGTGGTTTTGAGGCTGAAGGCAGCAGGAAAGCCCGCAGCCCCCAGGTCTGTGCGGCTACGCAAGCGGTTCCCAAAGAGCTTTAGAACAAGGCATAGTTTTCCCTGCTGGCTCTTTGGGCGGGGGACCCATCTCCAGCCGTATGGCCATTTTTGTGCCTGGCGCGCGCGCCAAGTGGGAAAGGGTGGCTTTGAGGCTGAAGGCAGCAGGAAAGCCTGCAGCCCCCAGGTCTGTGGGGCCAAGCAAGCGGTTCCCAAAGAGCTTTAGAACAAGGCATAATTTTCCCTGCTGGCTCTCTGGGCGGGGGACCCATCTCCAGCCATAGGCCGTTTTTGTGCCTGGCGCGGCGCCAAGTGGGAAAGGGTGCTGTCGAGGCTGAAGGCAGCAGCAAAGCCTGCAGCCCCCCAGGTCTGTGGGGCTACGCAAGCGGTTCCCAAAGAGCTTTAGAACAAGGCATAGTTTTCCCCTGCTGGGTCTTTGGGCATGGGACCCATCTCCAGCCATAGGCCATTTTTGTGCTGGCGCGACACCAAGTGGGAAAGGGTGGCTTTGAGGCTGAAGGCAGCAGGAAAGCCCGCAGCCCCCAGGTCTGTGCGGCTACGCAAGCGGTTCCCAAAGAGCTTTAGAACAAGGCATAATTTTCCTTGCTGGCTCTCTGGGCCGGGGACCCATCTCCAGCCGTATGGCCATTTTTGTGCCTGGCGCGGCGCCAAGTGGGAAAGGGTGGTGTCGAGGCTGAAGGCAGCAGGAAAGCCCGCAGCCCCCAGGTCTGTGGGGCTACGCAAGCGGTTCCCAAAGAGCTTTAGAACAAGGCATAGTTTTCCCTGCTGGCTCTTTGGGCGGGGGGACCCATCTCCAGCCGTATGGCCATTTTTGTGCCTGGCGCGGTGCGTAGTGGGAAAGGGTGGTTTTGAGGCTGAAGGCAGCAGGAAAGCCTGCAAGCCCCCAGGTCTGTGGGGCCAAGCAAGCGGTTCCCAAAGAGCTTTAGAACAAGGCATAGTTTTCCCTGCTGGCTCTTTGGGCATGGGACCCATCTCCAGCCATAGGCCATTTTGTGCCTGATAGGGCGCCAAGTGGGAAAGGGTGGCTTTGAGGCTGAAGGCAGCAGGAAAGCCTGCAGCCCCCAGGTCTGTGGGGCTACGCAAGCGGTTCCCAAAGAGCTTTAGAAGAAGGCATAGTTTTCCCTGCTGGCTCTTTGGACGGGGGACCCATTTCCAGCCGTATGGCCATTTTTGTGCCTTGCGCGGTGCGTAGTGGTAAAGGGTGGTTTTGACGCTGAAGGCAGCAGGAAAGCCCGCAGCCCCCAGGTCTGTGCGGCTACGCAAGCGGTTCCCAAAGAGCTTTAGAACAAGGCATAGTTTTCCCTGCTGGCTCTTTGGGCGTGGGACCCATCTCCAGCCGTATGGCCATTTTTGTGCCTGGCGCGGCGCCAAGTGGGAAAGGGTGGTGTCGAGGCTGAAGGCAGCAGCAAAGCCTGCAGCCCCCCAGGTCTGTGGGGCCAAGCAAGCGGTTCCCAAAGAGCTTTAGAACAAGGCATAGTTTTCCCTGCTGGCTCTTTGGGCATGGGACCGATCTCCAGCCATAGGCCATTTTTTTGCCTGATGGAGTGCCAAGTGGGAAAGGGTGGCTTTGAGGCTGAAGGCAGCAGGAAAGCCTGCAGCCCCCCAGGTCTGTGGGGCTACGCAAGCGGTTCCCAAAGAGCTTTAGAACAAGGCATAGTTTTCCTTGCTGGCTCTTTGGGTGGGGGACCCATCTCCAGCCATAGGCCATTTTTGTGCCTGATGCGGCGCCAAGTGGGAAAGGGTGGCTTTGAGGCTGAAGGCAGCAGGAAAGCCCGCAGCCCCCAGGTCTGTGCGGCTACGCAAGCGGTTCCCAAAGAGCTTTAGAACAAGGCATAATTTCCTTGCTGGCTCTCTGGGCGGGGGACCCATCTCCAGCCGTATGGCCATTTTTGTGCCTAGCGCGACGCCAAGTGAGAAAGGGTGGCTTTGAGGCTGAAGGCAGCAGCAAAGCCCGCAGCCCCCAGGTCTGTGCGGCTACGCAAGCGGTTCCCAAAGAGCTTTAGAACAAGGCATAGTTTTCCCTGCTGGGTCTTTGGGCATGGGACCCATCTCCAGCCATAGGCCATTTTTGTGCCTGGCGCGACGCCAAGTGGGAAAGGGTGGCTTTGAGGCTGAAGGCAGCAGGAAAGCCCGCAGCGCCAGGTCTGTGGGGCTACGCAAGCGGTTCCCAAAGAGCTTTAGAACAAGGCATAATTTTCCTTGCTGGCTCTCTGGGCGGGGGACCCATCTCCAGCCGTATGGCCATTTTTGTGCCTGGCGCGGCGCCAAGTGGGAAAGGGTGGTGTCGAGGCTGAAGGCAGCAGGAAAGCCCGCAGCCCCCAGGTCTGTGGGGCTACGCAAGCGGTTCCCAAAGAGCTTTAGAACAAGGCATAGTTTTCCCTGCTGGCTCTTTGGGCGGGGGAACCCATCTCCAGCCGTATGGCCATTTTTTTTGCCTGGCGCGGCGCCAAGTGGGAAAGGGTGGTTTTGAGGCTGAAGGCAGCAGGAAAGCCCGCAGCCCCCAGGTCTGTGGGGCTACGCAAGCGGTTCCCAAAGAGCTTTAGAACAAGGCATAGTTTTCCCTGCTGGCTCTTTGGGCGGGGGACCCATCTCCAGCCGTATGGCCATTTTTGTGCCTGGCCCGGCGCCAAGCGGGAAACGGTGGCTTTGAGGCTGAAGGCAACAGGAAAGCCCACACCCCCAGGTCTGTGGGGCCAAGCAAGCGGTTCCCAAAGAGCTTTAGAAAAAGGCATAGTTTTCCCTGCTGGCTCTTTGGGCGGGGGACCCATCTCCAGCCGTATGGCCATTTTTGTGCTTGGCGCGGCGCCAAGTGGGAAAGGGTGGTTTTGATGCTGAAGGCAGCAGGAAAGCCCGCAGCCCCCAGGTCTGTGCGGCTACGCAAGCGGTTCCCAAAGAGCTTTAGAACAAGGCATAGTTTTCCCTGCTGGCTCTTTGGGCGGGGGACCCATCTCCAGCCGTATGGCCATTTTTGTGCCTTGCGCGGGCGCCAAGTGGGAAAGGGTGGTTTTGAGGCTGAAGGCAGCAGCAAAGCCTGCAGCCCCCAGGTCTGTGGGGCCAAGCAAGCGGTTCCCAAAGAGCTTTAGAACAAGGCATAGTTTTCCCTGCTGGCTCTTTGGGCGGGGGACCCATCTCCAGCCTTAGGCCGTTTTTGTGCCTGGCGCGGCGCCAAGTGGGAAAGGGTGCTGTCGAGGCTGAAGGCAGCAGCAAAGCCTGCAGCCCCCAGGTCTGTGGGGCTATGCAAGCGGTTCCCAAAGAGCTTTAGAACAAGGCATAGTTTTCCCTGCTGGCTCTTTGGGCGGGGGACCCATCTCCAGTCGTATGGCTATTTCTATGCCTAGCGCGGTGCGTAGTGGGAAAGGGTGGTTTTGAGGCTGAAGGCAGCAGGAAAGCCCGCAGCCCCCAGGTCTGTGGGACTACGCAAGCAGTTCCCAAAGAGCTTTAGAACAAGGCATAATTTTCCCTGCTGTCTCTTTGGGCGGGGGACCCATCTCCAGCCATAGGCCATTTTTGTGCCTGGCGCGGCGCCAAGTGGGAAAGGGTGGTGTGGAGGCTGAATGCAGCAGGAAAGCCCGCAGCCCCCAGGTCTGTGGGGCTACGCAAGCGGTTCCCAAAGAGCTTTAGAACAAGGCATAGTTTTCCCTGCTGGCTCTTTGAGCATGGGACCCATCTCCAGCCATAGGCCATTTTTGTGCCTGGCGCGGCGCCAAGTGGGAAAGGGTGGCTTTGAGGCTGAAGGCAGCAGGAAAGCCCGCAGCCCCCAGGTCTGTGGGGCTACGCAAGCGGTTCCCAAAGAGCTTTAGAACAAGGCATAGTTTTCCCTGCTGGCTCTTTGGGCGGGGGACCCATCTCCAGTCGTATGGCTATTTCTATGCCTAGCGCGGTGCGTAGTGGGAAAGGGTGGTTTTGAGGCTGAAGGCAGCAGGAAAGCCCGCAGCCCCCAGGTCTGTGGGGCTACGCAAGCAGTTCCCAAAGAGCTTTAGAACAAGGCATAATTTTCCCTGCTGTTTCTTTTGGCGGGGGACCCATCTCCAGCCATAGGCCATTTTTGTGCCTGGCGCGGCGCCAAGTGGGAAAGGGTGGTGTGGAGGCTGAATGCAGCAGGAAAGCCCGCAGCCCCCAGGTCTGTTGGGCTACGCAAGCTGTTCCCAAAGAGCTTTAGAACAAGGCATAGTTTTCCCTGCTGGCTCTTTGAGCATGGGACCCATCTCCAGCCATAGGCCATTTTTGTGCCTGATGCGGCGCCAAGTGGGAAAGGGTGCTGTCGAGGCTGAAGTCAGCAGCAAAGCCTGCAGCCCCCAGGTCTGTGGGGCTATGCAAGAGGTTGCCAAAGATCTTTAGAACAAGGCATAGTTTTCCTTGCTGGGTCTTTGGGCATGGGACCCATCTCCAGCCATAGGCCATTTTTTTGCCTGATGCAGCGCCAAGTGGGAAAGGGTGGCTTTGAGGCTGAAGGCAGCAGGAAAGCCTGCAGCCCCCAGGTCTGTGGGGCTATGGAAGCGGTTCCCAAAGAGCTTTAGAACAAGGCATAGTTTTCCCTGCTGGCTCCTTGGGCTGGAGACCCATCTCCAGCCATAGGCCATTTTTGTGCCTGGCGCGGTGCGTCATGGGAAAGGGTGGTTTTGAGGCTGAAGGCAGCAGGAAAGCCTGCAGCCCCCAGGTCTGTGGGACAACGCAAGCGGTTCCCAAAGAGCTTTAGAACAAGGCATAGTTTTCCCTGCTGGCTCTTTGGGCATGGGACCCATCTCCAGCCATAGGCCATTTTCGTGCCTGGCGCGACGCCAAGTGTGAAAGGGTGGCTTTGAGGCTGAAGGCAGCAGGAAAGCCTGCAGCCCCCAGGTCTGTGGGGCTACGCAAGAGGTTGCCAAAGATCTTTAGAACAAGGCATAGTTTTCCCTGCTGGCTCTTTGGGCGGGGGACCCATCTCCAGCCATATGGCCATTTTTATGCCTGGCGAAGCGCCAAGTGGGAAAGGGTGTTGTCGAGGCTGAAGGCAGCAGGAAAGCCCGCAGCCCCCAGGTCTGTGGGGCTACGCAAGCGGTTCCCAAAGAGCTTTAGAACAAGGCATAGTTTTACCTGCTGGCTCTTTTGGCAGGGGACCCATCTCCAGCCGTATGGCCATTTTTGTGCCTGGCGCGGCGCCAAGTGGGAAAGGGTTGTTTTGAGGCTGAAGGCGTCACGAAAGCCTGCCGTCCGAGGGTTTCTTAATGCCTTTTCTTAATGATGTCTCCACAGTGTGAAGTTTTGCAGGATTTGAAAAAGTAATAGACACAGTGAAATTGAGTCTATTGGAAACTTCCATACTTTTCCCTCCCTCTAAAATCTCTGCTGTCCTGTAGTATCCACTGCCTGCAACTGCTGTTGCAGGAGCAGACAGATTGGTATCAAATTTAGAAAAAAGGGACATCATTAAGAGGATTCACTCGCCTTATTTTTCACCGGTGTGGCCAGTAAAGAAACCAAAAAGGCAATGGCGTTTCACAGTAGATTACGGAAAATTAAACGCCAACACTGCACCTCTGACCGCTGCTGTTCCGAATATCGCGGAAATTGTGACAATGATAAAAGGAGCTGCCCATCCTTGGAGGGTTGCCTTAGATTTTAAAGACATATTTTTTTATGATTCTCCTCCTTGAGCAGGACAAAGCGCAGTTTGCATTCACATGGAAAGGAGTCCAATATACCTTTAACCGCTTTCCGCAAGGATACAAACATTCCCCCACTATTGCCCATAATGCTTTGGCTAAAGTGCTATCAGAGATTCCTGTTTCACAGGGATGTACAGTATACCAATATATTATTGATGACATCTTAATAGGGGAGAGAACCAAGAAAGTGTACAAGACATGATGGAAAACATCCGAAAAACATTATCAGATTTGGGATTGGAAATTCCCGACTCAAAGTGTCAGGGACCCGCACAGGAAGTTAAATTCCTGGGGGTCTGGTGGATTAAGGGAGCTGCTTCTGTCCCTCAGGATACCCTGAAAAAATAGAACATGGACAGAATCCTTCCAGCACGAAGGAGTTACAGCAAGTCCTGGGAACTTTAAGTTATTAGCGTAAACACATCCCTGGCTTTTCCATCATTGCTCGCCCCCTTTATTGTTTGCTCAAAAAAGGTAAATCCTGGGAGTCGACTGAACAACACACTAATGCACTAGAATTGCTAATAAAAGAGCTAAGGTTATTCCAACAACTTGGCCCCATACATCCAACTGACCCTGTCCATGTAGAATGGGGGCTCAGTGAACATGGTTCCCGTTGTAATTTATGCCAGAAGGGACCAGCAGGACCGGAGAGACCATTAGAATTTAGCTCTCACGCCTTTAATGATACTGAGAGCAGCTATTCAGACCTGGAGAAGGGTTTACTGTCCCTGGTGCGAGCATTGCAACGAGCAGAGCAGATAAGGAGAGAACAGAGCGTGATTGTTCGGGGCCCTTTTCGACTCCTAGATGTGGTCCGTAAAGGGACAGCACCGCCAGCTGGCATTGCCCAGAAACCCACAGTTCGAAAGTGGTATGCTTATTTAGAAGGCATTAATGATATCATGCCAGTCTCTGAAGGTAGTATCAAAGTATCCATGCTCCAGAAGGATAGAGATGGTGCCCTATTGTTCCAATCCCCACCAAACAGACCATCTCCAATCCAAGAAGCACCTCCTCTGAAAGCAGGCAGTGATCTTACAGGAGTGTGGTTTACTGGTGTGTCATCTCACCGTGAGAACAGTAAGTGGAAATACAAGGCCGTAGCACTGGAAGTAGCAACGGGGGAAAGAGCAATTGAAACAGGAGAAGGTAGGGCACAAGTAGGGGAACTCAGAGCCGTCCTACTAGCTGCACAACATGGAGCTACTTACATTTACACTGACTCATATGCTGTTTTTAAAGGAGCCACTGAATGGCTAGGACACTGGGCAGCCAATGATTGGCAGGTGAATAGAGTCCCGATCTGGGAGACAGACAGTTGGAAGCAACTGTTGGAAATAGGAGGACAGAGACCATTGCACATTGCTTGGGTAAAAGGCCACGATCGTTCAAACTCGATCACTGCTCAGTTCAACCAACAGGTAGATAGCCTCACGCGGCTACAACAAATTGACACTGTAGATGATGGTCGGGAATGGTTACATATTAAGCCTGGCCATACAGGCCGTGCTGATCTGTATCAGGAAGGTCTAGCCCGGGGGTGGCCTGTGTCGGTTAAGCTGTGCGAACAAGTAGTAACTGCCTGGTCACAATGTCGCCTACGACTCAGCAAAGATCATCCGAGTAAGGCGCCTCCCTTACACATGCGGGACAAGAAAGCGTTGTGGCATTCATGGCAGCTTGATTATATTGGGCCCTTGAGATCATCAGGTGGGAAAAGATATGTCCTAGTCGGAGTGGAGATTATCTCCAGCCTCAGTATGGCCACTGGCTTCAAATCAGCTGCTGGGGACAACACAGTGAAAGGCCTAAAAGGGTGGCTCAGCACACTTCCCCTTCCCGAGGAAATCCAAAGTGATAACGGTTCACACTTTACCGCTACAGTGGTACAAGATTGGGCCAAAGAAGAAGGGATTCGATGGGTATTTCATACTCCCTATTATCCTCAGGCTAATGGCATTGTTGAATGCACCAACGGATTGGTTAAGCGTTTTGCAAAAACTCATAAATCATAAGGGAAGGTGAAGAAGGCACCTTGCCCACCGAAATTCGAAAAGTAATATGGGATAACGCAATTGAGTTTGAGAGAAAATTTCAATCCTGGTGGTATCTGGTTAATTTCACCTACGATCCCACTGAGAGCAAAGCCACAGCTTTTGTCTTAACGATACGCAATGCCTCAGTATCCACCATATACCCAATCATCGCACTGGGGTTGAATCATCAAGGAGCTCTACTCTATCCAACACAGCACAGAGGTTGGGCACGACAAAATGAGACTAAATGGCAAACTGCTGATGTTGACGCATGCGTTTCACGAGACCAACAAGGATTCATTTGTGAGAGTAATACTCTCAAAGCACAAGACCTTTGTCTTGACACCAACCAGAATGCTTGTCACTTTGAGACACATCCCGATGAAACCCCAGAGACTGTGCTTGACTATATTGGGAAAGGGTGCGTTAGCATGAGGTCTCCCTGTAGTCTTGTATTATAGACGAGAAAGGCTTGAGACCATGGCCACTCTGGGTCTCTTTGACTACAAACAACAGGGAATAAAAAGGTGAAACTGAATAGCATCAATTCCATCTGCCAATTCGTCATTTTAGAATTTGGGCCTCCAAATAGCCATACATCATAAAAGTAGTATTATTGCCAGGTTCAATGTCAGGATTCCCTGGAGACATTCAAAGGTAGCGTAGGCCAATCCGTCTGTACAGCTCATCCAAGGTTCCTGTAAGACATAAAGGAAAAGAAAATCTGCTCGGTCTTATTCGACCGACGGGGTTAAAAAGAAGGTGCGGTCCACCGGGTGCTGATCCGGTGTATCTTCCCTGAACAATCCTTGGCTTCCCATGCATAGGGATTTTTGGGAGTAGCTAGCACCATTGGCACCGTCCCATTTTGAGGCATTTTCACTAACACAGGTAGTCCAGGGTGAAATCTTCCGGGGTATTTTCCCGGTTCATTGGCAGCCTTTGGCGAGATAATATTGGCAGGTACACAGAAAGCTTTCATTTTAGGACAGCCGTCTCCACTCCATTTGTTATTTAGTTGATAGATGGCATCATCCAATCGCAAATGCCAACCAGGTTCATGACTTTTTGCAAAACGCTTAACCAATCTATTGGTGCGTTCAACAATGCCATTAGCCTGGGGATAACAGGGAGTATGAAATACCCATCGAATCCCTTCTTCCTTGGCCCAATCTTGTACCACCGAAGCCGTAAAGTGTGAAACGTTATCACTCTGGATTTCGTCGGGAAGGGGAAGTGTGCTGAACCACCCTGTTAGGCCTTTCACTGTGTTGTCCCTCGTAGCTGGTTTGAAACTGCTGGCCATACTGAGGCTGGAGATAATCTCCACTCCTACCAGGACATATCTTTTCCCACCTGATGATCTCAAGGGCCCAATATAATCAAGCTGCCATGAATGCCACAACGCTTTCTTGTCCCGCATGTGTAAGGGAGGCGCCTTACTCGGATGATCTTTGCTGAGTCGTAGGCGACATTGTGAACAGGCAGTTACTATTTGTTCGCACAGCTTAACTGACACAAGCCACCCACCTTCCCGATACAGGTCAGGACGGCCTGTGCGGCCACGTTTAACATGTAACGATTCAAGTAAGCGTTCCCATTCCCGACCATCATCTACAATGTCAATTTGTTGCAGCCGCGTGAGGCCATCTACCTGTTGGTTGAACTGAGCAGTGATCGAGTTTGAACGATCGTGGCCTTTTACCCAAGCAATGTGCAATGGTCTCTGTCCTCCTATTTCCAACAGTTGCTTCCAATTATCTGTCTCCCAAACTGGGACTCTATTCACCTGCCAATCGTTGGCTGCCCAGTGTCCTAGCCATTCAGTGGCTCCTTTAAGAACAGCATATGACTCAGCGTAAAAGGAGGTGGCTCCATGTTGTGCAGCTAGTAGGACAGCTCTGAGTTCCCCTACCCTCCCCTATTTCAATTGCTCTTTCTCCCGTTGTTACTTCCAGTGCTACGGCCTTATATTTGCACTTATTTTTTTAACGGTGAGATGACGCACCAGTAAACCACACTCCTCTAAGATCACTGCTGTCCCTCAAAGGAGGTGCTTCTTGGATCGGAGATGGTCTGTTTGGTGGGGATTGGAACAATAGGGCACCATCTATATCCTTTGGTATCCTTGTGAAGTAGCCTTGGATACTTTAACACTGCCTTCAGAGACTGGCTTGATTTCATTAATGCCTTCTAAATAAGCATACCACTTTCGAACTGTAGGTCTCTGGGCAATGCCAGCTGGTGGTGGTGTCCCTTTAAGGACCACATCTGGGAGGCGAAAAGGTCCCAGGAAAGATCACACTCTGTTCTCTTCTTATCTGCTCTGCTCGTTGCAACACTCGCACCAGGGACAGTAAACCCTTCTCCAGGTCTGAATAGCTGCATTCAGTATCATTGAAGGAGTGGGAGCAAAATTCTAATGGTCTCTCCGGTCCTGCTGGTCCCTTCTGCCATAAATTACAACGGGAACCATGTTCACTGAGCCCCCATTCTACATGGACAGGGTCAGTTGGATGTATGGGGCCAAGTTGTTGGAATAACCTTAGCTCCTTTATTAGTAATTGCAGAGCATTAGTGTGTTGTTCAGTCCACACCCAGGATTTACCCTTTTTTGCCAAGCTATGAAGGGGGCGAGCAATGATGGAAAAGCCAGGGATGTGTTTACGCCAATAACTTAAAGTTCCCAGGACCTGCTGTAACTCCTTCGTGCTGGAAGGATTCTGTCCATGTTCTATTTTTTCAGGGTATCCTGAGGGACAGAAGCAGCTCCCTTAATCCACCAGACCCCCAGGAATTTAACTTCCTGTGCGGGTCCCTGACACTTTGAGTCGGGTCTACGTGAGGCACCCACTAACACTTCTGCCCTAGTCATTCGCTGCTCTCCCGGCAACCAGAGGTTAATTTTTGCAGTGGGGCATGTTTTTACCACACCATCAATTCCTGTGAAGTTGACTCTGCGTCGGGTGGGATTTATACCTAGAAGTTGTGCCGTTTCGTTAGTGATTGCAGACATTTGGGCTCCGGTATCAATAATAAAATTTACCAATATCTTCCGGGGTCCAACAGGAATGACAATAACAGGTTCGGAGTCTTTATGAGAGCGCCATTGGATTGCTAGTACCTGCCCGACAGGGTTGCTCAGTGCCCTCCCCGGGGATAGGAGTGTTGTGGCTGGGACTCTGTCAAATCAATCAAGTTATGTTCCGGTGCAGAAGGCACAGTTTTCTCACGGCTTGGGGATTCTCTGGTTAGACTTTTCTCCCCAGCCGCATTATTCTTTCTAGGTAGAGATTGGACTAGCGTACGGAGATCTCCCGTAGGGTCACCGTGCAAGAATTGTCGGGGCACCCCTAATTGTAGGGCTTTACGCCACAACTCATTCCGGTCCTTATCAGGCTTAAACCTTCCCTCTGATTTAGGGTTTTGAGTGTGAGTTTGGACTTGGCGAACCTTTCGCGGGTGTTCGGAGGATTTCTCACTAGTTTGGCTGGCCCAGCCCATTCGGCGCCCATATTGATCTATTTCCTGTACATTCCAGGTGGGCATGTAGTGACGACGGCCCCGCCCATGAGCACCCCGAGCATCCCGTATACGATCTTGAGTGCGAACAAGGAACGGTTTCAGGCAACCGGGAAGACCACGGATGAGAGGGGCTAATCGATCGGGGTCGATAGGGGCTGACATTGGGGATTTCCGAAATTCCTCTCTGTCATACATGGCTTGCAGACAAGCTGCTTTCCGTACAGCCGCAAACAGATCAGAGTAGCCTGTAGCTCTAATCTCTAACGGCTCCCCCCTCTCTCGCGGATCCATACGCCTTGCCCAATAGGCTGCTCGAGCGGTTAGGGAATAATTATGATCCCCAGGCATAGTGGTTAAAAACACTCCTGGTCCCCAAGAGTCTCCTGCTTCTTCCTCACTCAGCATAATTCTGCCCCCCCCTTCAGAAGAAACTCGCCACACGTACTCAACAGCTGACTCTTCTGGTCGCCTCGAATATTTCTCCCTTATTTTTGTTAACTCGGTTGGTGTCCATGGAACGGTACGCACAGTGGTGTGAATTTCATCACCATCATCAACTGCAGTTTCAGTTTTAACCAGAGGACGTAAAGGAAAAACTTGGGATTTCAAAGTAAAAGTCCTTTCCTCCTCATCTTCTTCGTCATCCTCACTATTAGACAAAAAAATCTCCGGTCTGGGTTCCGGAATTTGGATAACACATTAACTTACGAATCTGTTGGACCTGGGTCGAGGGCTGCATTTTATCTAAGAGCCCGGTCACCCTTTCAATAACATTTTAAGTTGGCGATTTTCACTCCCAAGTTGAGCATTCCGGTTTCCTAAACATTCATTCTCACTCACAAGCTTATCGACTTGAGTTCTTAATCTTTCTCCTGTCTCCTTTTGCAAGGCTAATGATGACTTCAGCACCTCATTCTCCGATTTCAGGGTTGCATATTCTACAGCTGAAATCAGATTAGGAGCGGGGGTTTCTCTAGCTTCTTGTTGTGCACAAGATAAACAGGCGCCTAACACAGCACAAATCACACCCTTGCCTTTCCCCGCTCTGAGCTTCTGTGAAACCCGACGCTCTTCAATACGTTCCACCACTTTCTCTTCATCCTTCCAAAATTTTTGGGCCCACTCCTTCGCAGCCTGGGAAGGGGCACAATCATATTTTTGCAGCAGTTTATCCATGGCAATCCTGCCGACTACGCCAAATTCTGTTGCGTGAAACGGGGCCAAGCGGTTTTGGCAGAAGATAAACCCCCTTGCGTTCTAACACTCCTCACCGAGGTGGGAGGCCAGGTGCGGCTGGGTTTCAATTCTGAGTGATGCCCAATTCAGCACTATCAGGCCAATCGCGTTTACTATGTGTTAAACTATTACGATTTGGAGACACTAATAGTGGGCTGCACCTTCAGTCTAGTCGTGCTCCTGAACCAGCACGGCCTCTCTCAAGTTTTGGTCGCGTTCAGTGAGAAAGCGAAACGACTAGCTACTGAAACAGTGCAGTTTATTTAAACAACAGATATACAGGTTCTTTAGGATTGCCGGTGATAAATACACTGTCTGCAAAGCACGTGCAAATAAAGACATTGTTAAATAGACAAACGCGCGACAAAATTATAAACGAAACAGCCTGGCTCTAAATGTAGGGTAGAGATTCTCTAGAGAAATTTCTAGAGTCCCCGAGAAAGCACTCGGTGTAATCAAAGTCTTACCCAAAGGCGTCCTTATGAGGGGGAAGAAAGGCTCAGCCCGTCGACTGATCCCAGAAAACAGCGGTGGGATTCTTCGCGATGGTGTCTTCCCAGACATTCCCCCTCTCTTGGGCTATTTTTATATTATTTTTTTAACTTCAAAGTGGAGTTTGAGTGACTTTAGTCATATGTACTTTTATTATGATTAATGTACTCAAGGAGGAGTGTTCACACCTCGGGGGCGGATAGCCTCCGGGATGGAGGTGTGTTTTGGTACATTGTGGTGAGCAAAGTTCGCACAAAAGGACAGCATTTCATCAACATTTGACGAAATGTTGGCTCGGGTGGCGTGTAAGCCGCTTATCAGTTCCGTAGTACCATCTCGTCCCCATATCTGCTATTCGTCACAAGGGAAGGCCACGGAACAAGCGCGTTCCGTTCCATCCCTCGTGTAGTTTCGCAAACAACCTTGTACAGGGAATCACAGCTGTTGCATTCTTCGTGTGCTAGCTGCGGCTGTATTCTACCTCAGAAGCCTCTTGATTTTATGACTTTCCTTAATGTGTGAACAATGCTGTATTTTTGTATTCTTGGCCAATTTAGTAATTATTCCACAAGAACACACATTGGTTGCCGATTTATCAACGGGTCTAATCACCACAGGCCAACTGTAATTAAAACCATCTATGTAGACTCTACCAAAGCGGACAAATACAACACTGATTGTTACAAAATTATGGAGCCAAATTCAGATTGCTGGCACAATTTCACTTTCATCAAACCTACAGTAGTGTACTGTATTTGGGGCTACAAGGGCACAGAATTGTTATTTGAATTTATGATTGACTCAAATACACCTGAACTTGCTGAAATGAATCCAGAACCTACACCCCACAAACTCTCAAAGGCTCTCTCTTCTAAGAGAAAAAAAAAAAAAACACCTCTCTCTTTTCTAAGCCCTCCATTAGACTAACTCCTTACATTTTCAACATTGGCCCTTACGTTATTAAACACACACAGGTCAACAACAGGTACTGTTTAATCCCACATATTCCCTCAAACGAGCAGAATTGTCAATGCAGATTAAAATCTCTGCGATCAAACCCACCTGCTCACCATTCCTGAGTACATCTTATGCAGAATGGTCAGCATGGTTACGCAAACGAACTCTTGCCACTTCACACGGACGGAAGAGGGATGCGACTGGTATCTTAGGAACAGGCCTGGGAGTCTTGAATAGTATAGATGCTGAGATACTTGCCAACAAACTAGTCACAACCGCTACTGATCTGGACAAATTAAGACATCCCCTACGGTCCTCTCTATTAGCATTGGGAAACCACCAACGGCTTTTATAGAATATATTGCCTCAATGGGAAGAAACGGGTGAAAAAGACCATCAGCTGATCACAGATGCACTTGGTACAACTCAAACCAATGTTTCCTTGGCTCTTAGTTGTATCCAAGCCCAATTGTGGATGCAATCTATGACAGCCGCAATCATAAGGGAAGGTAAAGAAGGCACCTTGCCCACCGAAATTCGAAAAGTAATATGGGATAACGCAATTGAATTTGAGAAAAAATTTCAGTCCAGGTGGTATCTGGTTAATTTCACCTACGATCCCACTGAGAGCAAAGCCACAGCTTTTGTCTTAACGATACGCAATGCCTCCGTATACACCACATACCCAATCATCGCACTGGGGTTGAATCACCAAGGAGCTCTACTCTATCCAACACAGCACAGAGGTTGGGCACGACAAAATGAGACTAAATGGCAAACTGCTGATGTTGACGCATGCGTTTCACGAGACCAACAAGGATTCATTTGTGAGAGTAATACTCTCAAAGCACAAGACCTTTGTCTTGACACCAACCAGAATGCTTGTCACTTTGAGACACATCCCGATGAAACCCCAGAGACTGTGCTTGACTATATTGGGAAAGGGTGCGTTAGCATGAGGTCTCCCTGTAGTCTTGTATTCAGAGATGACATAGTAATCACTCAAATCTTTGTGTTTGAACTTTACTAACACAAAGTTACGGGATGCGACTTCAATTATTAAGCTCCTGTTACGTCTTTTCAATTGCTACAACCTAATTATACGTTGATTCGAGATTGTTGCCTGCCCCTATCGGAATGAATCTCTCCCTGGTGAAGAAGCTGCTAAAACACAATGAATTGAAGCGACTCTTGAAAGAGGCCCAAGAAAATAGACAGACAACTTTGATTACCGTCCATCATCAGGTTGAAGAAATACACAAAGCGTTGGAAAGAGTGAAGAGAGGCGAAGGACATAGATGGGGAGATCCTCTTTTTGGATGGTCACCGACAGTTACAGGACTTTATAACAAGATGCTTCACTCTGTTGTTGTTTTACTAATACTCACTGTATTGTGCTTTGCTTAGACAATTGTTTTGCATGTTAGACTTTGGATTATGATGAAAAGTTTAAATCGCTTGATCACTCCGCGAGAAGGATTTCCACTTGATATCCCTCAGCACAAGAACACATGTGATCTTTCTTATCAGTGTTGAGTACGTCGACCTTGACTGACTGTAGACAAAGCTTTCCCTGCAGGCTCTTTGCGCGGGGGACCCATCTCCAGCCATATGGCCATTTTTGTGCCTGGCGCGGCGCCAAGTTGGAAAGTGTGGCTTTGAGTCTGAAGGCAGCAGGAAAGCCCGCAGCCCCCAGGTCTGTGGGGCTACGCAAGCGGTTCCCAAAGAGCTTTAGAACAAGGCATAGTTTTCCCTGCTGGCTCCTTGGGCGGGGGACCCATCTCCAGCCGTATGGCCATTTTTGTGCCTAGCGCGACGCCAAGTGGGAAAGAGTGGCTTTGAGGCTGAAGGCAGCAGCAAAGCCTGCAGCCCCCAGGTCTGTGGGGCTACGCAAGCGGTTCCCAAAGAGCTTTAGAAGAAGGCATAGTTTTCCCTGCTGGCTCTTTGGGCGGGGGACCCATCTCCAGCCGTATGGCCATTTTTGTGCCTGGCGCGGCGCCAAGTGTGAAAGGGTGGCTTTGAGGCTGAAGGCAGCAAGACAGCCCGCAGCCCCCAGGTCTGTGTGGCTACGCAAGCGGTTCCCAAAGAGCTTTAGAACAAGGCATAGTTTTCCCTGCTGGCTCCTTGGGCGGGGGACCCATCTCCAGCCGTATGGCCATTTTTGAGCCTGGCGCGGCGCCAAGTGGGAAAGGGTGTTGTCGAGGCTGAAGGCAGCAGGAAAGCCCTCAGCCCCCACGTCTGTGGGGCCAAGCAAGCGGTTCCCAAAGAGCTTTAGAACAAGGCATAGTTTTCCCTGCTGGCTCTTTGGGCCTGGGACCCATCTCCAGCCATAGGCCATTTTTGTGCTTGATAGGGCGCCAAGTGCGAAAGGGTGGCTTTGAGGCTGAAGGCAGCAGGAAAGCCTGCAGCCCCCAGGTCTGTGGGGCTACGCAAGCAGTTCCCAAAGAGCTTTAGAACAAGGCATAGTTTTCCCTGCTGGCTCTTTGTTCGGGGGACCCATCTCCAGCCATAGGCCATTTTTGTGCCTGGCCCGGCGCCCAGTGGGAAAGGGTGGCTTTGAGGCTTGAAGGCAGCAGCAAAGCCCACACCCCCAGGTCTGTGGGGCTACGCAAGCGGTTCCCAAAGAGCTTTAGAAGAAGGCATAGTTTTCCCTGCTGGCTCTTTGGGCGGGGGACCCATCTCCAGCCGTATGGCCATTTTTGTGCCTGGCGCAGCGCCAAGTGGGAAAGGGTGGTTTTGAGGCTGAAGGCAGCAGCAAAGACTGCAGCCCCCAGGTCTGTGGGGCTACGCAAGCGGTTCCCAAAGAGCTTTAGAACAAGGCATAGTTTTCCCTGCTGGCTCTTTGGGCGGGGGACCCATCTCCAGCCGTATGGCCATTTTTGTGCCTGGCCGGGGGCCAAGTGGGAAAGGGTGGTTTTGAGGCTGAAGGCAGCAGGAAAGCCCGCAGCCCCCAGGTCTGTGGGGCTACGCAAGCGGTTCCCAAAGAGCTTTAGAACAAGGCATAGTTTTCCCTGCTGGCTCTTTGGGCATGGGACCCATCTCCAGCCATAGGCCATTTTTGTGCCTGGCGCGAAGCCAAGTGGGAAAGGGTGGCTTTGAGGCTGAAGGCAGCAGGAAAGCCCGCAGCCCCCAGGTCTGTGGGGCTACGCAAGCGGTTCCCAAAGAGCTTTAGAACAAGGCATAGTTTTCCCTGCTGGCTCTTTGGGCGGGGGACCCATCTCCAGCCATATGGCCATTTTTGTGCCTGGCGAAGCCCCAAGTGCGAAAGGGTGGCTTTGAGGCTGAAGGCAGCAGGAAAGCCCGCAGCCCCCAGGTGTGTGGGGCTACGCAAGCAGTTCCCAAAGAGCTTTAGAACAAGGCATAGTTTTCCCTGCTGGCTCTTTGGGCGGGGGACCCATCTCCAGCCGTATGGCCATTTTTGTGCCTGGCCGGGGGCCAAGTGGGAAAGGGTGGTGTCGAGGCTGAAGGCAGCAGGAGAGCCCGCAGCCCCCAGGTCTGTGGGGCTACGCAAGCGGTTCCCAAAGAGCTTTAGAACAAGGCATAGTTTTCCCTGCTGGCTCTTTGGGCATGGGACCCATCTCCAGCCATAGGCCATTTTTGTGCTTGATAGGGCGCCAAGTGGGAAAGGGTGGTGTCGAGGCTGAAGGCAGCAGGAAAGCCCGCAGCCCCCAGGTCTGTGCGGCTACGCAAGCGGTTCCCAAAGAGCTTTAGAACAAGGCATAATTTTCCCTGCTGGCTCTCTGGGCGGGGGACCCATCTCCAGCCGTACGGCCATTTTTGTGCCTGGCGCGGCGCCAAGAGGGAAAGGGTGGTGTCGAGGCTAAAGGCAGCAGGAAAGCCCGCAGCCCCCAGGTCTGTGGAGCTACGCAAGCAGTTCCCAAAGAGCTTTAGAACAAGGCATAGTTTTCCCTGCTGGCTCTTTGGGCGGGGGACCCATCTCCAGCCGTATGGCCATTTTTGTGCCTGGCGCGGTGCCAAGTGTGAAAGGGTGGTTTTGAGGCTGAAGGCAGCAGGAAAGCCCGCAGCCCCCAGGTCTGTGGGGCTACGCAAGCGGTTCCCAAAGAGCTTTAGAACAAGGCATAGTTTTCCCTGCTGGCTCTTTGGGCATGGGACCCATCTCCACCCATAGGCCATTTTTGTGCCTGATAGGGCGCCAGGTGGGAAAGGGTGGCTTTGAGGCTAAAGACAGCAGGAAAGCCTGCAGCCCCCAGGTCTGTGGGGCTACGCAAGCGGTTCCCAAAGAGCTTTAGAACAAGGCATAGTTTTCCCTGCTGGCTCTTTGGGTGGGGGACCCATCTCCAGCCGTATGGCCATTTTTCAGCCTGGAGCAGTGCCAAGTGGGAAAGGGTGGTTTTGAGGGTGAAGGCAGCAGGAAAGCCCGCAGCCCCCAGGTCTGTGGGGCTACGCAAGCGGTTCCCAAAGAGCTTTAGAACAAGGCATAGTTTTCCCTGCTGGCTCTCTGGGCCGGGGAACCATCTCCAGCCGTATGGCCATTTTTGTGCCTGGCGCGGCGCCAAGTGGGAAAGGGTGGTGTCGAGGCTGAAGGCAGCAGGAAAGCCCGCAGCCCCCACGTCTGTGGGGCCAAGCAAGCGGTTCCCAAAGAGCTTTAGAACAAGGCATAGTTTTCCCTGCTGGCTCTTTGGGCCTGGGACCCATCTCCAGCCATAGGCCATTTTTGTGCTTGATAGGGCGCCAAGTGGGAAAGGGTGGCTTTGAGGCTGAAGGCAGCAGGAAAGCCTGCAGCCCCCAGGTCTGTGGGGCTACGCAAGCAGTTCCCAAAGAGCTTTAGAACAAGGCATAGTTTTCCCTGCTGGCTCTTTGTTCGGGGGACCCATCTCCAGCCATAGGCCATTTTTGTGCCTGGCCCGGCGCCCAGTGGGAAAGGGTGGCTTTGAGGCTTGAAGGCAGCAGGAAAGCCCGCAGCCCCCAGGTCTGTGGGGCTACGCAAGCGGTTCCCAAAGAGCTTTAGAACAAGGCATAGTTTTCCCTGCTGGCTCTCTGGGCGGGGGACCCATCTCCAGCCGTATGGCCATTTTTGAGCCTGGCGCGGCGCCAAGTGGGAAAGGGTGGTGTCGAGGCTAAAGGCAGCAGGAAAGCCCGCAGCCCCCAGGTCTGTGGGGCTACGCAAGCGGTTCCCAAAGAGCTTTAGAACAAGGCATAGTTTTCCCTGCTGGCTCTCTGGGCGGGGGACCCATCTCCAGCCGTATGGCCATTTTTGAGCCTGGCGCGGCGCCAGGTGGGAAAGGGTGGTTTTGAGGCTGAAGGCAGCAGGAAAGCCTGCAGCCCCCAGGTCTGTGGTGCTACGCAAGCGGTTCCCAAAGAGCTTTAGAAGAAGGCATAGTTTTCCCAGCTGGCTCTTAGGGCATGGGACCCATCTCCAGCCATAGGCCATTTTTGTGCCTGGCGCGAAGCCAAGTGGGAAAGGGTGCTGTCGAGGCTGAAGGCAGCAGGAAAGCCCGCAGCCCCAAGGTCTGTGGGGCTACGCAAGCGGTTCCCAAAGAGCTTTAGAACAAGGCATAGTTTTCCCTGCTGGCTCTTTGGGCGGGGGACCCATCTCCAGTCGTATGGCTATTTTTATGCCTGGCGCGTTGCGTAGTGGGAAAGGGTGGTTTTGAGGCTGAAGGCAGCAGGAAAGCCTGCAGCCCCCAGGTCTGTGGGGCTACGCAAGCGGTTCCCAAAGAGCTTTAGAACAAGGCATAGTTTTCCCTGCTGGCTCTTTGGGCGGGGGACCCATCTCCAGCCGTATGGCAATTTTTGTGCCTGGCCCGGCGCAAAGTGGGAAAGGGTGGCTTTGAGGCTGAAGGCAGCAGGAAAGCCCGCAGCCCCCAGGTCTGTGCGGCTACGCAAGCGGTTCCCAAAGAGCTTTAGAACAAGGCATAGTTTTCCCTGCTGGCTCTTTGGGCGGGGGACCCATCTCCAGCCGTACGGCCATTTTTGTGCCTGGCGCGGCGCCAAGAGGGAAAGGGTGGTGTCGAGGCTAAAGGCAGCAGGAAAGCCCGCAGCCCCCAGGTCTGTGGGGCTACGCAAGCGGTTCCCAAAGAGCTTTAGAACAAGGCATAGTTTTCCCTGCTGGCTCTTTGGGCATGGGACCCATCTCCACCCATAGGCCATTTTTGTGCCTGATAGGGCGCCAAGTGGGAAAGGGTGGCTTTGAGGCTGAAGACAGCAGGAAAGCCTGCAGCCCCCAGGCCTGTGGGGCTACGCAAGCGGTTCCCAAAGACCTTTAGAACAAGGCATAGTTTTCCCTGCTGGCTCTTTGGGTGGGGGACCCATCTCCAGCCGTATGGCTATTTTTGTGCCTGACGCGGTGCGTAGTGGCATAGGGTGGTTTTGAGGCTGAAGGCAGCAGGAAAGCCCGCAGCCCCCAGGTCTGTGGGGCTACGCAAGCGGTTCCCAAAGAGCTTTAGAACAAGGCATAGTTTTCCCTGCTGGCTCTTTGGGCGGGGGACCCATCTCCAGCCGTATGGCCATTTTTGTGCCTGGCGCGGCGCCAAGTGGGTAAGGGTGGTGTCGAGGCTGAAGGCAGCAGCAAAGCCTGCAGCCCCCAGGTCTGTGGGGCCAAGCAAGCGGTTCCCAAAGAGCTTTAGAACAAGGCATAGTTTTCCCTGCTGGCTCTTTGGGCATGGGACCCATCTCCAGCCGTATGGCCATTTTTGTCCCTGGCCCGGCGCCAAGTGGGAAAGGGTGGCTTTGAGGCTGAAGGCAGCAGGAAAGCCCGCAGCCCCCAGGTCTGTGGGGCTACGCAAGCGGTTCCCAAAGAGCTTTAGAACAAGGCATAGTTTTCCCTGCTCGCTCTTTGGGCGGGGGACCCATCTCCAGCCATATGGCCATTTTTGTGCCTGGCGAAGCCCCAAGTGCGAAAGGGTGGCTTTGAGGCTGAAGGCAGCAGGAAAGCCCGCAGCCCCCAGGTCTGTGGGGCTACGCAAGCGGTTCCCAAAGAGCTTTAGAACAAGGCATAGTTTTCCCTGCTGGCTCTTTTGGCAGGGGACCCATCTCCAGCCGTATGGCCATTTTTGTGCCTGGCCCGGCGCCAAGTGGGAAAGGGTGGCTTTGAGACTGAAGGCAGCAGGAAAGCCCGCAGCCCCCAGGTCTGTGGGGCTACGCAAGCGGTTCCCAAAGAGCTTTAGAACAAGGCATAGTTTTCCCTGCTGGCTCTCTGGGCGGGGGACGCATCTCCAGCCGTATGGCCATTTTTGAGCCTGGAGCAGTGCCAAGTGGGAAAGGGTGGTGTCGAGGCTGAAGGCAGCAGGAAAGCCCGCAGCCCCCAGGTCTGTGGGGCTACGCAAGCGGTTCCCAAAGAGCTTTAGAACAAGGCATAGTTTTCCCTGCTGGCTCTTTGGGCATGGGACCCATCTCCAGCCATAGGCCATTTTTGTGCCTGGCCCGGCGCCCAGTGGGAAAGGGTGGCTTTGAGGCTTGAAGGCAGCAGGAAAGCCCGCAGCCCCCAGGTCTGTGGGGCTACGCAAGCGGTTCCCAAAGAGCTTTAGAACAAGGCATAGTTTTCCCTGCTGGCTCTTTGGGCATGGGACCCATCTCCAGCCATAGGCCATTTTTGTGCTTGATAGGGCGCCAAGTGGGAAAGGGTGCTGTCGAGGCTGAAGGCAGCAGGAAAGCCCGTAGCCCCCAGGTCTGTGCGGCTACGCAAGCGGTTCCCAAAGAGCTTTAGAACAAGGCATAGTTTTCCCTGCTGGCTCTCTGGGCGGGGGACCCATCTCCAGCCGTATGGCCATTTTTGTGCCTGGCGCGGCGCCAAGTGGGAAAGGGTGGTGTCGAGGCTGAAGGCAGCAGCAAAGACTGCAGCCCCCAGGTCTGTGGGGCCAAGCAAGCGGTTCCCAAAGAGCTTTAGAACAAGGCATAGTTTTCCCTGCTGGCTCTTTGGGCGGGGGACCCATCTCCAGCCACAGGCCATTTTTGTGCCTGGCCCGGCGCCCAGTGGGAAAGGGTGGCTTTGAGGCTTGAAGGCAGCAGGAAAGCCCGCAGCCCCCAGGTCTGTAGGGCTACGCAAGCGGTTCCCAAAGAGCTTTAGAACAAGGCATAGTTTTCCCTGCTGGCTCTCTGGGCGGGGGACCCATCTCCAGCCGTATGGCCATTTTTGAGCCTGGCGCGGCGCCAGGTGGGAAAGGGTGGCTTTGAGGCTGAAGGCAGGAGCAAAGCCTGCAGCCCCCAGGTCTGTGGTGCTACGCAAGCGGTTCCCAAAGAGCTTTAGAACAAGGCATAGTTTTCCCAGCTGGCTCTTAGGGCATGGTACCCATCTCCAGCCATAGGCCATTTTTGTGCCTGGCACGAAGCCAAGTGGGAAAGGGTGCTGTCGAGGCTGAAGGCAGCAAGAAAGCCTGCAGCCCCCAGGTGTGTGGGGCTACGCAAGCGGTTCCCAAAGAGCTTTAGAACAAGGCATAGTTTTCCCTGCTGGCTCTTTGTTCGGGGGACCCATCTCCAGCCGTATGGCTATTTTTGTGCCTGGCGCGGTGCGTAGTGGCATAGGATGGTTTTGAGGCTGAAGGCAGCAGGAAAGCCTGCAGCCTCCAGGTCTGTGCGGCTACACAAGCGGATCACAAAGAGCTTTAGAACAAGGCATAGTTTTCCCTGCTGGCTCTTTGGGCGGGGGACCCATCTCCAGCCGTACGGCCATTTTTGCGCCTGGCCCGGCGCAAAGTGGGAAAGGGTGGCTTTGAGGCTGAAGGCAGCAGCAAAGCCCGCAGCCCCCAGGTCTGTGCGGCTACGAAAGCGGTTCCCAAAGAGCTTTAGAACAAGGCATAGTTTTCCCTGCTGGCTCTTTGGGCGGGAGACCCATCTCCAGCCATAGGCCATTTTTGTGCCTGGCGCGACGCCAAGTGGGAAAGGGTGTTGTCGAGGCTGAAGGCAGCAGCAAAGCCCGCAGCCCCCAGGTCTGTGGGGCTACGCAAGCAGTTCCCAAAGAGCTTTAGAACAAGGCATAGTTTTCCCTGCTGGCTCTTTAGGCATGGGACCCATCTCCATCCATAGGCCATTTTTCTGCCTGATAGGGCGCCAAGTGGGAAAGGGTTGCTTTGAGGCTGAAGACAGCAGGAAAGCCCGCAGCCCCCAGGTCTGTGGGGCTACGCAAGCGGTTCCCAAAGAGCTTTAGAACAAGGCATAATTTTCCCTGCTGGCTCTTTGGGCGGGGGACCCATCTGCAGACATATGGCCATTTTTGTGCCTGGCACGACGCCAAGTGGGAAAGGGTGGCTTTGACGCTGAAGGCAGCAGGAAAGCCCGCAGCCCCCAGGTCTGTGGGGCTACGCAAGCGGTTCCCAAAGAGCTTTAGAACAAGGCATAGTTTTCCCTACTGGCTCTTTGGGCGGGGGACCCATCTCCAGCCATAGGCCATTTTTGTGGCTGGCGCGACGCCAAGTGGGAAAGGGTGTTGTCGAGGCTGAAGGCAGCAGGAAAGCCCGCAGCCCCCAGGTCTGTGGGGCTACGCAAGCGGTTCCCAAAGAGCTTTAGAACAAGGCATAGTTTTCCCTGCTGGCTCTTTGGGCATGGGACCCATCTCCAGCCATAGGCCATTTTTGTGCCTGGCGCGACGCCAAGTGGGAAAGGGTGGTGTCGAGGTTGAAGGCAGCAGGAAAGCCTGCAGCCCCCAGGTCTGTGGGGCTACGCAAGCGGTTCCCAAAGAGCTTTAGAACAAGGCATAGTCTTCCCTGCTGGCTCTCTGGGCCGGGGACCCATCTCCAGCCATAGGCCATTTTTGTGCCTGGCGCACTGCCAAGTGGGAAAGGGTGGTGTCGAGGCTGAAGGCAGCAGGAAAGCCCGCAGCCCCCAGGTCTGTGGGGCTACGCAAGCGTTTCCCAAAGAGCTTTAGAACAAGGCATAGTTTTCCCTGCTGGCTCTTTGGGCGGGGGACCCATCTCCAGCCATAGGCCATTTTTGTGCCTGGCGCGGCGCCAAGTGGGAAAGGGTGGTGTCGAGGCTGAAGGCAGCAGGAAAGCCTGCACGCCCCACGTCTGTGGGGCTACGCAAGTGGTTCCCAAAGAGCTTTAGAACAAGGCATAGTTTTCCCTGCTGGCTCTTTGGGCGGGGGACCCATATCCAGCCATAGGCCATTTTTGTGCCTGGCGCGGCGCCAAGTGGGAAAGGGTGGCTTTGAGGCTGAAGGCAGCAGGAAAGCCTGCAGCCCCCAGGTCTGTGGGGCTACGCAAGCGGTTCCCAAAGAGCTTTAGAACAAGGCATAGTTTTCCCTGCTGGCTCTTTGGGCGGGGGACCCATCTCCAGCCGTATGGCCATTTTTGTGCCTGGCCCGGCGCCAAGTGGGAAAGGGTGGTGTCGAGGCTGAAGGCAGCAGGAAAGCCCACAGCCCCCAGGTCTGTGGGGCTACGCAAGCGGTTCCCAAAGAGCTTTAGAACAAGGCATAGTTTTCCCTGCTGGCTCTTTGGGCATGGGACCCATCTCCAGCCGTATGGCCATTTTTGTGCCTGGCCCGGCGCCAAGTGGGTAAGGGTGGTGTCGAGGCTGAAGGCAGCAGGAAAGCCCGCAGCCCCCAGGTCTGTGGGGCTACGCAAGCGGTTCCCAAAGAGCTTTAGAACAAGGCATAGTTTTCCCTGCTGGCTCTTTGGGCGGGGGACCCATCTCCAGCCGTATGGCCATTTTTGTGCCTAGCGCGGCGCCAAATGGGAAAGGGTGGCTTTGAGGCTGAAGGCAGCAGGAAAGTCTGCAGCCCCCAGGTCTGTGGGGCTACGCAAGCGGTTCCCAAAGAGCTTTAGAACAAGGCATAGTCTTCCCTGCTGGCTCTCTGGGCCGGGGACCCATCTCCAGCCATAGGCCATTTTTGTGCCTGGCGCAGTGCCAAGTGGGAAAGGGTGGTGTCGAGGCTGAAGGCAGCAGGAAAGCCCGCAGCCCCCAGGTCTGTGGGGCTACGCAAGCGTTTCCCAAAGAGCTTTAGAACAAGGCATAGTTTTCCCTGCTGGCTCTTTGGGCGGGGGACCCATCTCCAGCCATAGGCCATTTTTGTGCCTGGCGCGGCGCCAAGTGGGAAAGGGTGGTGTCGAGTCTGAAGGCAGCAGGAAAGCCCGCAGCCCCCACGTCTGTGGGGCTACGCAAGTGGTTCCCAAAGAGCTTTAGAACAAGGCATAGTTTTCCCTGCTGGCTCTTTGGGCGGGGGACCCATATCCAGCCATAGGCCATTTTTGTGCCTGGCGCGGCGCCAAGTGGGAAAGGGTGGCTTTGAGGCTGAAGGCAGCAGGAAAGCCTGCAGCCCCCAGGTCTGTGGGGCTACGCAAGCGGTTCCCAAAGAGCTTTAGAACAAGGCATAGTTTTCCCTGCTGGCTCTTTGGGCGGGGGACCCATCTCCAGCCGTATGGCCATTTTTGTGCCTGGCCCGGCGCCAAGTGGGAAAGGGTGGTGTCGAGGCTGAAGGCAGCAGGAAAGCCCACAGCCCCCAGGTCTGTGGGGCTACGCAAGCGGTTCCCAAAGAGCTTTAGAACAAGGCATAGTTTTCCCTGCTGGCTCTTTGGGCGGGGGACCCATTTCCAGCCGTATGGCCATTTTTGTGCCTGGCGCGGTGCGTAGTGGGAAAGGGTGGTTTTGAGGCTGAAGGCAGCAGGAAAGCCTGCAGCCCACAGCTCTGTGGGGCCAAGGAAGCTGTTCCCAAAGAGATTTAGAACAAGGCATAGTTTTCCGTGATGGCTCTTTGGGCATGGGACCCATCTCCAGCCATAGGCCATTTTTGTGCCTGGCGCGGTGCGTAGTGGGAAAGGGTGGCTTTGAGGCTGAAGGCAGCAGGAAAGCCCGCAGCCCCCAGGTCTGTGGGGCTACGCAAGCGGTTCCCAAAGAGCTTTAGAAGAAGGCATAGTTTTCCTTGCTGGCTCTTTGGGCATGGGACCCATCTCCAGCCATAGGCCATTTTTGTGCCTGGCCCGGCGCCAAGTGGGAAAGGGTGGTGTCGAGGCTGAAGGCAGCAGCAAAGCCCGAAGCCCCCAGGTCTGTAGGGCTACGCAAGCGGTTCCCAAAGAGCTTTAGAACAAGGCATAGTTTTCCCTGCTGGCTCTTTGGGCATGGAACCCATCTCCAGCCGTATGGCCATTTTTGTGCCTACCGCGGCGCCAAATGGGAAAGGGTGGCTTTGAGGCTGAAGGCAGCAGGAAAGTCTGCAGCCCCCAAGCCTCTTAGGCTATGCAAGCGGTTCCCAAAGAGCTTTAGAACAAGGCATAGTTTCCGCTGCTTGTTCTTTGGGCGGGGGACCCATCTCCAGCCATAGGCCATTTTTGTGCCTGGCGCAGTGCCAAGTGGGAAAGGGTGCTGTCGAGCCTGAAGGCAGCAGGAAAGCCTGCAGCCCCCAGGTCTGTGGGGCTACGCAAGCGGTTCCCAAAGAGCTTTAGAACAAGGCATAGTTTTCCCTGCTGGCTCTTTGGGCGGGGGACCCATCTCCAGCCGTATGGCCATTTTTGTGCCTGGCGCGGCGCCAAGTGGGAAAGGGTGGTGTCGAACATGAAGGCAGAAGGAAAGCCCACAGACCCCAGGTGTGTGGGGCTACGCAAGCGGTTCCCAAAGAGCTTTAGAACAAGGCATAGTTTTCCCTGCTGGCTCTTTGGGCGGGGGACCCATCTCCAGCCATAGGCCATTTTTGTGCCTGGCGCGACGCCAAGTGGGAAAGGGTGGTGTCGAGGTTGAAGGCAGCAGGAAAGCCTGCAGCCCCCAGGTCTGTGGGGCTACGCAAGCGGTTCCCAAAGAGCTTTAGAACAAGGCATAGTTTTCCGTGCTGGCTCCTTGGGCGGGGGACCCATCTCCAGCCGTATGGCCATTTTTGTGCCTGGCGCGGCGCCCAGTGGGAAAGGGTGGTGTCGAGGCTGAAGGCAGCAGGAAAGCCCGCAGCTCCCAGGTCTGTGGAGCTACGCAAGTGGTTCCCAAAGAGCTTTAGAACAAGGCATAGTTTTCCTTGATGGCTCTTTGGGCAGGGGACCCATCTCCAGCCATATGGCCATTTTTGTGCCTGATGCGGTGTCCAGAGGAAAAGGGTGGCTTTGAGGTTGAAGGCAGCAGCAAAGCCTGCAGCCCCCAGGTCTGTGGGGCTACGCAAGCGGTTCCCAAAGAGCTTTAGAACAAGGCATAGTTTTCCCTGCTGGCTCTTTGGGCGGGGGACCCATCTCCAGCCGTATGGCCATTTTTGTGCCTGGCGCGGTGCCAAGTGGGAAAGGGTGGTGTCGAGTCTGAAGGCAGCAGGAAAGCCTGCAGACCCCAGGTCTGTGGGGCTACGCAAGCGGTTCCCAAAGAGCTTTAGAACAAGGCATAGTTTTCCCTGCTGGCTGTTAGGGCATGGGACCCATCTCCAGCCATAGACCATTTTTCTGCCAGGCGCGATGCCAAGTGGGAAAGGGTGGTGTCGAGTCTGAAGGCAGCAGGAAAGCCTGCAGCCCCCAGGTCTGTGGGGCTACGCAAGCGGTTCCCAAAGAGCTTTAGAACAAGGCATAGTTTTCCCTGCTGGCTCTTTGGGCGGGGGACCCATCTCCAGCCGTATGGCCAATTTGTGCCTAGCGCGACGCCAAGTGAGAAAGGGTGGCTTTGAGGCTGAAGGCAGCAGCAAAGCCCACAGCCCCCAGGTCTGTGTGGCTACGCAAGCGGTTCCCAAAGAGCTTTAGAACAAGGCATAGTTTTCCCTGCTGGCTCTTTGGGCGGGGGACCCATCTCCAGCCGTATGGCCATTTTTGTGCCTGGCGCGGCGCCAAGTGGGAAAGGGTGGTGTCGAGGCTGAAGGCAGCAGGAGAGCCCGCAGCCCCCAGGTCTGTGGGGCTACGCAAGCGGTTCCCAAAGAGCTTTAGAACAAGGCATAGTTTTCCCTGCTGGCTCTTTGGGCATGGGACCCATCTCCAGCCGTATGGCCATTTTTGTGCCTGGCGCAGTGCGTAGTGGGAAAGGGTGGTTTTGAGGCTGAAGGCAGCAGGAAAGCCTGCAGCGCCAGGTCTGTGCGGCTACGCAAGCGGTTCCCAAAGAGCTTTAGAACAAGGCATAGTTTTCCCTGCTGGCTCTTTGGGCGGGGGACCCATCTCCAGCCGTATGGCCATTTTTGTGCCTGGCGCGGCGCCAAGTGGGAAAGGGTGGTGTCGAGGCTGAAGGCAGCAGGAAAGCCCGCAGCCCCCAGGTCTGTGTGGCTACGCAAGCAGTTCCCAAAGAGCTTTAGAACAAGGCATAATTTTCCCTGCTGGCTCTCTGGGCGGGGGACCCATCTCAAGCCGTATGGCCATTTTTGTGCCTGGCGCGGCGCGAAGCGGGAAAGGGTGGTGTCGAGGCTGAAGGCAGCAGCAAAGCCCGCAGCCCCCAGGTCTGTGGGGCTACGCAAGCGGTTCCCAAAGAGCTTTAGAACAAGGCATAGTTTTCCCTGCTGGCTCTTTGGGCGGGGGACCCATCTCCAGCCGTATGGCCATTTTTGTGCCTGGCACGGCGCCAAGTGGGAAAGGGTGGTGTCGAGGCTGAAGGCAGCAGGAAAGCCCACAGCCCCCAGGTCTGTGGGGCTATGCAAGCGGTTCCCAAAGAGCTTTAGAACAAGGCATAGTTTTACCTGGTGGCTCTTTGGGCATGGGACCCATCTCCACCCATAGGCCATTTTTCTGCCTGGCGCGACGCCAAGTGGGAAAGGGTGCTGTCGAGGCTGAAGGCAGCAGGAAAGCCTGCAGCCCCCAGGTCTGTGGGGCTACGCAAGCGGTTCCCAAAGAGCTTTAGAACAAGGCATAGTTTTCCCTGCTGGCTCTCTGGGCGGGGCACCCATCTGCAGCCATAGGCTGTTTTTGTGCCTGGCGCGGCGCCAAGTGGGAAAGGGTGGCTTTGAGGCTGAAGGCAGCAGCAAAGCCTGCAGGCCCCACGTCTGTGGGGCCACGCAAGCGGTTCCCAAAGAGCTTTAGAACAAGGCATAGTTTTCCTTGCTGGGTCTTTGGGCATGGGACCGATCTCCAGCCATAGGCCATTTTTTTGCCTGATGGAGTGCCAAGTGGGAAAGGGTGGCTTTGAGGCTGAAGGCAGCAGGAAAGCCTGCAGCCCCCAGGTCTGTGGGGCTACGCAAGCGGTTCCCAAAGAGCTTTAGAACAAGGCATAGTTTTCCTTGCTGGCTCTTTGGGCATGGGACCCATCTCCAGCCATAGGCCATTTTTGTGCCTGATGCGGCGCCAAGTGGGAAAGGGTGGCTTTGAGGCTGAAGGCAGCAGGAAAGCCCGCAGCCCCCAGGTCTGTGCGGCTACGCAAGCGGTTCCCAAAGAGCTTTAGAACAAGGCATAATTTTCCTTGCTGGCTCTCTGGGCGGGGGACCCATCTCAAGCCGTATGGCCATTTTTGTGCCTAGCACGACGCCAAGTGGGAAAGGGTGGCTTTGAGGCTGAAGGCAGCAGCAAAGCCTGCAGCCCCCAGGTCTGTGGGGCTACGCAAGCAGTTCCCAAAGAGCTTTAGAACAAGGCATAGTTTTCCCTGCTGGCTCTTTGGGCATGGGACCCATCTCCAGCCATAGGCCATTTTTGTGCCTGGCGCGACGCCAAGTGGGAAAGGGTGGCTTTGAGGCTGAAGGCAGCAGGAAAGCCCGCAGCCCCCAGGTCTGTGCGGCTACGCAAGCGGTTCCCAAAGAGCTTTAGAACAAGGCATAATTTTCCTTGCTGGCTCTCTGGGCGGGGGACCCATCTCCAGCCGTATGGCCATTTTTGTGCCTGGCGCGGCGCCAAGTGGGAAAGGGTGGTGTCGAGGCTGAAGGCAGCAGCAAAGCCCGCAGCCCCCAGGTCTGTGGGGCTACGCAAGCGGTTCCCAAAGAGCTTTAGAACAAGGCATAGTTTTCCCTGCTGGCTCTTTGGGCGGGGGACCCATCTCCAGCCGTATGGCCATTTTTGTGCCTGGCACGGCGCCAAGTGGGAAAGGGTGGTGTCGAGGCTGAAGGCAGCAGGAAAGCCCACAGCCCCCAGGTCTGTGGGGCTATGCAAGCGGTTCCCAAAGAGCTTTAGAACAAGGCATAGTTTTACCTGGTGGCTCTTTGGGCATGGGACCCATCTCCACCCATAGGCCATTTTTCTGCCTGGCGCGACGCCAAGTGGGAAAGGGTGCTGTCGAGGCTGAAGGCAGCAGGAAAGCCTGCAGCCCCCAGGTCTGTGGGGCTACGCAAGCGGTTCCCAAAGAGCTTTAGAACAAGGCATAGTTTTCCCTGCTGGCTCTCTGGGCGGGGCACCCATCTGCAGCCATAGGCTGTTTTTGTGCCTGGCGCGGCGCCAAGTGGGAAAGGGTGGCTTTGAGGCTGAAGGCAGCAGCAAAGCCTGCAGGCCCCACGTCTGTGGGGCCACGCAAGCGGTTCCCAAAGAGCTTTAGAACAAGGCATAGTTTTCCTTGCTGGGTCTTTGGGCATGGGACCGATCTCCAGCCATAGGCCATTTTTTTGCCTGATGGAGTGCCAAGTGGGAAAGGGTGGCTTTGAGGCTGAAGGCAGCAGGAAAGCCTGCAGCCCCCAGGTCTGTGGGGCTACGCAAGCGGTTCCCAAAGAGCTTTAGAACAAGGCATAGTTTTCCTTGCTGGCTCTTTGGGCATGGGACCCATCTCCAGCCATAGGCCATTTTTGTGCCTGATGCGGCGCCAAGTGGGAAAGGGTGGCTTTGAGGCTGAAGGCAGCAGGAAAGCCCGCAGCCCCCAGGTCTGTGCGGCTACGCAAGCGGTTCCCAAAGAGCTTTAGAACAAGGCATAATTTTCCTTGCTGGCTCTCTGGGCGGGGGACCCATCTCAAGCCGTATGGCCATTTTTGTGCCTAGCACGACGCCAAGTGGGAAAGGGTGGCTTTGAGGCTGAAGGCAGCAGCAAAGCCTGCAGCCCCCAGGTCTGTGGGGCTACGCAAGCAGTTCCCAAAGAGCTTTAGAACAAGGCATAGTTTTCCCTGCTGGCTCTTTGGGCATGGGACCCATCTCCAGCCATAGGCCATTTTTGTGCCTGGCGCGACGCCAAGTGGGAAAGGGTGGCTTTGAGGCTGAAGGCAGCAGGAAAGCCCGCAGCCCCCAGGTCTGTGCGGCTACGCAAGCGGTTCCCAAAGAGCTTTAGAACAAGGCATAATTTTCCTTGCTGGCTCTCTGGGCGGGGGACCCATCTCCAGCCGTATGGCCATTTTTGTGCCTGGCGCGGCGCCAAGTGGGAAAGGGTGGTGTCGAGGCTGAAGGCAGCAGGAAAGCCCGCAGCCCCCAGGTCTGTGGGGCTACGCAAGCGGTTCCCAAAGAGCTTTAGAACAAGGCATAGTTTTCCCTGCTGGCTCTTTGGGCGGGGGACCCATCTCCAGCCGTATGGCCATTTTTGTGCCTGGCGCGGCGCCAAGTGGGAAAGGGTGGTTTTGAGGCTGAAGGCAGCAGGAAAGCCCGCAGCCCCCAGGTCTGTGGGGCTACGCAAGCGGTTCCCAAACAGCTTTAGAACAAGGCATAGTTTTCCCTGCTGGCTCTTTGGGCGGGGGACCCATCTCCAGCCATAGGCCATTTTTGTGCCTGGCCCGGCGCCAAGCGGGAAAGGGTGGCTTTGAGGCTGAAGGCAGCAGCAAAGCCCACAGCCCCCAGGTCTGTGGGGCTACGCAAGCGGTTCCCAAAGAGCTTTAGAAAAAGGCGTAGTTTTCCCTGCTGGCTCTTTGGGCGGGGGACCCATCTCCAGCCGTATGGCCATTTTTGTGCTTGGCGCGGCGCCAAGTGGGAAAGGGTGGTGTCGAGGCTGAAGGCAGCAGGAAAGCCCACAGCCCCCAGGTCTGTGGGGCTACGCAAGCGGTTCCCAAAGAGCTTTAGAACAAGGCATAGTTTTCCCTGCTAGCTCTTTGGGCGGGGGACCCATCTCCAGCCGTATGGCCATTTTTGTGCCTGGCGCGGTGCGTAGTGGGAAAGGGTGGTTTTGAGGCTGAAGGCAGGAGGAAAGCCTGCAGCCCCCAGGTCTGTGGGGCCAAGCAAGCGGTTCCCAAAGAGCTTTAGAACAAGGCATAGTTTTCCCTGCTGGCTCTTTGGGCATGGGACCCATCTCCATCCATAGGCCATTTTTGTGCCTGGCGCGGCGCCAAGTGGGAAAGGGTGCTGTCGAGGCTGAAGGCAGCAGCAAAGCCTGCAGCCCCCAGGTCTGTGGGGCTATGGAAGCGGTTCCCAAAGAGCTTTAGAACAAGGCATAGTTTTCCCTGCTGGCTCCTTGGTCTGGAGACCCATCTCCAGCCATAGGCCATTTTTGTGCCTGGCGCATTGCCAAGTGGGAAAGGGTGGTGTCGAGGCTGAAGGCAGCAGGAAAGCCTGCAGCCCCCAGGTCTGTGGGGCTACGCAAGCTGTTCCCAAAGAGCTTTAGAACAAGGCATAGTTTTCCCTGCTGGCTCTTTGGGCGGGGGACCCATCTCCAGCCATAGGCCATTTTTTTTGCCTGGCGCGACGCCAAGTGGGAAAGGGTGGCTTTGAGGCTGAAGGCAGCAGCAAAGCCTGCAGCCCCCAGGTCTGTGGGGCTACGCAAGCGGTTCCCAAAGAGCTTTAGAACAAGGCATAGTTTTCCCTGCTGGCTCTTTGGGCGGGGGACCCATCTCCAGCCATAGGCCATTTTTGTGCCTGGCGCGACGCCAAGTGGGAAAGGGTGGCTTTGAGGCTGAAGGCAGCAGGAAAGCCCGCAGCCCCCAGGTCTGTGCGGCTACGCAAGCGGTTCCCAAAGAGCTTTAGAACAAGGCATAGTTTTCCCTGCTGGCTCTCTGGGCGGGGGACCCATCTCCAGCCGTATGGCCATTTTTGTGCCTGGCGCGGTGCGTAGTGGGAAAGGGTGGTTTTGACGCTGAAGGCAGCAGGAAAGCCCGCAGCCACAGGTCTGTGGGGCTACGCAAGCGGTTCCCAAAGAGCTTTAGAACAAGGCATAGTTTTCCCTGCTGGCTCTTTGGGCGGGGGACCCATCTCCAGCCGTATGGCCATTTTTGTGCCTAGCGCGGCGCCAAGTGGGAAAGGGTGGTGTCGAGGCTGAAGGCAGCAGGAAAGCCCGCAGCCCCCAGGTCTGTGCGGCTACGCAAGCGGTTCCCAAAGAGCTTTAGAACAAGGCATAGTTTTCCCTGCTGGCTCTTTGGGCGGGGGACCCATCTCCAGCCGTATGGCCATTTTTGTGCCTGGCACGGCGCCAAGTGGGAAAGGGTGGTGTCGAGGCTGAAGGCAGCAGCAAAGCCCGCAGCCCCCAGGTCTGTAGGGCTACGCAAGCGGTTCCCAAAGAGCTTTAGAACAAGGCATAGTTTTCCCTGCTGTCTCTTTGGGCGGGGGACCCATCTCCAGCCGTATGGCCATTTTTGTGCCTGGCGCGGTGCCAAGTGGGAAAGGGTGGCTTTGAGGCTGAAGGCAGGAGCAAAGCCTGCAGCCCTAAGGTCTGTGTGGCTACGCAAGCGGTTCCCAAAGAGCTTCAGAACAAGGCATAGTTTTCCCTGCTGGCTCTTTGGGCATGGGACCCATCTCCAGCCATAGGCCATTTTTGTGCCTAGCGCGGCGCCAAGTGGGAAAGGGTGGCTTTGAGGCTAAAGGCAGCAGGAGAGCCTGCAGCCCCCAGGTCTGTGGGGCTACGCAAGCGGTTCCCAAAGAGCTTTAGAACAAGGCATAGTTTTCCCTGCTGGCTCTTTGGGCGGGGGACCCATCTCCAGCCGTATGGCCATTTTTGAGCCTGGCGCGGCGCCAAGTGGGAAAGGGTGGTTTTGAGGCTGAAGGCAGCAGGAAAGCCCGCAGCCCCCAGGTCTGTGTGGCTACGCAAGCGGTTCCCAAAGAGCTTTAGAACAAGGCGTAGTTTTCACTGCTGGCTCTTTGGGCGTGGGACCCATCTCCAGCCGTATGGCCATTTTTGTGCCTGGCCTGGCGCGAAGCGGGAAAGGGTGGCTTTGAGGCTGAAGGCAGCAGCAAAGCCCACAGCCCCCAGGTCTGTGGGGCTACGCAAGCGGTTCCCAAAGAGCTTTAGAACAAGGCATAGTTTTCCCTGCTCGCTCTTTGGGCGGGGGACCCATCTCCAGCCGTATGGCCATTTTTGTGCCTGGCACGGCGCCAAGTGGGAAAGGGTGGTGTCGAGGCTGAAGGCAGCAGGAAAGCCCACAGCCCCCAGGTCTGTGGGGCTATGCAAGCGGTTCCCAAAGAGCTTTAGAACAAGGCATAGTTTTCCCTGATGGCTCTTTGGGCATGGGACCCATCTCCACCCATAGGCCATTTTTGTGCCTGGCGCGGCGCCAAGTGGGAAAGGGTGCTGTCGAGGCTGAAGGCAGCAGGAAAGCCTGCAGCCCCCAGGTCTGTGCGGCTACGCAAGCGGTTCCCAAAGAGCTTTAGAACAAGGCATAGTTTTCCCTGCTGGCTCTTTTGGCATGGGACCCATCTCCAGCCGTATGGCAATTTTTGTGCCTGGCCCGGCGCCAAGTGGGAAAGGGTGGTTTTGAGGCTGAAGGCAGCAGGAAAGCCTGCAGGCCCCACGTCTGTGGGGCTACGCAAGCGGTTCCCAAAGAGCTTTAGAACAAGGCATAGTTTTCCTTGCTGGGCCTTTGGGCATGGGACCCATTTCCAGCCGTATGGCCATTTTTGTGCCTGATGCGGCGCCAAGTGGGAAAGGGTGGCTTTGAGGTTGAAGGCAGCAGGAAAACCCGCAGCCCCCAGGTCTGTGGGGCTACGCAAGTGGTTCCCAAAGAGCTTTAGAACAAGGCATAGTTTTCCCTGCTGGCTCTTTGGGCGGGGGACCCATCTCCAGCCGTATGGCCATTTTTGTGCCTGATGGGGCGCCAAGTGGGAAAGGGTGGTTTTGAGGCTGAAGGCAGCAGGAAAGCCCGCAGCCCCCAGGTCTGTGGGGCTACGCAAGCGGTTCCCAAAGAGCTTTAGAACAAGGCATAGTTTTCCCTGCTGGCTCTTTGGACGGGGGACCCATCTCCAGCCATAGGCCATTTTTGTGCCTGGCGCGGCGCCAAGTGGGAAAGGGTGGTGTCGAGGCTGAAGGCAGCAGGAAAGCCCGCAGCCCCCAGATCTTTGGGGCTACGCAAGCGGTTCCCAAAGAGCTTTAGAACAAGGCATAGTTTTCCCTGCTGGCTCTTTGGGCGGGGGACCCATCTCCAGCCGTATGGCCATTTTTGTGCCTGGCACGGCGCCAAGTGGGAAAGGGTGGTGTCGAGGCTGAAGGCAGCAGGAAAGCCCGCAGCCCCCATGTCTGTAGGGCTACGCAAGCGGTTCCCAAAGAGCTTTAGAACAAGGCATAGTTTTCCCTGCTGGCTCTCTGGGCGGGGGACTCATCTCCAGCCATAGACCATTTTTGTGCCTAGCGCGGCGCCAAGTGGGAAAGGGTGGCTTTGAGGCTGAAGGCAGCAGCAAAGCCTGCAGGCCCCACGTCTGTGGGGCCACGCAAGCGGTTCCCAAAGAGCTTTAGAACAAGGCATAGTTTTCCTTGCTGGGTCTTTGGGCATGGGACCGATCTCCAGCCATAGGCCATTTTTTTGCCTGATGGAGTGCCAAGTGGGAAAGGGTGGCTTTGAGGCTGAAGGCAGCAGGAAAGCCTGCAGCCCCCAGGTCTGTGGGGCTACGCAAGCGGTTCCCAAAGAGCTTTAGAACAAGGCATAGTTTTCCTTGCTGGCTCTTTGGGCATGGGACCCATCTCCAGCCATAGGCCATTTTTGTGCCTGATGCGGCGCCAAGTGGGAAAGGGTGGCTTTGAGGCTGAAGGCAGCAGGAAAGGCCGCAGCCCCCAGGTCTGTGCGGCTACGCAAGCGGTTCCCAAAGAGCTTTAGAACAAGGCATAATTTTCCTTGCTGGCTCTCTGGGCGGGGGACCCATCTCCAGCCGTATGGCCATTTTTGTGCCTAGCGCGACGCCAAGTGGGAAAGGGTGGCTTTGAGGCTGAAGGCAGCAGCAAAGCCTGCAGCCCCCAGGTCTGTGGGGCTACGCAAGCGGTTCCCAAAGAGCTTTAGAACAAGGCATAGTTTTCCCTGCTGGGTCTTTGGGCATGGGACCCATCTCCAGCCATAGGCCATTTTTGTGCCTGGCGCGACGCCAAGTGGGAAAGGGTGGCTTTGAGGCTGAAGGCAGCAGGAAAGCCCTCAGCGCCAGGTCTGTGCGGCTACGCAAGCGGTTCCCAAAGAGCTTTAGAACAAGGCATAATTTTCCTTGCTGGCTCTCTGGGCGGGGGACCCATCTCCAGCCGTATGGCCATTTTTGTGCCTGGCGCGGCGCCAAGTGGGAAAGGGTGGTTTTGAGGCTGAAGGCAGCAGGAAAGCCCGCAGCCCCCACGTCTGTGGGCCCAAGCAAGCGGTTCCCAAAGAGCTTTAGAACAAGGCATAGTTTTCCCTGCTGGCTCTTTGGGCGGGGGACCCATCTCCAGCCGTATGGCCATTTTTGTGCCTGGCCCGGCGCCAAGCGGGAAAGGGTGGCTTTGAGGCTGAAGGCAGCAGCAAAGCCCACACCCCCAGGTCTGTGGGGCTACGCAAGCGGTTCCCAAAGAGCTTTAGAAAAAGGCATAGTTTTCCCTGCTGGCTCTTTGGGCGGGGGACCCATCTCCAGCCGTATGGCCATTTTTGTGCTTGGCGCGGCGCCAAGTGGGAAAGGGTGGTGTCGAGGCTGAAGGCAGCAGGAAAGCCCACAGCCCCCAGGTCTGTGGGGCTACGCAAGTGGTTCCCAAAGAGCTTTAGAACAAGGCATAGTTTTCCCTGCTAGCTCTTTGGGCGGGGGACCCATCTCCAGCCGTATGGCCATTTTTGTGCCTGGCGCGGTGCGTAGTGGGAAAGGGTGGTTTTGAGGCTGAAGGCAGCAGGAAAGCCTGCAGCCCCCAGGTCTGTGGGGCCAAGTAAGCGGTTCCCAAAGAGCTTTAGAACAAGGCATAGTTTTCCCTGATGGCTCTTTGGGCATGGGACCCATCTCCAGGCATAGGCCATTTTTGTGCCTGATAGGGCGCCAAGTGGGAAAGGGTGGCTTTGAGGCTGAAGGCAGCAGGAAAGCCTGCAGCCCCCAGGTCTGTGGGGCTACGCAAGCGGTTCCCAAAGAGCTTTAGAACAAGGCATAGTTTTCCCTGCTGGCTCTTTGGACGGGGGACCCATTTCCAGCCGTATGGCCATTTTTGTGCCTGGCGCGGTGCGTAGTGGTAAAGGGTGGTTTTGACGCTGAAGGCAGCAGGAAAGCCCGCAGCCCCCAGGTCTGTGCGGCTACGCAAGCGGTTCCCAAAGAGCTTTAGAACAAGGCATAGTTTTCCCTGCTGGCTCTTTGGGCATGGGACCCATCTCCAGCCATAGGCCATTTTTGTGCCTGGCGCGGCGCCAAGTGGGAAAGGGTGCTGTCGAGGCTGAAGGCAGCAGCAAAGCCTGCAGCCCCCAGGTCTGTGGGGCTATGCAAGCGGTTCCCAAAGAGCTTTAGAACAAGGCATAGTTTTCCCTGCTGGCTCTTTGGGCATGGGACCCATCTCCAGTCGTATGGCTATTTTTATGCCTGGCGCGGTGCGTAGTGGGAAAGGGTGGTTTTGAGGCTGAAGGCAGCAGGAAAGCCCGCAGCCCCCAGGTCTCTGCGGCTACGCAAGCGGTTCCCAAAGAGCTTTAGAACAAGGCATAGTTTTCCCTGCTGGCTCTTTGGGCGGGGGACCCATCTCCAGCCGTATGGCCATTTTTGTGCCTGGCACGGCGCCAAGTGGGAAAGGGTGGTGTCGAGGCTGAAGGCAGCAGGAAAGCCCGCAGCCCCCATGTCTGTAGGGCTACGCAAGCGGTTCCCAAAGACCTTTAGAACAAGGCATAGTTTTCCCTGATGGCTCTTTGGGCATGGGACCCATCTCCAGCCATAGGCCATTTTTGTGCCTGATAGGGCGCCAAGTGGGAAAGGGTGGCTTTGAGGCTGAAGGCAGCAGCAAAGCCTGCAGCCCCCAGGTCTGTGGGGCTACGCAAGCGGTTCCCAAAGAGCTTTAGAAGAAGGCATAGTTTTCCCTGCTGGCTCTTTGGACGGGGGACCCATTTCCAGCCGTATGGCCATTTTTGTGCCTGGCGCGGTGCGTAGTGGTAAAGGGTGGTTTTGACGCTGAAGGCAGCAGGAAAGCCCGCAGCCCCCAGGTCTGTGCGGCTACGCAAGCGGTTCCCAAAGAGCTTTAGAACAAGGCATAGTTTTCCCTGCTGGCTCTTTGGGCGGGGGACCCATCTCCAGCCGTATGGCCATTTTTGTGCCTGGCGCGGCGCCAAGTGGGAAAGGGTGGTTTTGAGGCTGAAGGCAGCAGCAAAGCCTGCAGCCCCCAGGTCTGTGGGGCCAAGCAAGCGGTTCCCAAAGAGCTTTAGAACAAGGCATAGTTTTCCCTGCTGGCTCTTTGGGCATGGGACCCATCTCCAGCCATAGGCCATTTTTGTGCCTGGCGCGGCGCCAAGTGGGAAAGGGTGGCTTTGAGGCTGAAGGCAGCAGCAAAGCCTGCAGGCCCCACGTCTGTGGGGCCACGCAAGCGGTTCCCAAAGAGCTTTAGAACAAGGCATAGTTTTCCTTGCTGGGTCTTTGGGCATGGGACCGATCTCCAGCCATAGGCCATTTTTTTGCCTGATGGAGTGCCAAGTGGGAAAGGGTGGCTTTGAGGCTGAAGGCAGCAGGAAAGCCCGCAGCCCCCAGGTCTGTGCGGCTACGCAAGCGGTTCCCAAAGAGCTTTAGAACAAGGCATAATTTTCCTTGCTGGCTCTCTGGGCGGGGGACCCATCTCCAGCCGTATGGCCATTTTTGTGCCTAGCGCGACGCCAAGTGGGAAAGGGTGGCTTTGAGGCTGAAGGCAGCAGCAAAGCCCGCAGCCCCCAGGTCTGTGGGGCTACGCAAGCGGTTCCCAAAGAGCTTTAGAACAAGGCATAGTTTTCCCTGCTGGGTCTTTGGGCATGGGACCCATCTCCAGCCGTATGGCCATTTTTGTGCCTGGCGCGGCGCCAAGTGGGAAAGGGTGGTTTTGAGGCTGAAGGCAGCAGGAAAGCCCGCAGCCCCCAGGTCTTTGGGGCTACGCAAGCGGTTCCCAAAGAGCTTTAGAACAAGGCATAGTTTTCCCTGCTGGCTCTTTGGGCGGGGGACCCATCTCGAGCCGTATGGCCATTTTTGTGCCTGGCACGGCGCCAAGTGGGAAAGGGTGCTGTCGAGGCTGAAGGCAGCAGGAAAGCCCGCAGCCCCCAAGTCTGTAGGGCTACGCAAGCGGTTCCCAAAGAGCTTTAGAACAAGGCATAGTTTTCCCTGCTGGCTCTCTGGGCGGGGGACCCATCTCCAGCCATAGACCATTTTTGTGCCTAGCGCGGCGCCAAGTGGGAAAGGGTGGCTTTGAGGCTGAAGGCAGCAGCAAAGCCTGCAGGCCCCACGTCTGTGGGGCCACGCAAGCGGTTCCCAAAGAGCTTTAGAACAAGGCATAGTTTTCCTTGCTGGGTCTTTGGGCATGGGACCCATCTCCAGCCATAGGCCATTTTTGTGCCTGGCGCGACACCAAGTGGGAAAGGGTGGCTTTGAGGCTGAAGGCAGCAGGAAAGCCCGCAGCGCCAGGTCTGTGGGGCTACGCAAGCGGTTCCCAAAGAGCTTTAGAACAAGGCATAATTTTCCTTGCTGGCTCTCTGGGCGGGGGACCCATCTCCAGCCGTATGGCCATTTTTGTGCCTGGCGCGGCGCCAAGTGGGAAAGGGTGGTGTCGAGGCTGAAGGCAGCAGGAAAGCCCGCAGCCCCCAGGTCTGTGCGGCTACGCAAGCGGTTCCCAAAGAGCTTTAGAACAAGGCATAGTTTTCCCTGCTGGCTCTTTGGGCGGGGGACCCATCTCCAGCCGTATGGCCATTTTTGTGCCTGGCGCGGTGCGTAGTGGGAAAGGGTGGTTTTGAGGCTGAAGGCAGCAGGAAAGCCTGCAGCCCCCAGGTCTGTGGGGCCAAGCAAGCGGTTCCCAAAGAGCTTTAGAACAAGGCATAGTTTTCCCTGATGGCTCTTTGGGCATGGGACCCATCTCCAGCCATAGGCCATTTTTGTGCCTGATAAGGCGCCAAGTGGGAAAGGGTGGCTTTGAGGCTGAAGGCAGCAGGAAAGCCTGCAGCCCCCAGGTCTGTGGGGCTACGCAAGCGGTTCCCAAAGAGCTTTAGAACAAGGCATAGTTTTCCCTGCTGGCTCTTTGGGCATGGGACCCATCTCCAGCCATAGGCCATTTTTGTGCCTGGCGCGGCGCCAAGTGGGAAAGGGTGGCTTTGAGGCTGAAGGCAGCAGCAAAGCCTGCAGGCCCCACGTCTGTGGGGCCACGCAAGCGGTTCCCAAAGAGCTTTAGAACAAGGCATAGTTTTCCTTGCTGGGTCTTTGGGCATGGGACCGATCTCCAGCCATAGGCCATTTTTTTGCCTGATGGAGTGCCAAGTGGGAAAGGGTGGCTTTGAGGCTGAAGGCAGCAGGAAAGCCTGCAGCCCCCAGGTCTGTGGGGCTACGCAAGCGGTTCCCAAAGAGCTTTAGAACAAGGCATAGTTTTCCTTGCTGGCTCTTTGTTCGGGGGACCCATCTCCAGCCATAGGCCATTTTTGTGCCTGATGCGGCGCCAAGTGGGAAAGGGTGGCTTTGAGGCTGAAGGCAGCAGGAAAGCCCGCAGCCCCCAGGTCTGTGCGGCTACGCAAGCGGTTCCCAAAGAGCTTTAGAACAAGGCATAATTTTCCTTGCTGGCTCTCTGGGCGGGGGACCCATCTCCAGCCGTATGGCCATTTTTGTGCCTAGCGCGACGCCAAGTGGGAAAGGGTGGCTTTGAGGCTGAAGGCAGCAGCAAAGCCCGCAGCCCCCAGGTCTGTAGGGCTACGCAAGCGGTTCCCAAAGAGCTTTAGAACAAGGCATAGTTTTCCCTGCTGGGTCTTTGGGCATGGGACCCATCTCCAGCCGTATGGCCATTTTTGTGCCTGGCGCGGCGCCAAGTGGGAAAGGGTGGTTTTGAGGCTGAAGGCAGCAGGAAAGCCCGCAGCCCCCAGGTCTGTGCGGCTACGCAAGCGGTTCCCAAAGAGCTTTAGAACAAGGCATAGTTTTCCCTGCTGGCTCTTTGGGCGGGGGACCCATCTCCAGCCGTATGGCCATTTTTGTGCCTGGCGCGGCGCCAAGTGGGAAAGGGTGGTTTTGAGGCTGAAGGCAGCAGCAAAGCCTGCAGCCCCCAGGCCTGTGGGGCCAAGCAAGCGGTTCCCAAAGAGCTTTAGAACAAGGCATAGTTTTCCCTGCTGGCTCTTTGGGCATGGGACCCATCTCCAGCCATAGGCCATTTTTGTGCCTGGCGCGGCGCCAAGTGGGAAAGGGTGGCTTTGAGGCTGAAGGCAGCAGGAAAGCCTGCAGCCCCCAAGTCTCTGGGGCTACGCAAGCAGTTCCCAAAGAGCTTTAGAACAAGGCATAATTTTCCCTGCTGGCTCTCTGGGCGGGGGACCCATCTCCAGCCATAGGCCGTTTTTGTGCCTGGCGCGGCGCCAAGTGGGAAAGGGTGCTGTCGAGGCTGAAGGCAGCAGCAAAGCCTGCAGCCCCCAGGTCTGTGGGGCTATGCAAGCGGTTCCCAAAGAGCTTTAGAACAAGGCATAGTTTTCCCTGCTGGCTCTTTGGGCGGGGGACCCATCTCCAGTCGTATGGCTATTTTTATGCCTGGCGCGGTGCGTAGTGGGAAAGGGTGGTTTTGAGGCTGAAGGCAGCAGGAAAGCCCGCAGCCCCCAGGTCTTTGGGGCTACGCAAGCGGTTCCCAAAGAGCTTTAGAACAAGGCATAGTTTTCCCTGCTGGCTCTTTGGGCGGGGGACCCATCTCCAGCCGTATGGCCATTTTTGTGCCTGGCACGGCGCCAAGTGGGAAAGGGTGGTGTCGAGGCTGAAGGCAGCAGGAAAGCCCGCAGCCCCCATGTCTGTAGGGCTACGCAAGCGGTTCCCAAAGAGCTTTAGAACAAGGCATAGTTTTCCCTGCTGGCTCTCTGGGCGGGGGACCCATCTCCAGCCATAGACCATTTTTGTGCCTAGCGCGGCGCCAAGTGGGAAAGGGTGGCTTTGAGGCTGAAGGCAGCAGCAAAGCCTGCAGGCCCCACGTCTGTGGGGCCACGCAAGCGGTTCAGAAAGAGCTTTAGAACAAGGCATAGTTTTCCTTGCTGGCTCTTTGGGCATGGGACCCATCTCCAGCCATAGGCCATTTTTTTACCTGATGGAGTGCCAAGTGGGAAAGGGTGGCTTTGAGGCTGAAGGCAGCAGGAAAGCCTGCAGCCCCCAGGTCTGTGGGGCTACGCAAGCGGTTCCCAAAGAGCTTTAGAACAAGGCATAGTTTTCCTTGCTGGCTCTTTGGGCATGGGCCCCATCTCCAGCCATAGGCCATTTTTGTGCCTGATGCGGCGCCAAGTGGGAAAGGGTGGCTTTGAGGCTGAAGGCAGCAGGAAAGCCCGCAGCCCCCAGGTCTGTGGGGCTACGCAAGCGGTTCCCAAAGAGCTTTAGAACAAGGCAAAATTTTCCTTGCTGGCTCTCTGGGCGGGGGACCCATCTCCAGCCGTATGGCCATTTTTGTGCCTAGCGCGACGCCAAGTGGGAAAGGGTGGCTTTGAGGCTGAAGGCAGCAGCAAAGCCTGCAGCCCCCAGGTCTGTGGGGCTACGCAAGCGGTTCCCAAAGAGCTTTAGAACAAGGCATAGTTTTCCCTGCTGGGTCTTTGGGCATGGGACCCATCTCCAGCCATAGGCCATTTTTGTGCCTGGCGCGACACCAAGTGGGAAAGGGTGGCTTTGAGGCTGAAGGCAGCAGGAAAGCCCGCAGCCCCCAGGTCTGTGGGGCTACGCAAGCGGTTCCCAAAGAGCTTTAGAACAAGGCATAATTTTCCTTGCTGGCTCTCTGGGCGGGGGACCCATCTCCAGCCGTATGGCCATTTTTGTGCCTGGCGCGGCGCCAAGTGGGAAAGGGTGGTGTCGAGGCTGAAGGCAGCAGGAAAGCCCGCAGCCCCCAGGTCTGTGGGGCTACGCAAGCGGTTCCCAAAGAGCTTTAGAACAAGGCATAGTTTTCCCTGCTGGCTCTTTGGGCGGGGGACCCATCTCCAGCCGTATGGCCATTTTTGTGCCTGGCGCGGTGCGTAGTGGGAAAGGGTGGTTTTGAGGCTGAAGGCAGCAGGAAAGCCTGCAGCCCCCAGGTCTGTGGGGCCAAGCAAGCGGTTCCCAAAGAGTTTAGAACAAGGCATAGTTTTCCCTGATGGCTCTTTGGGCATGGGACCCATCTCCAGCCATAGGCCATTTTTGTGCCTGATAGGGCGCCAAGTGGGAAAGGGTGGCTTTGAGGCTGAAGGCAGCAGGAAAGCCTGCAGCCCCCAGGTCTGTGGGGCTACGCAAGCGGTTCCCAAAGAGCTTTAGAAGAAGGCATAGTTTTCCCTGCTGGCTCTTTGGACGGGGGACCCATTTCCAGCCGTATGGCCATTTTTGTGCCTGGCGCGGTGCGTAGTGGTAAAGGGTGGTTTTGACGCTGAAGGCAGCAGGAAAGCCCGCAGCCCCCAGGTCTGTGGGGCTACGCAAGCGGTTCCCAAAGAGCTTTAGAACAAGGCATAGTTTTCCCTGCTGGCTCTTTGGGCGGGGGACCCATCTCCAGCCGTATGGCCATTTTTGTGCCTGGCGCGGCGCCAAGTGGGAAAGGGTGGCTTTGAGGCTGAAGGCAGCAGCAAAGCCTGCAGCCCCCAGGTCTGTGGGGCCAAGCAAGCGGTTCCCAAAGAGCTTTAGAACAAGGCATAGTTTTCCCTGCTGGCTCTTTGGGCATGGGACCCATCTCCAGCCATAGGCCATTTTTGTGCCTGGCGCGGCGCCAAGTGGGAAAGGGTGGCTTTGAGGCTGAAGGCAGCAGCAAAGCCTGCAGGCCCCACGTCTGTGGGGCTATGCAAGCGGTTCCCAAAGAGCTTTAGAACAAGGCATAGTTTTCCCTGCTGGCTCTTTGGGCATGGGACCCATCTCCAGTCGTATGGCTATTTTTATGCCTGGCGCGGTGCGTAGTGGGAAAGGGTGGTTTGGAGGCTGAAGGCAGCAGGAAAGACCGCAGCCCCCAGGTCTGTGCGGCTACGCAAGCGGTTCCCAAAGAGCTTTAGAACAAGGCATAGTTTTCCCTGCTGGCTCTTTGGGCGGGGGACCCATCTCCAGCCGTATGGCCATTTTTGTGCCTGGCACGGCGCCAAGTGGGAAAGGGTGGTGTCGAGGCTGAAGGCAGCAGGAAAGCCCGCAGCCCCCATGTCTGTAGGGCTACGCAAGCGGTTCCCAAAGACCTTTAGAACAAGGCATAGTTTTCCCTGATGGCTCTTTGGGCATGGGACCCATCTCCAGCCATAGGCCATTTTTGTGCCTGATAGGGCGCCAAGTGGGAAAGGGTGGCTTTGAGGCTGAAGGCAGCAGGAAAGCCTGCAGCCCCCAGGTCTGTGGGGCTACGCAAGCGGTTCCCAAAGAGCTTTAGAAGAAGGCATAGTTTTCCCTGCTGGCTCTTTGGACGGGGGACCCATCTCCAGCCGTATGGCCATTTTTGTGCCTGGCGCGGTGCGTAGTGGTAAAGGGTGGTTTTGACGCTGAAGGCAGCAGGAAAGCCCGCAGCCCCCAGGTCTGTGCGGCTACGCAAGCGGTTCCCAAAGAGCTTTAGAACAAGGCATAGTTTTCCCTGCTGGCTCTTTGGGCGGGGGACCCATCTCCAGCCGTATGGCCATTTTTGTGCCTGGCGCGGCGCCAAGTGGGAAAGGGTGGTTTTGAGGCTGAAGGCAGCAGGAAAGCCTGCAGCCCCCAGGTCTGTGGGGCCAAGCAAGCGGTTCCCAAAGAGCTTTAGAACAAGGCATAGTTTTCCCTGCTGGCTCTTTGGGCATGGGACCCATCTCCAGCCATAGGCCATTTTTGTGCCTGGCGCGGCGCCAAGTGGGAAAGGGTGGCTTTGAGGCTGAAGGCAGCAGCAAAGCCTGCAGGCCCCACGTCTGTGGGGCCACGCAAGCGGTTCCCAAAGAGCTTTAGAACAAGGCATAGTTTTCCTTGCTGGGTCTTTGGGCATGGGACCGATCTCCAGCCATAGGCCATTTTTTTGCCTGATGGAGTGCCAAGTGGGAAAGGGTGGCTTTGAGGCTGAAGGCAGCAGGAAAGCCCGCAGCCCCCAGGTCTGTGCGGCTACGCAAGCGGTTCCCAAAGAGCTTTAGAACAAGGCATAATTTTCCTTGCTGGCTCTCTGGGCGGGGGACCCATCTCCAGCCGTATGGCCATTTTTGTGCCTAGCGCGACGCCAAGTGGGAAAGGGTGGCTTTGAGGCTGAAGGCAGCAGCAAAGCCCGCAGCCCCCAGGTCTGTGGGGCTACGCAAGCGGTTCCCAAAGAGCTTTAGAACAAGGCATAGTTTTCCCTGCTGGGTCTTTGGGCATGGGACCCATCTCCAGCCGTATGGCCATTTTTGTGCCTGGCGCGGCGCCAAGTGGGAAAGGGTGGTTTTGAGGCTGAAGGCAGCAGGAAAGCCCGCAGCCCCCAGGTCTTTGGGGCTACGCAAGCGGTTCCCAAAGAGCTTTAGAACAAGGCATAGTTTTCCCTGCTGGCTCTTTGGGCGGGGGACCCATCTCCAGCCGTATGGCCATTTTTGTGCCTGGCACGGCGCCTAGTGGGAAAGGGTGCTGTCGAGGCTGAAGGCAGCAGGAAAGCCCGCAGCCCCCAAGTCTGTAGGGCTACGCAAGCGGTTCCCAAAGAGCTTTAGAACAAGGCATAGTTTTCCCTGCTGGCTCTCTGGGCGGGGGACCCATCTCCAGCCATAGACCATTTTTGTGCCTAGCGCGGCGCCAAGTGGGAAAGGGTGGCTTTGAGGCTGAAGGCAGCAGCAAAGCCTGCAGGCCCCACGTCTGTGGGGCCACGCAAGCGGTTCCCAAAGAGCTTTAGAACAAGGCATAGTTTTCCTTGCTGGGTCTTTGGGCATGGGACCCATCTCCAGCCATAGGCCATTTTTGTGCCTGGCGCGACACCAAGTGGGAAAGGGTGGCTTTGAGGCTGAAGGCAGCAGGAAAGCCCGCAGCGCCAGGTCTGTGGGGCTACGCAAGCGGTTCCCAAAGAGCTTTAGAACAAGGCATAATTTTCCTTGCTGGCTCTCTGGGCGGGGGACCCATCTCCAGCCGTATGGCCATTTTTGTGCCTGGCGCGGCGCCAAGTGGGAAAGGGTGGTGTCGAGGCTGAAGGCAGCAGGAAAGCCCGCAGCCCCCAGGTCTGTGCGGCTACGCAAGCGGTTCCCAAAGAGCTTTAGAACAAGGCATAGTTTTCCCTGCTGGCTCTTTGGGCGGGGGACCCATCTCCAGCCGTATGGCCATTTTTGTGCCTGGCGCGGTGCGTAGTGGGAAAGGGTGGTTTTGAGGCTGAAGGCAGCAGGAAAGCCTGCAGCCCCCACGTCTGTGGGGCCAAGCAAGCGGTTCCCAAAGAGCTTTAGAACAAGGCATAGTTTTCCCTGATGGCTCTTTGGGCATGGGACCCATCTCCAGCCATAGGCCATTTTTGTGCCTGATAGGGCGCCAAGTGGGAAAGGGTGGCTTTGAGGCTGAAGGCAGCAGGAAAGCCTGCAGCCCCCAGGTCTGTGGGGCTACGCAAGCGGTTCCCAAAGAGCTTTAGAACAAGGCATAGTTTTCCCTGCTGGCTCTTTGGGCATGGGACCCATCTCCAGCCATAGGCCATTTTTGTGCCTGGCGCGGCGCCAAGTGGGAAAGGGTGGCTTTGAGGCTGAAGGCAGCAGCAAAGCCTGCAGGCCCCACGTCTGTGGGGCCACGCAAGCGGTTCCCAAAGAGCTTTAGAACAAGGCATAGTTTTCCTTGCTGGGTCTTTGGGCATGGGACCGATCTCCAGCCATAGGCCATTTTTTTGCCTGATGGAGTGCCAAGTGGGAAAGGGTGGCTTTGAGGCTGAAGGCAGCAGGAAAGCCTGCAGCCCCCAGGTCTGTGGGGCTACGCAAGCGGTTCCCAAAGAGCTTTAGAACAAGGCATAGTTTTCCTTGCTGGCTCTTTGTTCGGGGGACCCATCTCCAGCCATAGGCCATTTTTGTGCCTGATGCGGCGCCAAGTGGGAAAGGGTGGCTTTGAGGCTGAAGGCAGCAGGAAAGCCCGCAGCCCCCAGGTCTGTGCGGCTACGCAAGCGGTTCCCAAAGAGCTTTAGAACAAGGCATAATTTTCCTTGCTGGCTCTCTGGGCGGGGGACCCATCTCCAGCCGTATGGCCATTTTTGTGCCTAGCGCGACGCCAAGTGGGAAAGGGTGGCTTTGAGGCTGAAGGCAGCAGCAAAGCCCGCAGCCCCCAGGTCTGTAGGGCTACGCAAGCGGTTCCCAAAGAGCTTTAGAACAAGGCATAGTTTTCCCTGCTGGGTCTTTGGGCATGGGACCCATCTCCAGCCGTATGGCCATTTTTGTGCCTGGCGCGGCGCCAAGTGGGAAAGGGTGGTTTTGAGGCTGAAGGCAGCAGGAAAGCCCGCAGCCCCCAGGTCTGTGCGGCTACGCAAGCGGTTCCCAAAGAGCTTTAGAACAAGGCATAGTTTTCCCTGCTGGCTCTTTGGGCGGGGGACCCATCTCCAGCCGTATGGCCATTTTTGTGCCTGGCGCGGCGCCAAGTGGGAAAGGGTGGTTTTGAGGCTGAAGGCAGCAGCAAAGCCTGCAGCCCCCAGGCCTGTGGGGCCAAGCAAGCGGTTCCCAAAGAGCTTTAGAACAAGGCATAGTTTTCCCTGCTGGCTCTTTGGGCATGGGACCCATCTCCAGCCATAGGCCATTTTTGTGCCTGGCGCGGCGCCAAGTGGGAAAGGGTGGCTTTGAGGCTGAAGGCAGCAGGAAAGCCTGCAGCCCCCAAGTCTCTGGGGCTACGCAAGCAGTTCCCAAAGAGCTTTAGAACAAGGCATAATTTTCCCTGCTGGCTCTCTGGGCGGGGGACCCATCTCCAGCCATAGGCCGTTTTTGTGCCTGGCGCGGCGCCAAGTGGGAAAGGGTGCTGTCGAGGCTGAAGGCAGCAGCAAAGCCTGCAGCCCCCAGGTCTGTGGGGCTATGCAAGCGGTTCCCAAAGAGCTTTAGAACAAGGCATAGTTTTCCCTGCTGGCTCTTTGGGCGGGGGACCCATCTCCAGTCGTATGGCTATTTTTATGCCTGGCGCGGTGCGTAGTGGGAAAGGGTGGTTTTGAGGCTGAAGGCAGCAGGAAAGCCCGCAGCCCCCAGGTCTTTGGGGCTACGCAAGCGGTTCCCAAAGAGCTTTAGAACAAGGCATAGTTTTCCCTGCTGGCTCTTTGGGCGGGGGACCCATCTCCAGCCGTATGGCCATTTTTGTGCCTGGCACGGCGCCAAGTGGGAAAGGGTGGTGTCGAGGCTGAAGGCAGCAGGAAAGCCCGCAGCCCCCAGGTCTGTGGGGCTACGCAAGCGGTTCCCAAAGAGCTTTAGAACAAGGCATAGTTTTCCCTGCTGGCTCTCTGGGCGGGGGACCCATCTCCAGCCATAGACCATTTTTGTGCCTAGCGCGGCGCCAAGTGGGAAAGGGTGGCTTTGAGGCTGAAGGCAGCACCAAAGCCTGCAGGCCCCACGTCTGTGGGGCCACGCAAGCGGTTCAGAAAGAGCTTTAGAACAAGGCATAGTTTTCCTTGCTGGCTCTTTGGGCATGGGACCCATCTCCAGCCATAGGCCATTTTTTTACCTGATGGAGTGCCAAGTGGGAAAGGGTGGCTTTGAGGCTGAAGGCAGCAGGAAAGCCTGCAGCCCCCAGGTCTGTGGGGCTACGCAAGCGGTTCCCAAAGAGCTTTAGAACAAGGCATAGTTTTCCTTGCTGGCTCTTTGGGCATGGGCCCCATCTCCAGCCATAGGCCATTTTTGTGCCTGATGCGGCGCCAAGTGGGAAAGGGTGGCTTTGAGGCTGAAGGCAGCAGGAAAGCCCGCAGCCCCCAGGTCTGTGGGGCTACGCAAGCGGTTCCCAAAGAGCTTTAGAACAAGGCAAAATTTTCCTTGCTGGCTCTCTGGGCGGGGGACCCATCTCCAGCCGTATGGCCATTTTTGTGCCTAGCGCGACGCCAAGTGGGAAAGGGTGGCTTTGAGGCTGAAGGCAGCAGCAAAGCCTGCAGCCCCCAGGTCTGTGGGGCTACGCAAGCGGTTCCCAAAGAGCTTTAGAACAAGGCATAGTTTTCCCTGCTGGGTCTTTGGGCATGGGACCCATCTCCAGCCATAGGCCATTTTTGTGCCTGGCGCGACACCAAGTGGGAAAGGGTGGCTTTGAGGCTGAAGGCAGCAGCAAAGCCCGCAGCCCCCAGGTCTGTGGGGCTACGCAAGCGGTTCCCAAAGAGCTTTAGAACAAGGCATAGTTTTCCCTGCTGGCTCTTTGGGCATGGGACCCATCTCCAGCCGTATGGCCATTTTTGTGCCTGGCGCGGCGCCAAGTGGGAAAGGGTGGTTTTGAGGCTGAAGGCAGCAGGAAAGCCCGCAGCCCCCAGGTCTTTGGGGCTACGCAAGCGGTTCCCAAAGAGCTTTAGAACAAGGCATAGTTTTCCCTGCTGGCTCTTTGGGCGGGGGACCCATCTCCAGCCGTATGGCCATTTTTGTGCCTGGCACGGCGCCTAGTGGGAAAGGGTGCTGTCGAGGCTGAAGGCAGCAGGAAAGCCCGCAGCCCCCAAGTCTGTAGGGCTACGCAAGCGGTTCCCAAAGAGCTTTAGAACAAGGCATAGTTTTCCCTGCTGGCTCTCTGGGCGGGGGACCCATCTCCAGCCATAGACCATTTTTGTGCCTAGCGCGGCGCCAAGTGGGAAAGGGTGGCTTTGAGGCTGAAGGCAGCAGCAAAGCCTGCAGGCCCCACGTCTGTGGGGCCACGCAAGCGGTTCCCAAAGAGCTTTAGAACAAGGCATAGTTTTCCTTGCTGGGTCTTTGGGCATGGGACCCATCTCCAGCCATAGGCCATTTTTGTGCCTGGCGCGACACCAAGTGGGAAAGGGTGGCTTTGAGGCTGAAGGCAGCAGGAAAGCCCGCAGCGCCAGGTCTGTGGGGCTACGCAAGCGGTTCCCAAAGAGCTTTAGAACAAGGCATAATTTTCCTTGCTGGCTCTCTGGGCGGGGGACCCATCTCCAGCCGTATGGCCATTTTTGTGCCTGGCGCGGCGCCAAGTGGGAAAGGGTGGTGTCGAGGCTGAAGGCAGCAGGAAAGCCCGCAGCCCCCAGGTCTGTGCGGCTACGCAAGCGGTTCCCAAAGAGCTTTAGAACAAGGCATAGTTTTCCCTGCTGGCTCTTTGGGCGGGGGACCCATCTCCAGCCGTATGGCCATTTTTGTGCCTGGCGCGGTGCGTAGTGGGAAAGGGTGGTTTTGAGGCTGAAGGCAGCAGGAAAGCCTGCAGCCCCCACGTCTGTGGGGCCAAGCAAGCGGTTCCCAAAGAGCTTTAGAACAAGGCATAGTTTTCCCTGATGGCTCTTTGGGCATGGGACCCATCTCCAGCCATAGGCCATTTTTGTGCCTGATAGGGCGCCAAGTGGGAAAGGGTGGCTTTGAGGCTGAAGGCAGCAGGAAAGCCTGCAGCCCCCAGGTCTGTGGGGCTACGCAAGCGGTTCCCAAAGAGCTTTAGAACAAGGCATAGTTTTCCCTGCTGGCTCTTTGGGCATGGGACCCATCTCCAGCCATAGGCCATTTTTGTGCCTGGCGCGGCGCCAAGTGGGAAAGGGTGGCTTTGAGGCTGAAGGCAGCAGCAAAGCCTGCAGGCCCCACGTCTGTGGGGCCACGCAAGCGGTTCCCAAAGAGCTTTAGAACAAGGCATAGTTTTCCTTGCTGGGTCTTTGGGCATGGGACCGATCTCCAGCCATAGGCCATTTTTTTGCCTGATGGAGTGCCAAGTGGGAAAGGGTGGCTTTGAGGCTGAAGGCAGCAGGAAAGCCTGCAGCCCCCAGGTCTGTGGGGCTACGCAAGCGGTTCCCAAAGAGCTTTAGAACAAGGCATAGTTTTCCTTGCTGGCTCTTTGTTCGGGGGACCGATCTCCAGCCATAGGCCATTTTTGTGCCTGATGCGGCGCCAAGTGGGAAAGGGTGGCTTTGAGGCTGAAGGCAGCAGGAAAGCCCGCAGCCCCCAGGTCTGTGCGGCTACGCAAGCGGTTCCCAAAGAGCTTTAGAACAAGGCATAATTTTCCTTGCTGGCTCTCTGGGCGGGGGACCCATCTCCAGCCGTATGGCCATTTTTGTGCCTAGCGCGACGCCAAGTGGGAAAGGGTGGCTTTGAGGCTGAAGGCAGCAGCAAAGCCCGCAGCCCCCAGGTCTGTAGGGCTACGCAAGCGGTTCCCAAAGAGCTTTAGAACAAGGCATAGTTTTCCCTGCTGGGTCTTTGGGCATGGGACCCATCTCCAGCCGTATGGCCATTTTTGTGCCTGGCGCGGCGCCAAGTGGGAAAGGGTGGTTTTGAGGCTGAAGGCAGCAGGAAAGCCCGCAGCCCCCAGGTCTGTGCGGCTACGCAAGCGGTTCCCAAAGAGCTTTAGAACAAGGCATAGTTTTCCCTGCTGGCTCTTTGGGCGGGGGACCCATCTCCAGCCGTATGGCCATTTTTGTGCCTGGCGCGGCGCCAAGTGGGAAAGGGTGGTTTTGAGGCTGAAGGCAGCAGCAAAGCCTGCAGCCCCCAGGCCTGTGGGGCCAAGCAAGCGGTTCCCAAAGAGCTTTAGAACAAGGCATAGTTTTCCCTGCTGGCTCTTTGGGCATGGGACCCATCTCCAGCCATAGGCCATTTTTGTGCCTGGCGCGGCGCCAAGTGGGAAAGGGTGGCTTTGAGGCTGAAGGCAGCAGGAAAGCCTGCAGCCCCCAAGTCTCTGGGGCTACGCAAGCAGTTCCCAAAGAGCTTTAGAACAAGGCATAATTTTCCCTGCTGGCTCTCTGGGCGGGGGACCCATCTCCAGCCATAGGCCGTTTTTGTGCCTGGCGCGGCGCCAAGTGGGAAAGGGTGCTGTCGAGGCTGAAGGCAGCAGCAAAGCCTGCAGCCCCCAGGTCTGTGGGGCTATGCAAGCGGTTCCCAAAGAGCTTTAGAACAAGGCATAGTTTTCCCTGCTGGCTCTTTGGGCGGGGGACCCATCTCCAGTCGTATGGCTATTTTTATGCCTGGCGCGGTGCGTAGTGGGAAAGGGTGGTTTTGAGGCTGAAGGCAGCAGGAAAGCCCGCAGCCCCCAGGTCTTTGGGGCTACGCAAGCGGTTCCCAAAGAGCTTTAGAACAAGGCATAGTTTTCCCTGCTGGCTCTTTGGGCGGGGGACCCATCTCCAGCCGTATGGCCATTTTTGTGCCTGGCACGGCGCCAAGTGGGAAAGGGTGGTGTCGAGGCTGAAGGCAGCAGGAAAGCCCGCAGCCCCCAGGTCTGTGGGGCTACGCAAGCGGTTCCCAAAGAGCTTTAGAACAAGGCATAGTTTTCCCTGCTGGCTCTCTGGGCGGGGGACCCATCTCCAGCCATAGACCATTTTTGTGCCTAGCGCGGCGCCAAGTGGGAAAGGGTGGCTTTGAGGCTGAAGGCAGCACCAAAGCCTGCAGGCCCCACGTCTGTGGGGCCACGCAAGCGGTTCAGAAAGAGCTTTAGAACAAGGCATAGTTTTCCTTGCTGGCTCTTTGGGCATGGGACCCATCTCCAGCCATAGGCCATTTTTTTACCTGATGGAGTGCCAAGTGGGAAAGGGTGGCTTTGAGGCTGAAGGCAGCAGGAAAGCCTGCAGCCCCCAGGTCTGTGGGGCTACGCAAGCGGTTCCCAAAGAGCTTTAGAACAAGGCATAGTTTTCCTTGCTGGCTCTTTGGGCATGGGCCCCATCTCCAGCCATAGGCCATTTTTGTGCCTGATGCGGCGCCAAGTGGGAAAGGGTGGCTTTGAGGCTGAAGGCAGCAGGAAAGCCCGCAGCCCCCAGGTCTGTGGGGCTACGCAAGCGGTTCCCAAAGAGCTTTAGAACAAGGCAAAATTTTCCTTGCTGGCTCTCTGGGCGGGGGACCCATCTCCAGCCGTATGGCCATTTTTGTGCCTAGCGCGACGCCAAGTGGGAAAGGGTGGCTTTGAGGCTGAAGGCAGCAGCAAAGCCTGCAGCCCCCAGGTCTGTGGGGCTACGCAAGCGGTTCCCAAAGAGCTTTAGAACAAGGCATAGTTTTCCCTGCTGGGTCTTTGGGCATGGGACCCATCTCCAGCCATAGGCCATTTTTGTGCCTGGCGCGACACCAAGTGGGAAAGGGTGGCTTTGAGGCTGAAGGCAGCAGGAAAGCCCGCAGCCCCCACGTGTGTGGGGCTACGCAAGCGGTTCCCAAAGAGCTTTAGAACAAGGCATAATTTTCCTTGCTGGCTCTCTGGGCGGGGGACCCATCTCCAGCCGTATGGCCATTTTTGTGCCTGGCGCGGCGCCAAGTGGGAAAGGGTGGTGTCGAGGCTGAAGGCAGCAGGAAAGCCCGCAGCCCCCAGGTCTGTGGGGCTACGCAAGCGGTTCCCAAAGAGCTTTAGAACAAGGCATAGTTTTCCCTGCTGGCTCTTTGGGCGGGGGACCCATCTCCAGCCGTATGGCCATTTTTGTGCCTAGCGCGACGCCAAGTGGGAAAGGGTGGCTTTGAGGCTGAAGGCAGCAGCAAAGCCCGCAGCCCCCAGGTCTGTAGGGCTACGCAAGCGGTTCCCAAAGAGCTTTAGAACAAGGCATAGTTTTCCCTGCTGGGTCTTTGGGCATGGGACCCATCTCCAGCCGTATGGCCATTTTTGTGCCTGGCGCGGCGCCAAGTGGGAAAGGGTGGTTTTGAGGCTGAAGGCAGCAGGAAAGCCCGCAGCCCCCAGGTCTGTGCGGCTACGCAAGCGGTTCCCAAAGAGCTTTAGAACAAGGCATAGTTTTCCCTGCTGGCTCTTTGGGCGGGGGACCCATCTCCAGCCGTATGGCCATTTTTGTGCCTGGCGCGGCGCCAAGTGGGAAAGGGTGGTTTTGAGGCTGAAGGCAGCAGCAAAGCCTGCAGCCCCCAGGCCTGTGGGGCCAAGCAAGCGGTTCCCAAAGAGCTTTAGAACAAGGCATAGTTTTCCCTGCTGGCTCTTTGGGCATGGGACCCATCTCCAGCCATAGGCCATTTTTGTGCCTGGCGCGGCGCCAAGTGGGAAAGGGTGGCTTTGAGGCTGAAGGCAGCAGGAAAGCCTGCAGCCCCCAAGTCTCTGGGGCTACGCAAGCAGTTCCCAAAGAGCTTTAGAACAAGGCATAATTTTCCCTGCTGGCTCTCTGGGCGGGGGACCCATCTCCAGCCATAGGCCGTTTTTGTGCCTGGCGCGGCGCCAAGTGGGAAAGGGTGCTGTCGAGGCTGAAGGCAGCAGCAAAGCCTGCAGCCCCCAGGTCTGTGGGGCTATGCAAGCGGTTCCCAAAGAGCTTTAGAACAAGGCATAGTTTTCCCTGCTGGCTCTTTGGGCGGGGGACCCATCTCCAGTCGTATGGCTATTTTTATGCCTGGCGCGGTGCGTAGTGGGAAAGGGTGGTTTTGAGGCTGAAGGCAGCAGGAAAGCCCGCAGCCCCCAGGTCTTTGGGGCTACGCAAGCGGTTCCCAAAGAGCTTTAGAACAAGGCATAGTTTTCCCTGCTGGCTCTTTGGGCGGGGGACCCATCTCCAGCCGTATGGCCATTTTTGTGCCTGGCACGGCGCCAAGTGGGAAAGGGTGGTGTCGAGGCTGAAGGCAGCAGGAAAGCCCGCAGCCCCCAGGTCTGTGGGGCTACGCAAGCGGTTCCCAAAGAGCTTTAGAACAAGGCATAGTTTTCCCTGCTGGCTCTCTGGGCGGGGGACCCATCTCCAGCCATAGACCATTTTTGTGCCTAGCGCGGCGCCAAGTGGGAAAGGGTGGCTTTGAGGCTGAAGGCAGCACCAAAGCCTGCAGGCCCCACGTCTGTGGGGCCACGCAAGCGGTTCAGAAAGAGCTTTAGAACAAGGCATAGTTTTCCTTGCTGGCTCTTTGGGCATGGGACCCATCTCCAGCCATAGGCCATTTTTTTACCTGATGGAGTGCCAAGTGGGAAAGGGTGGCTTTGAGGCTGAAGGCAGCAGGAAAGCCTGCAGCCCCCAGGTCTGTGGGGCTACGCAAGCGGTTCCCAAAGAGCTTTAGAACAAGGCATAGTTTTCCTTGCTGGCTCTTTGGGCATGGGCCCCATCTCCAGCCATAGGCCATTTTTGTGCCTGATGCGGCGCCAAGTGGGAAAGGGTGGCTTTGAGGCTGAAGGCAGCAGGAAAGCCCGCAGCCCCCAGGTCTGTGGGGCTACGCAAGCGGTTCCCAAAGAGCTTTAGAACAAGGCAAAATTTTCCTTGCTGGCTCTCTGGGCGGGGGACCCATCTCCAGCCGTATGGCCATTTTTGTGCCTAGCGCGACGCCAAGTGGGAAAGGGTGGCTTTGAGGCTGAAGGCAGCAGCAAAGCCTGCAGCCCCCAGGTCTGTGGGGCTACGCAAGCGGTTCCCAAAGAGCTTTAGAACAAGGCATAGTTTTCCCTGCTGGGTCTTTGGGCATGGGACCCATCTCCAGCCATAGGCCATTTTTGTGCCTGGCGCGACACCAAGTGGGAAAGGGTGGCTTTGAGGCTGAAGGCAGCAGGAAAGCCCGCAGCCCCCACGTGTGTGGGGCTACGCAAGCGGTTCCCAAAGAGCTTTAGAACAAGGCATAATTTTCCTTGCTGGCTCTCTGGGCGGGGGACCCATCTCCAGCCGTATGGCCATTTTTGTGCCTGGCGCGGCGCCAAGTGGGAAAGGGTGGTGTCGAGGCTGAAGGCAGCAGGAAAGCCCGCAGCCCCCAGGTCTGTGGGGCTACGCAAGCGGTTCCCAAAGAGCTTTAGAACAAGGCATAGTTTTCCCTGCTGGCTCTTTGGGCGGGGGACCCATCTCCAGCCGTATGGCCATTTTTGTGCCTGGCGCGGTGCGTAGTGGGAAAGGGTGGTTTTGAGGCTGAAGGCAGCAGGAAAGCCTGCAGCCCCCAGGTCTGTGGGGCCAAGCAAGCGGTTCCCAAAGAGTTTAGAACAAGGCATAGTTTTCCCTGATGGCTCTTTGGGCATGGGACCCATCTCCAGCCATAGGCCATTTTTGTGCCTGATAGGGCGCCAAGTGGGAAAGGGTGGCTTTGAGGCTGAAGGCAGCAGGAAAGCCTGCAGCCCCCAGGTCTGTGGGGCTACGCAAGCGGTTCCCAAAGAGCTTTAGAAGAAGGCATAGTTTTCCCTGCTGGCTCTTTGGACGGGGGACCCATTTCCAGCCGTATGGCCATTTTTGTGCCTGGCGCGGTGCGTAGTGGTAAAGGGTGGTTTTGACGCTGAAGGCAGCAGGAAAGCCCGCAGCCCCCAGGTCTGTGGGGCTACGCAAGCGGTTCCCAAAGAGCTTTAGAACAAGGCATAGTTTTCCCTGCTGGCTCTTTGGGCGGGGGACCCATCTCCAGCCGTATGGCCATTTTTGTGCCTGGCGCGGCGCCAAGTGGGAAAGGGTGGCTTTGAGGCTGAAGGCAGCAGCAAAGCCTGCAGCCCCCAGGTCTGTGGGGCCAAGCAAGCGGTTCCCAAAGAGCTTTAGAACAAGGCATAATTTTCCTTGCTGGCTCTCTGGGCGGGGGACCCATCTCCAGCCGTACGGCCATTTTTGTGCCTAGCGCGACGCCAAGTGGGAAAGGGTGGCTTTGAGGCTGAAGGCAGCAGCAAAGCCTGCAGCCCCCAGGTCTGTGGGGCTACGCAAGCGGTTCCCAAAGAGCTTTAGAACAAGGCATAGTTTTCCCTGCTGGGTCTTTGGGCATGGGACCCATCTCCAGCCATAGGCCATTTTTGTGCCTGGCGCGACGCCAAGTGGGAAAGGGTGGCTTTGAGGCTGAAGGCAGCAGGAAAGCCCGCAGCCCCCAGGTCTGTGGGGCTACGCAAGCGGTTCCCAAAGAGCTTTAGAACAAGGCATAATTTTCCTTGCTGGCTCTCTGGGCGGGGGACCCATCTCCAGCCGTATGGCCATTTTTGTGCCTGGCGCGGCGCCAAGTGGGAAAGGGTGGTGTCGAGGCTGAAGGCAGCAGGAAAGCCCGCAGCCCCCAGGTCTGTGGGGCTACACAAGCGGTTCCCAAAGAGCTTTAGAACAAGGCATAGTTTTCCCTGCTGGCTCTTTGGGCGGGGGACCCATCTCCAGCCGTATGGCCATTTTTGTGCCTGGCGCGGCGCCAAGTGGGAAAGGGTGGTTTTGAGGCTGAAGGCAGCAGGAAAGCCCGCAGCCCCCAGGTCTGTGGGGCTACGCAAGCGGTTCCCAAAGAGCTTTAGAACAAGGCATAGTTTTCCCTGCTGGCTCTTTGGGCGGGGGACCCATCTCCAGCCGTATGGCCATTTTTGTGCCTGGCCCGGCGCCAAGCGGGAAACGGTGGCTTTGAGGCTGAAGGCAGCAGCAAAGCCCGCAGCCCCCAGGTCTGTGGGGCTACGCAAGCGGTTCCCAAAGAGCTTTAGAAAAAGGCATAGTTTTCCCTGCTGGCTCTTTGGGCGGGGGACCCATCTCCAGCCGTATGGCCATTTTTGTGCTTGGCGCGGCGCCAAGTGGGAAAGGGTGGTTTTGACGCTGAAGGCAGCAGGAAAGCCCGCAGCCCCCAGGTCTGTGCGGCTACGCAAGCGGTTCCCAAAGAGCTTTAGAACAAGGCATAGTTTTCCCTGCTGGCTCTCTGGGCGGGGGACCCATCTCCAGCCGTATGGCCATTTTTGTGCCTGGCGCGGCGCCAAGTGGGAAAGGGTGGTTTTGAGGCTGAAGGCAGCAGGAAAGCCTGCAGCCCCCAGGTCTGTCGGGACACGCAAGCGGTTCCCAAAGAGCTTTAGAACAAGGCATAATTTTCCCTGCTGGCTCTCTGGGCGGGGGACCCATCTCCAGCCATAGGCCGTTTTTGTGCCTGGCGCGGCGCCAAGTGGGAAAGGGTGCTGTCGAGGCTGAAGGCAGCAGCAAAGCCTGCAGCCCCCAGGTCTGTGGGGCTATGCAAGCGGTTCCCAAAGAGCTTTAGAACAAGGCATAGTTTTCCCTGCTGGCTCTTTGGGCGGGGGACCCATCTCCAGTCGTATGGCTATTTCTATGCCTAGCGCGGTGCGTAGTGGGAAAGGGTGGTTTTGAGGCTGAAGGCAGCAGGAAAGCCCGCAGCCCCCAGGTCTGTGGGACTACGCAAGCAGTTCCCAAAGAGCTTTAGAACAAGGCATAATTTTCCCTGCTGTCTCTTTGGGCGGGGGACCCATCTCCAGCCATAGGCCATTTTTGTGCCTGGCGCGGCGCCAAGTGGGAAAGGGTGGTGTCGAGGCTGAAGGCAGCAGGAAAGCCCGCAGCCCCCAGGTCTGTGGGGCTACGCAAGCGGTTCCCAAAGAGCTTTAGAACAAGGCATAGTTTTCCCTGCTGGCTCTTTGAGCATGGGACCCATCTCCAGCCATAGGCCATTTTTGTGCCTGATGCGGCGCCAAGTGGGAAAGGGTGGCTTTGAGGCTGAAGACAGCAGGAAAGCCTGCAGCCCCCAGGTCTGTGGGGCTACGCAAGCGGTTCCCAAAGAGCTTTAGAACAAGGCATAGTTTTCCCTGCTGGGTCTTTGGGCATGGGACCCATCTCCAGCCGTATGGCCATTTTTGTGCCTGGCGCGGCGCCAAGTGGGAAAGGGTGGTTTTGAGGCTGAAGGCAGCAGGAAAGCCCGCAGCCCCCAGGTCTGTGCGGCTACGCAAGCGGTTCCCAAAGAGCTTTAGAACAAGGCATAGTTTTCCCTGCTGGCTCTTTGGGCGGGGGACCCATCTCCAGCCGTATGGCCATTTTTGTGCCTGGCGCGGCGCCAAGTGGGAAAGGGTGGTTTTGAGGCTGAAGGCAGCAGCAAAGCCTGCAGCCCCCAGGCCTGTGGGGCCAAGCAAGCGGTTCCCAAAGAGCTTTAGAACAAGGCATAGTTTTCCCTGCTGGCTCTTTGGGCATGGGACCCATCTCCAGCCATAGGCCATTTTTGTGCCTGGCGCGGCGCCAAGTGGGAAAGGGTGGCTTTGAGGCTGAAGGCAGCAGGAAAGCCTGCAGCCCCCAAGTCTCTGGGGCTACGCAAGCAGTTCCCAAAGAGCTTTAGAACAAGGCATAATTTTCCCTGCTGGCTCTCTGGGCGGGGGACCCATCTCCAGCCATAGGCCGTTTTTGTGCCTGGCGCGGCGCCAAGTGGGAAAGGGTGCTGTCGAGGCTGAAGGCAGCAGCAAAGCCTGCAGCCCCCAGGTCTGTGGGGCTATGCAAGCGGTTCCCAAAGAGCTTTAGAACAAGGCATAGTTTTCCCTGCTGGCTCTTTGGGCGGGGGACCCATCTCCAGTCGTATGGCTATTTTTATGCCTGGCGCGGTGCGTAGTGGGAAAGGGTGGTTTTGAGGCTGAAGGCAGCAGGAAAGCCCGCAGCCCCCAGGTCTTTGGGGCTACGCAAGCGGTTCCCAAAGAGCTTTAGAACAAGGCATAGTTTTCCCTGCTGGCTCTTTGGGCGGGGGACCCATCTCCAGCCGTATGGCCATTTTTGTGCCTGGCACGGCGCCAAGTGGGAAAGGGTGGTGTCGAGGCTGAAGGCAGCAGGAAAGCCCGCAGCCCCCAGGTCTGTGGGGCTACGCAAGCGGTTCCCAAAGAGCTTTAGAACAAGGCATAGTTTTCCCTGCTGGCTCTCTGGGCGGGGGACCCATCTCCAGCCATAGACCATTTTTGTGCCTAGCGCGGCGCCAAGTGGGAAAGGGTGGCTTTGAGGCTGAAGGCAGCACCAAAGCCTGCAGGCCCCACGTCTGTGGGGCCACGCAAGCGGTTCAGAAAGAGCTTTAGAACAAGGCATAGTTTTCCTTGCTGGCTCTTTGGGCATGGGACCCATCTCCAGCCATAGGCCATTTTTTTACCTGATGGAGTGCCAAGTGGGAAAGGGTGGCTTTGAGGCTGAAGGCAGCAGGAAAGCCTGCAGCCCCCAGGTCTGTGGGGCTACGCAAGCGGTTCCCAAAGAGCTTTAGAACAAGGCATAGTTTTCCTTGCTGGCTCTTTGGGCATGGGCCCCATCTCCAGCCATAGGCCATTTTTGTGCCTGATGCGGCGCCAAGTGGGAAAGGGTGGCTTTGAGGCTGAAGGCAGCAGGAAAGCCCGCAGCCCCCAGGTCTGTGGGGCTACGCAAGCGGTTCCCAAAGAGCTTTAGAACAAGGCAAAATTTTCCTTGCTGGCTCTCTGGGCGGGGGACCCATCTCCAGCCGTATGGCCATTTTTGTGCCTAGCGCGACGCCAAGTGGGAAAGGGTGGCTTTGAGGCTGAAGGCAGCAGCAAAGCCTGCAGCCCCCAGGTCTGTGGGGCTACGCAAGCGGTTCCCAAAGAGCTTTAGAACAAGGCATAGTTTTCCCTGCTGGCTCTTTGGGCATGGGACCCATCTCCAGCCATAGGCCATTTTTGTGCCTGGCGCGACACCAAGTGGGAAAGGGTGGCTTTGAGGCTGAAGGCAGCAGGAAAGCCCGCAGCCCCCACGTGTGTGGGGCTACGCAAGCGGTTCCCAAAGAGCTTTAGAACAAGGCATAATTTTCCTTGCTGGCTCTCTGGGCGGGGGACCCATCTCCAGCCGTATGGCCATTTTTGTGCCTGGCGCGGCGCCAAGTGGGAAAGGGTGGTGTCGAGGCTGAAGGCAGCAGGAAAGCCCGCAGCCCCCAGGTCTGTGGGGCTACGCAAGCGGTTCCCAAAGAGCTTTAGAACAAGGCATAGTTTTCCCTGCTGGCTCTTTGGGCGGGGGACCCATCTCCAGCCGTATGGCCATTTTTGTGCCTGGCGCGGTGCGTAGTGGGAAAGGGTGGTTTTGAGGCTGAAGGCAGCAGGAAAGCCTGCAGCCCCCAGGTCTGTGGGGCCAAGCAAGCGGTTCCCAAAGAGTTTAGAACAAGGCATAGTTTTCCCTGCTGGCTCTTTGGGCATGGGACCCATCTCCAGCCATAGGCCATTTTTGTGCCTGATAGGGCGCCAAGTGGGAAAGGGTGGCTTTGAGGCTGAAGGCAGCAGGAAAGCCTGCAGCCCCCAGGTCTGTGGGGCTACGCAAGCGGTTCCCAAAGAGCTTTAGAAGAAGGCATAGTTTTCCCTGCTGGCTCTTTGGACGGGGGACCCATTTCCAGCCGTATGGCCATTTTTGTGCCTGGCGCGGTGCGTAGTGGTAAAGGGTGGTTTTGACGCTGAAGGCAGCAGGAAAGCCCGCAGCCCCCAGGTCTGTGGGGCTACGCAAGCGGTTCCCAAAGAGCTTTAGAACAAGGCATAGTTTTCCCTGCTGGCTCTTTGGGCGGGGGACCCATCTCCAGCCGTATGGCCATTTTTGTGCCTGGCGCGACGCCAAGTGGGAAAGGGTGGCTTTGAGGCTGAAGGCAGCAGCAAAGCCTGCAGCCCCCAGGTCTGTGGGGCCAAGCAAGCGGTTCCCAAAGAGCTTTAGAACAAGGCATAATTTTCCTTGCTGGCTCTCTGGGCGGGGGACCCATCTCCAGCCGTACGGCCATTTTTGTGCCTAGCGCGACGCCAAGTGGGAAAGGGTGGCTTTGAGGCTGAAGGCAGCAGCAAAGCCTGCAGCCCCCAGGTCTGTGGGGCTACGCAAGCGGTTCCCAAAGAGCTTTAGAACAAGGCATAGTTTTCCCTGCTGGGTCTTTGGGCATGGGACCCATCTCCAGCCATAGGCCATTTTTGTGCCTGGCGCGACGCCAAGTGGGAAAGGGTGGCTTTGAGGCTGAAGGCAGCAGGAAAGCCCGCAGCCCCCAGGTCTGTGGGGCTACGCAAGCGGTTCCCAAAGAGCTTTAGAACAAGGCATAATTTTCCTTGCTGGCTCTCTGGGCGGGGGACCCATCTCCAGCCGTATGGCCATTTTTGTGCCTGGCGCGGCGCCAAGTGGGAAAGGGTGGTGTCGAGGCTGAAGGCAGCAGGAAAGCCCGCAGCCCCCAGGTCTGTGGGGCTACACAAGCGGTTCCCAAAGAGCTTTAGAACAAGGCATAGTTTTCCCTGCTGGCTCTTTGGGCGGGGGACCCATCTCCAGCCGTATGGCCATTTTTGTGCCTGGCGCGGCGCCAAGTGGGAAAGGGTGGTTTTGAGGCTGAAGGCAGCAGGAAAGCCCGCAGCCCCCAGGTCTGTGGGGCTACGCAAGCGGTTCCCAAAGAGCTTTAGAACAAGGCATAGTTTTCCCTGCTGGCTCTTTGGGCGGGGGACCCATCTCCAGCCGTATGGCCATTTTTGTGCCTGGCCCGGCGCCAAGCGGGAAACGGTGGCTTTGAGGCTGAAGGCAGCAGCAAAGCCCTCAGCCCCCAGGTCTGTGGGGCTACGCAAGCGGTTCCCAAAGAGCTTTAGAAAAAGGCATAGTTTTCCCTGCTGGCTCTTTGGGCGGGGGACCCATCTCCAGCCGTATGGCCATTTTTGTGCTTGGCGCGGCGCCAAGTGGGAAAGGGTGGTTTTGACGCTGAAGGCAGCAGGAAAGCCCGCAGCCCCCAGGTCTGTGCGGCTACGCAAGCGGTTCCCAAAGAGCTTTAGAACAAGGCATAGTTTTCCCTGCTGGCTCTCTGGGCGGGGGACCCATCTCCAGCCGTATGGCCATTTTTGTGCCTGGCGCGGCGCCAAGTGGGAAAGGGTGGTTTTGAGGCTGAAGGCAGCAGGAAAGCCTGCAGCCCCCAGGTCTGTGGGGACACGCAAGCGGTTCCCAAAGAGCTTTAGAACAAGGCATAATTTTCCCTGCTGGCTCTCTGGGCGGGGGACCCATCTCCAGCCATAGGCCGTTTTTGTGCCTGGCGCGGCGCCAAGTGGGAAAGGGTGCTGTCGAGGCTGAAGGCAGCAGCAAAGCCTGCAGCCCCCAGGTCTGTGGGGCTATGCAAGCGGTTCCCAAAGAGCTTTAGAACAAGGCATAGTTTTCCCTGCTGGCTCTTTGGGCGGGGGACCCATCTCCAGTCGTATGGCTATTTCTATGCCTAGCGCGGTGCGTAGTGGGAAAGGGTGGTTTTGAGGCTGAAGGCAGCAGGAAAGCCCGCAGCCCCCAGGTCTGTGGGACTACGCAAGCAGTTCCCAAAGAGCTTTAGAACAAGGCATAATTTTCCCTGCTGTCTCTTTGGGCGGGGGACCCATCTCCAGCCATAGGCCATTTTTGTGCCTGGCGCGGCGCCAAGTGGGAAAGGGTGGTGTCGAGGCTGAAGGCAGCAGGAAAGCCCGCAGCCCCCAGGTCTGTGGGGCTACGCAAGCGGTTCCCAAAGAGCTTTAGAACAAGGCATAGTTTTCCCTGCTGGCTCTTTGAGCATGGGACCCATCTCCAGCCATAGGCCATTTTTGTGCCTGATGCGGCGCCAAGTGGGAAAGGGTGGCTTTGAGGCTGAAGACAGCAGGAAAGCCTGCAGCCCCCAGGTCTGTGGGGCTACGCAAGCGGTTCCCAAAGAGCTTTAGAACAAGTCATAGTTTTCCCTGCTGGCTCTTTGGGCGGGGGACCCATCTCCAGCCATAGGCCATTTTTGTGCCTGGCGCGACGCCAAGTGGGAAAGGGTGGTGTCGAGGCTGAAGGCAGCAGGAAAGCCTGCAGCCCCCAGGTCTGTGCGGCTACGCAAGCGGTTTCCAAAGAGCTTTAGAACAAGGCATAGTTTTCCCTGCTGGCTCTTTGGGCAGGGGACCCATCTCCAGCCATAGGCCGTTTTTGTGCCTGGCGCGGCGCGAAGTGGGAAAGGGTGCTGTCGTGGCTGAAGTCAGCAGCAAAGCCTGCAGCCCCCAGGTCTGTGGGGCTATGCAAGAGGTTGCCAAAGATCTTTAGAACAAGGCATAGTTTTCCTTGCTGGGTCTTTGGGCATGGGACCCATCTCCAGCCATAGGCCATTTTTGTGCCTGATGCAGCGCCAAGTGGGAAAGGGTGGCTTTGAGGCTGAAGGCAGCAGGAAAGCCTGCAGCCCCCAGGTCTGTGGGGCTATGGAAGCGGTTCCCAAAGAGCTTTAGAACAAGGCATAGTTTTCCCTGCTGGCTCCTTGGGCTGGAGACCCATCTCCAGCCATAGGCGATTTTTGTGCCTGGCGCGGCACCAAGTGGGAAAGGGTGGCTTTGAGGCTGAAGGCAGCAGGAAAGCCCGCAGCCCCCAGGTCTGTGGGGCTACGCAAGCGGTTCCCAAAGAGCTTTAGAACAAGGCATAGTTTTCCCTGCTGGCTCTTTGGGCATGGGACCCATCTCCAGCCATAGGCCATTTTTGTGCCTGGCGCGGTGCGTCATGGGAAAGGGTGGTTTTGAGGCTGAAGGCAGCAGGAAAGCCTGCAGCCCCCAGGTCTGTGGGGCTACGCAAGCGGTTCCCAAAGAGCTTTAGAACAAGGCATAGTTTTCCCTGCTGGCTCTTTGAACGGGGGACCCATTTCCAGCCGTATGGCCATTTTTGTGCCTGGCCCGGCGCCAAGTGGGAAAGGGTGGTTTTGAGGCTGAAGGCAGCAGCAAAGCCTGCAGCCCCCAGGTCTGTGGGACAACGCAAGCGGTTCCCAAAGAGCTTTAGAACAAGGCATAGTTTTCCCTGCTGGCTCTTTGGGCATGGGACCCATCTCCAGCCATAGGCCATTTTCGTGCCTGGCGCGACGCCAAGTGTGAAAGGGTGCTGTCGAGGCTGAAGGCAGCAGCAAAGCCTGCAGCCCCCAGGTCTGTGGGGCTACGCAAGAGGTTCCCAAAGATCTTTAGAACAAGGCATAGTTTTCCTTGCTGGGTCTTTGGGCATGGGACCCATCTCCAGCCATAGGCCATTTTTGTGCCTGATGCGGCGCCAAGTGGGAAAGGGTGGCTTTGAGGCTGAAGGCAGCAGGAAAGCCTGCAGCCCCCAGGTCTGTGGGGCTATGGAAGCGGTTCCCAAAGAGCTTTAGAACAAGGCATAGTTTTCCCTGCTGACTCTTTGGGCGGGGGACCCATCTCCAGCCATATGGCCATTTTTATGCCTGGCGAAGCGCCAAGTGGGAAAGGGTGTTGTCGAGGCTGAAGGCAGCAGGAAAGCCCGCAGCCCCCAGGTCTGTGGGGCCAAGCAAGCGGTTCCCAAAGAGCTTTAGAACAAGGCATAGTTTTACCTGTTGGCTCTTTTGGCAGGGGACCCATCTCCAGCCGTATGGCCATTTTTGTGCCTGGCGCGGCGCCAAGTGGGAAAGGGTTGTTTTGAGGCTGAAGGCGTCACGAAAGCGTGCCGTCCGAGGGTTTCTTAATGCCTTTTCTTAATGATGTCTCCACAGTGTGAAGTTTTGCAGGATTTGAAAAAGTAATAGACACAGTGAAATTGAGTCTATTGGAAGCTTCCATACTTTTCCCTCCCTCTAAAATCTCTGCTGTCCTGTAGTATCCACTGCCTGCAACTGCTGTTGCAGGAGCAGCCAGATTGGTATCAAATTTAGAAAAAAGGGACATCATTAAGAGGATTCACTCGCCTTATTTTTCACCGGTGTGGCCAGTAAAGAAACCAAAAAGGCAATGGCGTTTCACAGTAGATTACGGAAAATTAAACGCCAACACTGCACCTCTGACCGCTGCTGTTCCGAATATCGCGGAAATTGTGACAATGATAAAAGGAGCTGCCCATCCTTGCAGGGTTGCCTTAGATTTTAAAGACATATTTTTTTATGATTCTCCTCCTTGAGCAGGACAAAGCGCAGTTTGCATTCACATGGAAAGGAGTCCAATATACCTTTAACCGCTTTCCGCAAGGATACAAACATTCCCCCACTATTGCCCATAATGCTTTGGCTAAAGTGCTATCAGAGATTCCTGTTTCACAGGGATGTACAGTATACCAATATATTATTGATGACATCTTAATAGGGGAGAGAACCAAGAAAGTGTACAAGACATGATGGAAAACATCCGAAAAACATTATCAGATTTGGGATTGGAAATTCCCGACTCAAAGTGTCAGGGACCCGCACAGGAAGTTAAATTCCTGGGGGTCTGGTGGATTAAGGGAGCTGCTTCTGTCCCTCAGGATACC